>NC_135543.1:16363829-16668636 GCF_045843805.1 Urocitellus parryii
ACACAGTGGGCCTCCAGTGAGTGAGTGGACGAAGGATCTAGCCTCCTGGCCTCTTGGAGTACTACACCCTAACCAGGTAGAATCAGGGAGTTCTGCTGGCATGAATGAGAACACCTGAATGTCCCAGCCCCTGGTGGTTTTGTCCCTGGGGACCTCCCAGGCTGTGAGTCCGGACTGTGTGTTGGTGTCAGTTGGAGTCATCTTCTTCCTAGTCTCACTGCAATCGGCCACTGTTCCAGAATTCTCTGTCCGACAGTACTTCCATCAGGCACCATGTTGCTCAGGCCAGGAAATTCTAGATTTCTCCAGTCCTTACTCCCTCTGCCAATCACCAGTCCAAACCCTGCTCTCCTCCCTGGATATCGCAGTAATTGACCCACAAGTTCTCACCACTCCTCTTCTCCCACTGGGGCTTCTCCTATCCCACTTCTTTATCTGCTTGTAAAAACCCTCCTGGATTCCTCCATCCTAACTCCAGATTTTTCTCCTGAAGCAGGTTTCCCAGAGAAACCTGCCAGACGATGGGATCTAATCCCTCATGGTCTCCAACTTTGGCCTTCAAGCCAGTCCCTCTCCTTCAGGAATCCTCAGAGAAGATCAGGCTGCTTAACCCAGAGCCTGTCACCCAAAAGACATGGTGCATTCTATCCTTCCCAGGAGGAGGGCTAGATTTGATAGAGCCTTGGGAAAAACCACAAGGACCATGGTAAAAAGCCAACCAAGGTCTACTCCTGAGCTCATCCTCATTCTTAACCAATAGGAAGGAAAAGGGAAAAGAAATAAATAACCACAGTAACAATGGTAGCTTATACTCACTGAGGGCTTACTACCCACCAAGCATTTTCTAAATTCTTCACATGCATGATCTTGATTAATCCTTGTAAGAGTCCTACAAAGTTAAGAGTGCCATTATTTGTCCCATTTCAGAGATGAGAAAACTCAAGCACAGAAAGGCTGAGATGCGTACTCAGTCACACAGCAGCGTCTGAGCCAGAATGCAAGGTCAGCAGAAGAGCTATGGCCTCTGCTCTTGCCCACTTCATTTAACTCGCCCTGAAGATGGCTTTCACTATTTTGTGGACAATGTGGTGGACCAAGATGGGATTGGAACAGGAGTCCTGAAAGTGGGGTTCCAGCTCAACTCTAAGCAGGACTGAAAAGATGTATAAATGGGAGAGTTGGAGTACAGGTGTTGAAGTCTCCTTTTCGCCTTAACTTTGACATCACATTCTATCACTGCCACTTTGCCATCACTGGTTCTGTATTGTGTCAATCTTGGAATCCCTTCTGCTTCAACCAACCCCCTTCCCACAGGAAGCCATAATTTCCCGCCTCCCTCTCGGCAGAATGGCCATTCAGCTGAGCTTTACCCAGTTCCCTTCCTGGCTGTGTGGTCTTTTATTTTTATCATTACTGTTCATACTCTCATTTACAAGGTCCAGTGTCGGCCAACTCGCAGTCACACTGATTCTCCATATAGATATCATGGAAATTGGTAGCACTTTTATCAAAATCTGCTTTCCATTATTTGAGGAATAAAGGAGCTTTTTTTGCCAGTGGAAGATACAAATTTCATGGCATTTATTCTACCAGAACTTGAACTACACACACACACACACACACACACACACACACACACACACACACACATTTTTTGTATAGGGGATTGAGCTCAGGGGCACTCGACCACTGAGCCACATCCCCAGTTCTATTTTGTATTTTATTTAGAGATAGGGTCTCATTGTATTGCTTAGTGCCTCACTTTTACTGAGGTTGACTTTGAACTCCCCAGTCTCCTGCCTCAGCCTCCTGAGCCGTTGGGATTACTGGCGTGAGCCACCACACCCAGCTAGAACTTGAACCACATTAAATCAGCAAAAAACAACTGTATTTAAGGAAGAAAAATGTTTTCTTAGTATATTTTGCTTTGGAAATTCTTTCAAAAGAGGATTAAGCACTGAAAAAAATAAGAACTTATTATATAGCTACAATGAAGTAAGAAATTATATAAAAAACCTACCTTATAAGACGATTAAGAAAGTATCTGAGTATGACTTTAGGGGTTAGTCCTTTGTCTGAATTCTGTTGAATCTTTAGAAATGACCTTGCACTTAACCAACCACTAAGAGAAAGAAAAGAGGAATTACTTATCAATAATATAGTTCATTTGTTGATAAATGGTCATGTCAGTCAGGATAGACTAAGTGATACTGCAGTAACAAAGCAGCTCCAAACCTTAAAGCAACAGTTGTTTGGGTTGTTTTATTTTGCTCATGAAACATACAACCAATTGCGTGGGTTTTGATATCTCCTTGCTTTGGAACTTAGGCTGAAAGTTAAGAAAGTTCACCAGTGACCATAGCAGAGAACAAGAGTTCTGGAGGGTCTTAACACGTTTAAAGTTCTCAGCATAGGATTTAAAAGCACTTTGCATAATGGCAATACGAGGTGCTACTTGTTAGTCAGAACTAGTGATGTGGCCCACCCAGGCCCAGTGGGGCTTGGAGAGTGAAATGTTGCCAAGTTCCTGGAGGGTGGAGTTCCAGAAATACTTGGTCAACAATGCTGATAGCTACCATGTTGGTCTTTTCAAGTAGAAACGTCAAGGACTTCCATTTCTACAGTATGGCATCACCTTCAAAGTACTTTCCCCAATGAGATTGCCTTTGCTTCTGCAGCCACACCAAGAACTACTTCCAATAAATGTTTACTGAGTGAATGAACTCACAGGTCTATTAAGTCAAAGGGAAGACATTATCATTCCTCATCCCTAACAGGAAAAGTGAGACTCAGAGATGATTAAGTGGGTTGCTCAAGATCACAGTTAGAATTCTTAACCAACACATCCCAGTGGCAAACTCATGACGGACAGAATGTTCAGCAAGAGGAACGGAGGTGGTGGGTCATGGCGCTGAGTTATAACTTTTAGGTGAGCAAGTGCGTGAGTGAGTTGCACAACCCTGTGGCATTTAGACCCATGACCTTTGTGGGTGTTTCTCTAAGGATCAAATTTATTTCCTATTGCAAAACAAGGCTGCGTGTGTTGGGCCCAACTTGGAAGGGATCCTGGAGGGCTGGAGAATGTCTTCATTCTCTCCCTGCACGATTTGCCTTTGAAAAGCAAGTTGGATTCATTATAATAGGAACAAAATTTATAGAGACATGTAAGAAAGAGTGCTGCAGGGTGGAAGTAGGACAGCCAATTCTGATTCCGGCTTCCTCTTCATTTCAGAAAAGGATAAATCAGGGCCATCCTTTCTTTTCAGAGAGACTGGCACTCCTCTCTACAGCCTGGTTGCTAAGCAAAGCCTGGGTCTCACTCTGCGTTCGGGTGTGCGCCGCCCAGCCTTCAGGTTCATAAGCAAAGGGCGCTGAGAAGCCTGGCAGGAAAACAGGCTGCGGGCAGGATGATGGGCTGCAAAAGGCTACGTCCCAGAGTCCTGAACGGGATGGGAATGGAGACGTGTGAGGCCGGCTGGCGAGGTAGGAAAGGATCCCAAACAGTCATCCACTAGTCACTTTTTTTTTTTTTTTACAGTGCTAGGGATTGAACCCAGATGTCCTCTAGAACTGAGCTACAATCCCCAGTCCTTTTATTTTTAATTTCAAGACAGTGTCTCATTAGGTTGAAGATGACCTCCTCCTCCCACCAAGCCTCCCAAGTAGCTGGGCTCCATTAGTTATTCTTTTTTTTTTTAAATATGTTTTAAGTTATAGTTAGGCATAATACCTTTATTTTATTTGTTTATTTTTATGTGGTGCTGAGGATTGAACTCAGCGCCTCGCACGTGCTAGGCGAGTGCTCTACCACTGAGCCACAACCCCAGGCCCCACCATTAGTTACTCTTTTTTTCTTTCTTTTTTTTTTTTTTTAATTAGCTACACATGACATTACAATGATCTTGGCAATTCATACATTTGAATCAATTGGGGTATAATTTCTCATTTTTCTGATTGTACAGATTTCAGAATCACATTGGTCAGAACCACCTTGCCATTAGTTATTCTTAAAGACAATCAGCAGTCTTGGTTCTGATGCATAAATATTAGTGGTGTGGCAATTAAAAACAGCTTCCATGTAAAACATATTAGAGGTTGAATGTCTGAAATGCTTGGGACAAGGAGTGTTTTCAGGTTTTGAAACGTTTGTACATAATGAGTTATCTTGGAAAAGGAATCCAAGTCTAAACACAAAATCCATTCATTTCACACACACGTAGCACATGTGGCTTTGAGGCAGCAGCATGTTTAGTATGCTTGCATTTTGTCTGCAACCTGTCACATGAGGCCGAGGAGAGATTTCCACTTGTGGCATCATGTTGGTCCTCGAAGGTTTGAGAACAGTTTAGATTTCAGATTTTCAGATTCGGCACGCTCAACCTGCATTCTTAGGTTCTGATTGACACCTTACTTGCTGGGGAGATGTGGACAAATCAGTTCATCTCCAAATACTGAATTTCTCATCTGTAAAAATGTAGATGATATTGTTCCATGGTTCAAATAAAAATTTTAATTAAAGGCAAATGGGACCCTTCTAAAGGAACAAAATAAATACTGAAGGAAAAAAAGTCACAGAGACAGGCAGTAAAAAAATAGAAACAAATAAGGACAAAGAAGAAAGAAATGTCTTTGACTCTAGACGGGAATCGGGATCTACCTCGTTCCCCCATCTGTCATCCCCAGCTCTTCCCCCACCCACCCTGGGCTCATATGGGGCTTGACCTTAGCAGGCATCTGGATCATTTGTGGGGGCTTGTGACAGCCCAGACTGCTGGTCCCACCCCCTGAGGGAGTGGGGTGGGGTTGGGCTGGGCCTGAGAATCTGTATTGTTACCAAGCTTCCAGGTGATGCTGATCTGAGCATCACTGATGAAAGGCTCAGCTCTCCTCCGCCCAGACCAGTCCACATGTGAGGAAGGCAGTCCCCACATATTTGGAGTATTCGTGGATGTTTGGCAGTTCAACAACTTTGGCCTGTGGATATAGGGATACATGAGGCTACTCGGTGGCTCCTCTGGTGGCACAAGGATGGCCAGTGGCTGTTCATGCCCTTCATCCTTCCCTCCTACTGGCTGCTTTCCCAGTCTCCAGATTGGTTCTGGCCATCTTGGTTTGTTCTTGCCAGCTCTCCTCCCAGGGCTCAGGCCTGCCAGTCAGACCCGTTCCAGCCTATGGCATGGGTATGTGTGTGTGTGTGTGTGCGCGCGCGCTCGCGCGTGTGTTATGTGCATGTGCATGTGTGCATGCCTGGTTTTGCCCTTTCAGGGAAAAGAGTTCTGGTGTCTGATGCTGTGCCACAGGCAGACCTCCCCATCCTCCAGGGATCCATCACAGGTGTCCTGAAACTGTGTACGTCACCTGTCTGTCCAGACCCCACTGTGCTCTCTGGAAAAGTCTAGTGCCCAGTGGCTCCTGTATCAATACTAGATTTTTTGCCGAGTGCTCTGAACTCTGCCTGACTGGGCTGCTCTCTCTTGTCACCTCGGCCACCTTCTAGCCTGAGCCACTGCCCTCACAGGTAGGTCTCAGCTCATTCTGCACCCCACTTGCTCTGCATTATAAAGAATTATCACAGCAGAATCTTGAGATAAAACAATGAAGAAATGATTCATTTCAATGATTGAGCAGCATTCTATGGCCAGCCTTGCTCCAGGCCCTGGTGACACAGCAGCACACATCACAGAAAAAAAGTCCTACTGTACATTCCAGTGGAAAAAGAAGGAGAACAATCAATCAACCCATCAATAGTATGTTACATAAATAAAATCTCAGGAAAAAATGAGCTCGAGAATGCTGGAGGGGTTCATTTTGAATGGGGGCCAAGGACAAGAAACACTTGGCTGTGAAGGTGACATTTGAGAAGACATCTGATGGAGAAGAGAGGGCAAGCCACCAGGAGAGTAGGGAGGTAGGTGTTGCAAGGCTGGATGGGGATTATTAATCCCTTACTAGTGCTTTGCCCAGCTGGGAGCTAGCTCTCTCCTAACACCATGGTTCATCTACTTTTGAATTTCCTGGGCTTGGAAAAAAAGGTTTTTTTAAATGTGAAAACATTGCTCTGTTGCTATGGTTATTTGGCATCTCCATCATGTACCCATGTGTCCCTTTCTCTTCAGTCATTCCCAACACTATAGCTATGCCCTGAAGCCTTCTGTGGATGACCAACCACCCTGTGTCCCCCACAAATCATACAGCCCCACTCCATTCCTTTTCTCCCTTACAGCAAGATGTCTCAAAAGAGCTCTCCACAGTAAGTGCCTCTACCTCCCCCCATCTTTACCCCACCCTGATGGGCTTCCGTTTCCAGCACTTCACTGGCCATGCTCCTGATGAGGATACCCAAAGTCTCCAGCTGCCAAGTCCAGGGATCACTTCTCTACATATTCAGCTCCCAGTGCTAGGTCCCTCTGACCACACCCCCTCCTTGAGCAGCTCTCTTCTCTTGAGGATTAAGTGAGGTAATGCTTCCAAGTACTAAATACAATGCCTGCCATTTATTAAACAATTAGGAAATTTTAACTTTGCATTAGTTTAAATAAACACAATTTTAGGAAACATCACATCATTTTCTTCATTATTCACATTTCACTGTAGTGAGAATGAGAAACTTCATCACGAATCTGCACCAGTCTATGGACCAGATTTTGAGAACCAATGAAATAAACAATTTTGGTAAAGAAAATTGACTTTTGTCAAAGGCCCAATTCTTAGAGTCATCCTAACTTGTTCAATGAACCACGGATACTGAAGGGAGTAGCCTGGGACAGCAGCACCGTCTATAAAAGGACAGAAGCAAAGGCCCAGGCAGGTAAATGTGGAAGATCCGCCTTGCTCACTAAGGTGAGAACGGCGATGTGCGTGCACACGGCCCAGAACCAGCAAAACAGAGGCAAATGCAGTTCAACTTGATTACCTGATCAGGAAGAAGGTATCAACCCCAAGATAGAAGGGGCCACTCCGAGAATAAAGGTACAATGGGTTTTTAAGCACTCTGGTTTTCCATTCAAGCACGTTATCTGTAACAAACATGAAAAGGCAGGGTTTTTTTGTTTAATGGAGGAAAGTCACATGCTTTCTCATTTCAGAAAAGCAAGAGGAACACCATCAACAGTCAGTGCATTGGGAGGCCCTATGAGCCACTGTCCTTCACTAAGAGAACTTAGACTGGGAACCAAGGTGTTGACTGAAGTCACTGTCACTCAGGCTGTGACCTCCCTTGTGCTCTCACTGTGCTTACAGCCCCCATGGACTCTAGCAACGTCAGTCCAGGTGCAGGTCACCTAGGAGGCTCCTTCAGTCTGCCCTGGACCAGCCCCCTCTCTAATTCTGACTCATGTGTGGTCCCCTGCTAGAGAGCAGCATGGTTATGGTAGAGCGTGGCAGCAGAGGGCTGTCAAGATAGGCTGATTCGATGCCAGCAAATCAGGTTTACTTATGCTTGCCTGTTTTCAGGTAGGGAAAAAAAAAAAAAGAAACCCAGCTCTCTGACGGATGATATATAATACCCAGGAATCACTATGTATCTGATTATATGTAGTATTTATACCTAGGAGTGGCTCCGCTGAGCCACTCACTACAGAGGTCACAGGCTATGTCTCTCAAACAGGGGAGCTGTCATGCTCATGGCCCATGGCCCAACTCCATCTCACATGGAAGGTTCTCTCCTCCCTGACAGCTCTCAGAGGGAAGGCACACAGCTCTCCGCACCCAAAGACAGCCACGCGGTCATCTGGCCAGTGTGTCCTGAGATGATCCAGAGGAGACTTAAGACCCGGATGCCATTCAGCGCAGGGCAGGTGCCTCCTGGCATCTTTGTAGTCCAGATGGCCGGCATGTTCCTCTGCCAAGAAAAGCACTGCAGAGCATGATCCACGGCTCCTAGAAACCCTGGGCCAGAGCAAAGTTGTTACTGTCCACCCGAAGGCCAGCCCTATCAACACAGCACTCCTTAACAGGAGCCAAAACACACAGAGATCTTGGCAGCCACCTGAAGCTCTCATTCCAACCCTGGACCGCTCCACTCAGATCTCCATGGTCCCCACTAGACCCATCTGCAGACTCTTGCACACCTCCCCACCCCCGAACCTTGATCCTCCCTAACAAGTTTGACCTGAGGTGGGTGCCCCACAGAGCCCTGCACAGAATGCACTGTCCAGCATGAGGCCCCAGGATGCCAGTCCCTGTCCCCAAGCCTTTACAAAGGTTGGGGGAAGAAGGTAGACATCAGTAAGTAATTACCTGATCTACAGAACCTGTATTCCACTTGAAGTGGCATAGCTGGTGTTCACTCAAGGATGAACTACCCACAGTAACACCTTAACTCTGGTCCAGACACAGGCATGGAGACGAGAGAGATGGCACAATAACTAAGGTGGAGGCCTTCTAGGTGTTCCTGGCTCTGAATCTGGATGTCATTTATTAGCTCTGGGATCTCTGGAAAGAGAATTAACTTCTCTGTGTCTGTCTCCACACCTGCAAAATGGGACTCAGAGTAGATCTTATAATCCCAGGATCATCATGAAGAACAAAGGAGCTAATACTCTGAAGAGAGATCAAACCCCAGAAAACATGAGATCACAGCTACTGCTATCACTATTTTGAGCCTTATTGCTTTAGGAATGAACACTCACTCCTAGTTAATTTATTTCCTGTATTTTTTTAAGATTTAATTTGACCTATTTTAAGAGCAGATTAAGTGGCTGGAATTATGAAATAGGAATCTCTGAAGCTCAGACCAGCTTCAAAAGACTCACAGTTTTTCCTGTACAGAACTCAGTGCCTTAAACATTGTGGACATCAATGTGTCTTTGCAGAATTAAAACTTATTCACCAATGAGACCTGGTTTATAACCCAGCTCTGGAAATCTAAATCAATTTCTTAAATGAAAGAACTTAATTACCTAGCATTTCGAGGTCCTAGGGGTAAATCTGAGTTTTCCACGAAGCCACTCACTGCGAAGTACCTCTGTCCAGAGGCCCAGCACTCACCCTTTCATTTAGGAAAATCATCCTGCACCAGACTTGGCGAGTAACTGCACACAGCCAGCAGCTTTCTACACCTGGTGTCACCTGACTCCTCCTCGGTTTCCTGAGAAGACCCGTGCTGTGATACAGACACAGGACCAGGGCCTGCCAGGTTCCCACAGGTGCTCTAACCTCTTTGATCCTAGTTTCCTCACTTTTAGAGTGGACAGTTTTAGTAAGATTCTAGAATAATGCCAAAGGTCTGGCTCAGTGCCACCTGGGTGAGCAGGTACTCAATACATTGTTGTTGTTGTTGATGTTGTTGTTGTTATTATTATTATTTTCTCTAATTCTATTGAGGGATGAACTTAACCTTCAGGGTCATAAAAATCATCTGAAAATAACTGGTCTGTAGGGAAGACAGCTTCGCTGATTCCCATTTGGCTCATTTGTAAATGGAAAGTTTTGCAAACCGCAGGGACATGGGGAGGACTAGATGAAATAATGCATGTGGTCACTGGTTCTCAAAATGGGAGTCCCCAGACCAGTGATCAGAGTTGTCACAAGTCCTCCAGGTGATCCGGATGCACACTGACGTTTGAGAACCTCTGGGTTTCTCTGATCACAGAGTTTCAATTCGGGTGAGGAACCTCAAGTTTCAGCAGTGGATGCCTGACGCCACGCCAGGTGTGTCTGCCCTCAACCCTGCCGACTGGTCTGAAGTGGGGTCTCTGGAGGCTGGCAAAGTGCTGATGAGAGCCAGGCAGGATTCTTCCGTTCCCTTCACTCTGAAATCCAGCTGACCCTGCTGCTTACTCAGCAAGGTCAACGCAGTCCAAGCAGAAGGTCTGAGTAAATCAAAATCCTAACCTGTCCCTCTCCTGGTTTAACTGAAGAGAATAAGGGAAAGGAGGATGAATCCAGAGGAGGTCAGTTCATATAATCTCCTTTAGTTCCTTCAACAAGTCCCATCTTGTGCCCCTATTTACACATGTAGCATCTGAGGCTCATAGAGGTCAAACAGTCTGACCAAGGTCAGAGTTAGCAATTAAGGCAGGCTTAATGGGGATCTCTGAGCCTGTACCCTCTGCTATGCTGACCATGCCACCCAACGAAGAGCAGAGAAAAGTCTGGAACTTCCATCGTGCAAGAAGTCATTGAGAGATTCCAAGATCTGGGCAGTCACCATAATTGCTCTCAAGATCTGACAGGATCATCAGGAGAGTTGACCTTCCAGGTTGATCTTCCAGGGCCCAGCAGGCCAAACCAGACCCATGTGTCGATGTTGCAGGGCAGCAGGACCCTTGCCCAGGAGCTAAACAATCTGCCCTCCATCATAGCTGCATCCTGGGGAGCAGCCAACTGCTTCTGACTTGGAGAACAAGTGGGTACCAGTGACCTTGAGGGCCTCTCAGCTCCTCCTTGGACTATCTCCAGCTTAACACAATATGTTTTGTTGTTTTTCTCCTTGCTGTTGTTTTTGTTTAAAATGCAAATGGGGGTCAGGAAAAAAATCTTTGCTATGCTTTCCACCATGGACATGTTCCCTAAAGCCACTTTATCCCATATCATTTTCTTCTGGCCCATTCACTGATTTTTTTTTTTTAAATTTCTTTTGCCCTCATTCAAGTTAAGGAAGAACATTTGTGTAGCCCTAAAGAGAATCTGCCCAAATTCCTCCATGTGTCCTAGAGGTCTTTGCCCCGTGAGGCAGTTCTTGTGCGCAGTGTGTGCATAGGTGCTCTCCCCTGCAGATGGACAGGTGCACATGAAGTCAGTGCCCGTGGCTTCCCACTAAAACAAAATATAAAGCATCCCTCTCAAGTCCAGCCTCGTGCGACATGTGTCTCTGGCTCAGATCCACTAATCAGCTTGTGTTGCACCCTCACCCCTACCCGGGCTTCAGGTTGTGTGTAAATCATTTATTTACCTCAGTGATGGCAGAAGCACCTCTGAGCCCTGTTGAGTTGTCCTGAGACTGACCACAGCACAACCCTGAGCTCTGTCCTGACCTAGTCTTTGATGAGCACAAAAACACACTGGATAATTGTACCCAAGAAATAAAGAGGCCTTTTTGGTGACCTTGCTTTGCCTGGGCACCCGGGTGGGAAACAAAGGCGGACTTGTGAGCAGCAGGGAGCCGGCCTCCTCAGTGACATTTAGAAGCTGCTGGGCATTCCCTAGAACCCAGCGCTGGAGGGGTCATTTTCCAACCAAGTCACCTCTCTTGGGTGGTCTTAGGTTCATGAAAATGCAAAGCGCCTACCTTTTCCTCCACTGGTGGCTCCCGGGGGAGAGAGATGGGTGGGGCAAGCCATCCACTGGAACCTGCTTCTTGGCCCCCTGCTCTCTGCCTCTCTCAAAGGCACACTCCCATACTGGGTGGAGGGTGTCCCAGGTGTTGGTGAAGTCCCAGGGTCAGGGCCCTGTCCGCTGGCCGCCACGAGGATGGTTCCAGCCAGAGGGAGTGCCAGACCCAGCAAGGTGAGAAAGCTGCAGGAGAAGACACAGGGCTGGGCCTTACCTCCCTGACCCCAAAGGGAGGGGCGGGGGAAGGAGCCGAGACACACCCCCCCTGAGGATTCATAACAATTTTAATAGGGGGGGGGGGAATGACATTCTAAAGATAACAAATAATGAAAAAATGACAAAGGAGAAGATTAATGAGTTTCACTTAACTCCTTATTATCATTGGAAAAATTATCATAAGCAAACCAAACCCGGAGGAAGATATTTGCAGCGATATGACTAAGGATTAATATACTTTATAAATGTAAGAAATTTAAAAATCAATGAGAACCCAACTAATGCACACAGGAAAGGGTGAGGAAAATAATATAAGAGAAAAATACAGCGGTGGATAAACTCGGGGGGAAAAAAATCTTCCTTACCAGTTTTTTTTTTTTTAATGTCATTTAAACCAATTTATTCATTTATCAGATGGATGCCAGTTTTTATAAAGGTGGTTTTCGATGCTGGTGAGATGGGAACAAAGAAGACAGTAGGAATGAATTGTTCAGGAAAACATGGTCAAATGAGTCCGTTGTTAGGAGCTGACAATTCCACATCTATCTGCTTTGTCCTCAGGAACAATTAAAAATGCAAACAAGAAGGAAAGCGCAAGATACTCACAGGAGAGGCAACACCTCCAATCAGAGAAATCATCTTCACTGCAGTCACATGACAGCTAAGCTCCGGACTATTCTAGGACAGGACTTGTGTCTCAGTGGTTCTGAAACCCAGCCAGGTATGGGTGTGGTCAACCTTTCCCTGGTACATGTTTGCTTCTTCTTGCTGAAGATTAACGGAGACCTTCCTATTCCTTATCCTACTCAGGATACTGTGACAAAGTGCCACAGATCCGGTGGCTTATGAACCACAGAACTTGATTTCTCCCAGTTCTGGAGGCTGGGAAGAGCAAGGCCAAGGAGCCAGTGGATTCAGGATCTGGTAGGGCCAGCTCTCTAGTTCCTGGCACTGCTAGCTGAGCTCACATGGCAGAAGGGGCCAGGGAGCTCTCTGGGGTCCCTTTTTTAAGGGCACTAATCCCACTCATGAGGGCTCCAAAGGCCCTACAGGGCACTGATTTAACTTCTGAGCAGCCATCTCATGAGTTCCTGTACTTCTTACCGGAACTCCTCCCACCCCCATTAGTGACCTACCCCATGGTACCATAACCCTAAGCCAATTCCAGAAGCACACCACCCCTTGACTCTGGAAAGCCCCATGGTGCCATCGACCTCAGCCAATCCCATGCTCTTCCCACCGCCTAGCTCTGACGTAACACCCCTGAGCCACAGCTACAACTCCAGGCCCCTACCCCACAAAAGCGGGACACCCCAACATCCTGGGGCCTCTCTCCTCTCTATGGACAGACGGCCTTTGTGTGTCAGCTTTGAAGAATAAACTTCCGTGGATCTCTGGTCTCCGTCCTTCTCCCCAAACCACTACATTGGGGTTAAGTTCCAACACAGGGGTCTGGGGGACAAACATCCAGGCAAGGCACATGGGCCAGACATGGTTCCGTGAAGGAGATTAGGTAACTAAATGCAGTGGGGGAGGGGAAGTTGATAAAGGGGTCCCAAGAAGACCACCGGGCCAGGTGCCTCGGACACCTCTACTCACAGACACAGGGCAGCAAGCGTGTCCAGGGGGAACATTCCAGAAGCACATCTGGCCACACTCCCGGCCGACAAGGAGGAAGAATTTGCTGTAAAGATGGAGAGGGAAGGAGCCAAGAACGAAGTGTTTCTGAACCTCAAAATGTCTACCAAGAGAGAAGAAGAGGCTGTGTTAATACCTGAGTTTACTACGATCCTTTGCACTTTCACAAGTACTTTCCTATTATTTTAAAATGAAAGTCTGACATTAGAAAGGGAAGATGGCCTTTGTATACAGATCTTTCATTTCCCTGGATGGATCCAACCTCAAAACAAAAATATTTTTTTTTAAATCCTATCTGTAATGAGCACAGACAGACTCTCTTCCTTCTCATTATTTCCTAAACAATACAGTATTATTTATGCAACATTCACCTGAGATGCTGGGCATCATAAGTAACCTAGAGATGATTCAAAGCATACAGGAAGATGTGCGCAGTTTCTACGCAAGCACCACGCGGTTTTATCTAAGGGACTTGGGCACCCATGGAGCTGGGGATCCTCGGGCGTCTTGGAACCACTGTGTGTGCTGTAGGGAGAAGGTAGGGGAACCAGGGCACATATATGCTGGAAGCCACAGAGCTTGGCCCTCAGCCCAGCTGGAAGAGGACCACGTGTCCTGAATACGCAGCCTGTCTGCTCTCCTGCATCCTTTCCTAGCACACCACCCTGGAAATGAGAAGCCTAACAATGAACCATTTCTGGTTCAGATCTCTCTCTGTGAACAGGTCGCCACAAGAGAGAGAAACAAATGCAATATTAAATGAAAAAATACAAAAGGAAGCTGGAAATCTGGGGGAGGGAACCATCCCAAAATGGAAGCTGAGAAGCATTGGCTTAGGACACAGTTAATGAGTCTCTGGAAGAAATTGTAAAGATCTTACTAGAAGACAAGCACCAGTGTCTAAAACGTTATTGAGTCTTCAAATCACCTGGAAAGCCTATTAAGGGTCACTCTCTGCCTCCCCTTCCCATAGGCTTCTGATGCAAAGGTCCAGGAGAGACCCAAGAATCTGCATTCCTGCAAGCTCTCAGGCAGCACTTTCCAAGGCTCAGCAAAGGGTGGGGATGTGGTGGGTTTCATATAGCCACAGGGCCAATCACGAATAACAACACAGGCTGCTGTTTGTTAAGTGCCTACTAGATGTCAGGCATGTTTTGTTCATTATTTCTAATCTTTCAACAACGCTATAAGGGATTACCGCATTCCTTATTTTACAGACAAGGAGAATCGGCCTCTAATAAATTCATAAATTGAGCACAGTGATTAAGAACAGGTTCTGCTGGGTGTGTACATCTGGAGTTCCAGCAACTCGGGAGGCTAACACAGGAGGATTGCAGCTTCAAGGCCAGCCTCAGCAACTTCTCAGACAAAACTTCTCAAAACGAAACTTTAAAAAGGGCTGGGGATGTAGCACAGTTGGTAGAGTGCAAAAAGAAGGTCCTAGGTTTGGGATCCTGGGTCTATCTGTACTATGTGACCTTGGGCAAATTATATAATCTCTCCTTGACTTAGATCCCATTCTTGGTAAAATTGGGATGATAATAGTACTTCCCTTCCAGTGTTGCGAATTCACACCCCAGCTCTAAATTCTGCCACAGTGGATAAAATCAATGAGCTGCCAGTGCACATTCCATCAGCCTTAAGTGTCTGTGCCTTCCCGGGTTCCAGACCAATACAGGAGACTGTGAAGCCTTTAGTAGAAGCTTCACTGATCTGTTTCCCACTGCCCTCCCACCCCACCCACCTTGCCTCTTCCTTTGCACCCACAGACCAAGCCCTCTCCGTGAAGTCTCCTTTGCCCTGTCCACGGCACTCCCCACCGCCCCTCAGGTTGAGGCTCACCCCGAGCACTCAGTGTAGGATCAACATTCATTTCTTAATAGTGTCTCCTAATAGCTCAGGTCCACATATGTTCCTGGCTAACTTGCAGGTTTCCCAGAATGAGTAACACTGAGTTGACACTCGTGCGACGTCTCATAAGGCCAGCTATGAAATTGCCCAAGAAATACTTTCTGGATTAAACTAAGAACAGAAGATGACATTCTGTGAAGTATTTTAGATTCCTTTTGAATTCCTCACCAGAAAGGCACTTCTGGGGATAATTTAAGGAGTTGCTACAGCTCCTGTTTCTCAGTCGGCACTGGGGAACCCATTCTGTGCAGTGCTGCTGGTTGGTCTACTAATTCTAATCATAATAGGCAAAGCAAGATGAAATTGGCTTAATAAGGTGCAGGAAAGAGAAGTCTTAAGCACTGATTCCAAGCCACTAAGAACTCAGTGCTTTTGGCCTCTGCAGAACAGTGTGATCATTATAAAATGATATAAAATTTCCAACCAGACAGACTCCTAGCAAACCCCTGAGAGTAGAAATCTGTAGCCCTCTGGTGTTGCCTCTGGAATTTGTTGACTCGGTGCTAAACAGACCCTTAGAACAAGGCTCTTCTGTTTCAGCTCTTGTGCTGTCCGCACGACAGGTAAAGTGGCTGGCTTCACATTGCACTTCAGTAGGCTTTGTCCAAAGTTTGCAAGCGTTCTGAGTGCAGGGCTCTGGGCTAAGAGGACAAGGAGTCCTACACCACATGACCAACGCCCTATTGCACTTAAGGGAACTCAGATAATGGAACCAGTCCAGCCAGTCCATGTTAGGTAGTGCTCTAGGTTGAATTAAGCCTCTTCAAAAAGGTGAGTCCAGACTTGGGTGTGGTGGCACACACCTGTAGTTCCAGCAACTCTGGAGACTAATGCAGGAGGATCACAAGTTGGAGACCAGCCTCAGCAAATTAGCAAGGCCCTCAGCCACTTAGTGAGATTCTGTCTTAAAAAATAAAAAGGGTTGGGGATGTGGCTCAGTGGTAAAGACCTCTGGGTTCAATCCCCAGTACCAAAAAAATAAAAATAAAACAAACCCAAAAGATTCAAGCCCTAATCCATGGTGCCTGGGAATGTAACCTTATTTGGAAATAGGATCATCCTAGATGTGCTCAACCTAAAATGAGGTCAAACAAGGTCAGGGTGGGCCCTGAGTCCAGTATGCCTGGGAAACTGGGGGACAGAGAGACACACAGGGAGGATCCCCAAGTGACAACAGAGTTGGAGACTGGAATGGTGTGTCCACAGGCCAAGGAGTGCCCAGGATGGCTGGTGACTACCAGGAGCTAGGAGGGAAGCAAGGGACGGGTTCTCCCAGAGCTTCCAAAAAGCTCAGCAACTCCTTGATTTCAGATTTCTAGTCTCCAGATCTGCCCCAAGCCATCCAACATTCCACACACTGGTCCCTGGAGCCCTGAGAAAGGAATAGAGAAAGTGACATTGGCAGTCCTGGGTCTGAATCTTTGGGAAACCGCCCAGAGCTGGGTCTCACAGTCATCACATTCAAGTTGGAGCTGGACTCTCTGCACCTGGTGCTGTGTATTTTTATTCTCAAGAGCTCACTGTAAGTCTGTTGGGTAAAATTTTGCAACATCTATGGCAACCACTGCGCAGTGCTTTATCCCAGCCTGTGGCCACGGCTGTCCTTTCCACCGGCCCTGCGTCTCGACCCCCGTAATGCTGTGGTCATCTTCACTTGGCCTTTCTCCTACAGTGGCCCCTCAGCTGGGCCTTGCTAAGCTGCTTGTCCCCACATCTATAGAGGGAACCTTGGCAGCTCCGTCACAAAGCCCCAAGGCATAGCTGACAAATCCCTTCCGGATAGGGACCTTCCCCGGGCAGAGGTGCTCTCCTTCCCACCCTGGCCTCTGTGCCAAAGCTGGAGAAAGCCCTTAACCCCAAAGACTAACTTCCACTAATCCCCACTAATCCCCGTGTCGGCTCTGCTCACCCAAACCAGGGCCTTCCAGTTCATCAAAGGACCTTCTCATCTTTCTCAGAGTGTGAATTTCTCAAAATATCTTTTTTATTGATAGCAGTTTTCCAAATGTTTCATTTTATTCCAAAGGCGACTCTGGCAGGTAAGCTTAACGTGAGCCAGAAAAATTAAATCTCTTCAACAAGAAAGATGATTTACTCATTAGACTTAGGGAGTCACTCGCTCACATGAAATGCCAATTTTACAAGACCTTCTAATGCATCTTTGTTTCTAGGATACTTATGGCTTATCCAATAAGAATTGAATTTGATTCTTAACAAATGGGGGCTTTTGGAATTTGTTTTTCTGATGACTCTGGGGATCAAATCCAGGGCCTCACATGTTCTAGGCAAGAACTTTACCACTAAACTACACTTATCAGCTCTTGTTTGTTTAAAAAACAAAACAAACAACAAAAACAACAACAACAAAAAAAAAAACCCATGAATTAATAGGCTAGATAGACAGTGAACCCAAAGCTGTGGGGACAAGTTAGGTTTTCAAAACTTAGCTGCCATATTAACGCTTTAAAAAGAACTCTTAATAATGTGTCCCATTAGTTCTCTCTTAGATGACCATAATCAATACAAAAGACATGAGTGGAAAAAGAATTTAGGATTTCAAGCTCTTGCTCGGAAAAAATCTGAAAGACTTAGAGGAAGTCAAGCCAATTTCCATACAGAAGCTAAACTTTATTCTTTCTCCATAGCCAAGGTCAGGAGGGATTATAAAGCCACAGAAAGCTAGAGCCAGGTGAACCTGAGAGCCCACCCACTTGCTGCAAGGAGGAAGAGGACTGAGCCTGTGGAGATTAAGTGATTTGCCCAGGATCACATAGCTGGGAGGTGACAACCAGGACCAAATGCTGGGCTCTTAACACTGCAATGCTCCGGCCTCCCCAGACCTGGATCAGGAGCACATTCTGATGCAGCAGGTGCCAAACACATGGGCCCGAGCAGAGTGCACACACCGTGCAACCCAAGGCCACCCACCTCCTATCTCAGGCCTGACAGGCAGCGGTGTGAAGGAAGATGGTTTAACTCCACATTGTTATTCCATGAATGTTCAGCTCCTGTCTCCTCCTCTTCCTTTCTCTTTGCCTCCTGCCTACTCCATGACATTCACTTCTGCTCTCAGCCCTCAACTCTTTTCTCTCAGTTGAGAGGATTGATCGGGCTGGAAGGTTGGCTCAGTCCCTGGGAACCACCCGTCTTGCCCCTAAGGAGTTGGGGATGTTCAAACTTGATACTGAAATAATAGTTCCTCTTGTACCTACCCAGCCGAGACATCGTCGTCACGTCCTCTTCAGCACAGGAATCAGGGACACATATGCCCACACTATAATCGGCTCCATCCTGAGAAACAAACGACACAAAGCTCTTTAATTTTAGTGTTCGCAGCATGTATGCATGATCATTTCCAAGTAATGCTGCCACCACACACCACCCATAAATTCAGCAGATTGGAAGAAGGATAGAAGGGTGTTGAAAGGAGAAAGTTTTCTCACTTAAGACATGGATTTTCCATCACTGAGTGATTCCAGTGAATGTCTTCATCATCAGATGCACATATATTTAAATTAAAATGTATCTCCAGATTTAATGGAGCTGATTATTTAAGAAGCAGCCACTGACCGGTTTTGGATAATCTGACCCAATGAATCTCTCCTCCAGATTAGAAGTCATTAAGTGCTGATTCCCCTATCATTTTCGACACAATTGATAAGTTGCCATTTCAGGGTAGCAGGACACAAGAATCTAGTAAAGATTTCATTAATCAATCAATCTGATAATTAGAATGCCTGTCCCAATAAAGAGAAGATCAAATTATAAGTAAATTCTGGAATGCTTCTTCTAAATGTATAACATTCCTGATTAGGCCTGACCTTTTTGCTGTGATATCAAAACCATTAATCTGCTTTGAAAATGACGTTTGTACACACTGATTAAAGTCTCAAGCAATCATTATCCCAATCCTCAGCAAGACAAATGAGGCTGACTGATAATATCCCTGTCTCCATGGTTAACCACTGCAAGCATTTTATAAGCTTTAATATCAGAGAGCTTGCATTTCTTATTGTTATTTCAGATAATTGGTTTTAGTCAACTAGTAATGTTTCTTTTAGTCTTGTGTGACAAGTATAAAAACTGTCCTCTATTTAATAAAAGGCTGTGCTATTCCTAGTTTTTTTTTTTTCCCTGAGCTGTGAAAGGATTAACATGCTTTGAAGACAGTGAGCCCCACATCATTGGTCAACTGATTTAGCAATGTATTCATAAAGTCAAGACCCATCTGCTAGGATAACCTCAAATTGGGATTTAGAGCTATGTTTCTGGGAAAAGAGTTATAGGTAAAGGAAAGTCTCCTCTGGTATTCCAAAAATTGATGGGGATTCAGGAGCTAGTGCTTAGAACTGTGTTCCAAGCTCCTTGATTTGATACACACCATACCAAGCAGTGTCATATCCTTGAGAGTAAGGATGTCGAGGAGGGACGTGGGGAGAATGGTGAAAGCCCTAAGAACCCCAAGAATCAAAGACTGAGCTTATAAAGAACATCCAACAAACCCAAAGAACATGTACAGGGTCTTGCTAGTGAAGGTGCTGGCCAGGACTTGAACTTGGATTCCCTATGAAGGCCCTCCAGAGGTCTTGCCCCACACCACGTGATAGGAGGAATATGTCAAGATCCATGTGGTTTGGGGACAAGTGCCTCAAATAATTCCCCACACTCAGAAGAAGCTGAGCAACTACCTAAATAGTTTTGATTTTTTGCAAAACATGGCAATAATTTTTGATGTTTTTAATTAAGAAAAGCAATCCGTAGACTCGTATTGTATTCTGTATCATGAAATTCACTTGACCTTCAAGAGCAAGCAGTCCCCGACACTCACCTGCCGTACATAAAGCTTGCAGTACTGCCCTTGGAAGCTCCCTGCTGGGCCCTGGGCGGAGAGGCACTCACTGTATGATCCCAGCCTGTCCACATTTCCATTAAGAACGTTGCTCCCAAGCTTCCCCACAGAGTCATACACTGAATTTCAAAGCAGAAAAGGTTTGCAAAATTAGCATCCTTATGTCACTTTCAAATGAATTTATAGGAACTTGGCTTCACCTTCTAAACCTATCAGACCCTTGTTTGACCAAAAAAGGAGGAGAGACAGATTTACACAGCCTCGCTCATCACCAGGACAGAATGGTGAAGTGCGTTCTCTTGCCATTACAGGACCTGTCAGCAGTTGCCGAAAAGATTTTAAAAAAAAGAAAGAAAGAAAAGAAAAGAAATCAAACTCTTTAATAAATGCTTTCTGAGGAATGAAAAAATGTAACTACAATCTGGTAGCTTTTCTTTCTCCACTCACATACTCATGAGAGAATACTCATGTCTTAAAACGAATAAATAAATATATTTGTCTGACTTTGTGGGATCTTATTTTTGGAGAGAGCTAATTTTTTTAACCTTAGAGCAGAAGGGACGAGGGACCAAGCTGCCCCGTGGATGCCATTCTCAGCCCTCGTCTTGCAGAGGTCCTCTTTTGCTTGGGTGATTTTTTTTTCTTTCATTTAAAAAATTTATGTCCTTTCATATTTCTTCATCTATTCCTTTCCCGTCCCCAATTTCCCCTATGTTGGAAGTATATGTTGGATGCCTTGTGTTTGAAGCGTATCCTCTCATTGGTAGGTGTTCTTGTTTTGTGTATGTGGGTTTGCCACTTACTTGAACAGTTGTGTGTTCCAATATCCTTCTGTTTATACACATGTTGCTCAGTGCTTCATTTTCAGTATTTTATGCATATCTAGTGCAGGGTTTCTAATTGATGTATAGTAGTCCATCACTAATTTGATTTAGCTATTCTTCAGGTGATGGACACATAGATGGCCCCCACCTATGCAAACACATGGTGATCAATTCCTTGCACCTGTGCAGGTACTCACACACAAACATGTTTACACACATACTCAGACCCTAAGTAACAGCCAAATCTATCACACTGTGAGAGCAACAACCAACATGAAGCTGGAATGTGTCAGGCACATCTTTGAGCACCTTCTGTACACTCTCTCCCTTGACCCTGGGAGATAACAAGAGAAGGAACCATTGTAATCCCCATTTTTCAGATGTGGACACTGAGAGAAGTCAAGTCCCTCACCCAAGGTCACATTACTAGTAAGCGGTGGGGCAGGTAGGAAAACTGAGGCCCAGAGGTGATAGGCAATGTGCACATCATGTAAACGTGCCTCTTAGTGGTTTTTATTTTCCTTCAATTTTTATTGTTTTCTTTTATATTGTAAATCTACCTTTTTTTTTTAATAGATAGCAAAAACCAGAGCTATGAGTTCAAACTAACTGGTCAAGACTGGAGGTGGGTATTTAACCCAGTTTAACCTGAACCCTCTAAAATAGACAAAAAGGCCCTATTTTTACTTGTCAGTTTGGAAGATAACTTCTTGTACATAACTAAAAATAATGATATTCCTGAGAGTGAGCAGACAGAAAACCCCAAATATAGCTCCTCAAATTACCGACTCCTCTCACAGGGCTGTCTTTCTCCTCACAACCACGAATGAGCTCCTGAGGTTTAATCCATTTTGTCCCAGGGTCCCTGGTGTTGCACACCCATAAAAACTTAAATATTGATATTAAATATAGTATCAATACATAACATAATCATGTAAAATGTAATATAATAATAATAATAATATAAGAAGAAGAATATGATTATATTAATGCATAAGTTCTACAGTATGATTTCCAACCTATTTTAACATGTCTGTGTCAAATTTGTTGAAACATCCACACACCTGAAAATGTGGAACTTAATGGATTTTAATTTAGATATCAGGTTGAGATAACTACATTTTGTTTGCATGTATGTTTTTTTTTTCAAAAAAGTGCTATGCTATTTTGAAAACCTCCTGGCCATAATTGGGCCAAAAAAAAAAAAAAATCCCCTTGGCCATTTGTAGCCAGCAGTCATTTTTTAAGCTAAAACTGAATAAAAATGATGAACCATGTCCTTCCCCTCTTTTATTTTTTATTGTGTGTGTGTGTGTGTGTGTGTGTGTGTGTGTGTGTGTTTTGTGTACCAGGGATTGAGCCCAGGGGCACTTAACCACCGAGCCACATCCTCAGCCCTTTTTATTTTTTATTTTGAGACAGGGTGCTTTAGTCACTTTTTTTTTTTTTTTTTTTTTTTGCTGCTGTAACTGAGAAACCCGACCAGAACAACTGTAGAGGCTCACAGTTTCAGAGGTCTCAATCCATAGACAGCAGACTCCATTCCCCAGGGTTCCAGGTGAGGCAGGACATCATGGCGGAGAGTATGGTGGAGGGAAGCGGCTCACATGATGACCAGGAAACAGAGAACACAGATAGACTCCATCTCCAGATACCAAATATATACCCCATAGTCACGCCTCCAATGAACCACTTCCTCCAGCCATAACCTGTCTGTCTCCTGTTACCACTCGGTTAATCCCATGGGGATTAACTCACTGATTAGGTTGAGGCTATCGCCCAATGATTTCTCTCTCCATATCATGGTGACATCAGGTCTACTGTTTCCCAAGATTTGGATGGAATAAGACAAGGAGCAAGCCAAATGTGGCCTCCATCCACCCACCAGTGCTCCGCTGAGAGGCTGTGGAGTGGATACTGCCATTGAGACTGTTTGGTCCTGACGGGTCCAAAGGCCAGGCTTTTGTCCTTCCTCTCCATCTTATGAGCTGCCCCACAGCCTGCCAATAGCTGCTCTTTATGTTGAATTTTACCAGAGTTGGTACCTGGAGTTTAACCCAAGATTCCCTCCTAACTGATATGCCCAGTGACCAGAAGTTCAATGTCTTAGAATCTGCCCAGGGAAATATGTGAGCACACATTGCAAGATGCTTGTGGCGGTAATGCTTGTAATGGCCATAAAAATAGGATTCAGAACAATAGGTCGAACCAAGTGAAAGCACCATCTTATAAGACAAAACTTGCTTAGTGTTGGCAGTTCAAATAGTTCTCCCTCTCAGGAAATAGTTCAGTGAGCAATAGGACTTTCGTGTTTCACAATACTATGCAAAAACAAACAAAGAAAAACCAGATAAACATATTATTATGTGCGGGAAAAGATAGTTCAAGAACATTTGCAATCCTGGCTACTCAGAAGTCTGAGGCAGGAGGATCACAAGTTCAAGGCCAGCCTCTGCAACTTAGTGAGGCCCTGAGAAACTTAGCAAGACCCTGTCTCAAAATGAAAAATAAAAAGGACTGGGGTATAGCTCAGTGACAGAGCACCTGTGGGCTCAATCCCCAGTATAGGGGAAAAAAAAGACAAACTATAAATATACTAAACAAACTCATTTTTCTATTAGATGT
The DNA here is from genome assembly GCF_045843805.1 of Urocitellus parryii. Taxonomy (NCBI): domain Eukaryota; kingdom Metazoa; phylum Chordata; class Mammalia; order Rodentia; family Sciuridae; genus Urocitellus; species Urocitellus parryii. The sequence goes on from NC_135543.1 coordinate 16,387,167, forward strand.
ATATATTAAAAAAAAAAAAAACAAGCAAGAAGAAGGTTCTTGGAAGTTCTGGAAAAACATACACCATTGTAACACTTTGTTATCCAGGAAGGGGTCTGGTATTTGAATGACAGAATTAAAAAAAAAAAAAAAAACACCCTTGGGCTTTGTATTGTTTAGATTCCTTTACAGTGTGGATAGATTCATATATTACTTATATGTCATAAAATATAAATGCAATTTCAAATTAGTGCGTTTTTTTAACTTCAATCGCTCCCCATTGTCTAGAGCGGGGTGTTTGTCAGTAGGCTCTGTGGCACACAGCCACAGTCATTTGTTTTCCTATTGTCAGGGCTTTTGTGTTCACATGGACAGAACAGCAGGCTTGAATAGTTGCCTCAGAGGATATCTGGCCCACAGAACTGAAAATCTTTACTATTTGATCCTTTAGAGAAAAATTTTCAACTTCTTATTTAGAGCTGTGATTCTCAATCCTGGGACTATTTTTTTTTTTTTTTTTTAACAATAGTGTCCAGGCTCTACCTTTGCAAAGGATGCAATGTGGGCTCGGGCATTGATTGTTTTTCAGTTCCCCAGGTGATTCCCAAGAGCAGCCAGGCCTGCCTACTCTGACCTGTAGGATGAACTCTGGATTCCCAAGACCAGGTGCTTCCTCGGCTCCATGGTAAGGACGCACCAGGCTGCCACTTGTCTTTCTGCCTGGGTTGTCCCACCTTCTCCTCTATTAGCAAATGGTGAATCATCCCTATCCCGTCTCGCCCAGGAAATACTCCAGACTCTTGCTCAATGCATCACGCAGTAAGGTATGTCACTGTGTACCTGTCCCCCAAGAAGGCAGGGTCACACCATGTCTTAGTTAATGTATAGCTCAGAGAAGGAGCCCAGTGAACACTTGCTGAATTGAACTTTGATGGGCTGGGGATGTGGCTCAAGCGGTAGCGCGCTCGCCTGGCATACCTGCAGCCCAGGTTCGATCCTCAGCACCACATACAAACAAAGATGTTGTGTGTTGGTTCAAATGTCCCAAATCCAACTGGGCACACTTGTATTCCCAGCCATTCTGGGGGCTGAGGCCAGAGTATCACAAGTTCAAGGCCAACCTAAGCAATTTAGCCAGACCCTGTCTCAAAATAAAATTTTATAAGTCTGGGTATGTAAATCAGAAGTACAGCACGTGTTTACCATGTGAGATGCCCTGGGTTCCATTCCCAGTACTGGAAAAAAAAGGAAAATCCAAAATCCAGCTTCACTGTCCCATAAAACAAAACAAACAAAATGATCATTGGATGCATTTATTAGAAATAGACGAATGATTTTCTAGGTACCTTCTCCATCACTGATGGGGTATCCCACACTCTTCAACCTAGGGTTTAAGGGTCTGGAACTGTAAGGGTTGAGGGGACAGAAACAAGAGAAGTGTCAACACTGAGCATGCCTTCCCCTTGGATACACCCTCGAGGGTGCTTATAGAGGGTACCCAATTCCTCATCTGAGAACAGTAAATTTTAGTTTTTTCTTCCACTTGGAATTTTGCTTTGCAAACTGGTTGCACTTGTGGTTTTTCAGCTCAGTGTGTTTTGGGTGCTATACAAAATTTCAAATTTCAATGACTTCTTTCCCGATGCTGAACTCAAATGGACAAGTCGCCCTTTTCCAGCCTCATCCCTAATTAGTTTCTGTCAAGAACCTAAGAGATAACCAGGGCATGGCCACCATCTAAATCAAAACGCACTGTGTCGTCGGGGGAGGGAGGAATAGAATAAACTAATGATTAATCACACCTGCTACTTCAGATCACATGGTAGTTATTCCAGATTTTCATTTTCAAAAGATTAAAAAAACAACTTGTTTCAATTCTGAAGGCCTAATTGGCAGACGAATCTTTCTCATAAGGTGGCAATGATATGTGGATATTAAAACACGCAGCCAATGTGTTTGGGGCTGGATTTGAATGGCAGAAAGAAAGACCTGGGTCGACTGACTTAAATTTTAAAATGTGATGGGGTCTGGGGGTGTGGCTCAGTGCTAAAGTGCTTGGTTAGCATGCACATGGCCTTGGGTTTCATCCCCTGCACCACAAAAAAAATCAATAAATAAAATGTGACACATTTACACAATGAAGTTAAAGGCAATAGAAGCTTCTGGAATGCTAAGCCAGAAATAAATCCTGAAAGAAATAATCACCTTCAGCATTAACAGCAAATATTTATTAAGCATCTACCAGATTTTTTTCACTACAATGAAGATTTTTTAAAATTAGAATGCATAGTTGTTGCCCTATAATTGATGATACAGGGCAAACACACATAAAATGCTGACCATCCTGTGCTGGGGATTTCCTTGTGGTGAGAAAGAGATCTGAACATGCTATCAATTTCATGTCCAATTCCCAAGTCAGGCTCTTTGCAAACACTCCCTGGCTGCTCCCTTTGTGTCTGGTCAATGATTAATCTTAGACCTGCAGAAAAGAACAGTATGTATTTTCATTTCCTGTGGCTACTATAACAAATTGCCACAAGCCTCATAGCTTAAAACAACAAAAATTTATTTTCTCACAGATCTAAAAAGCCATAAGTCTAAAATCTCTATCACTGTGACAAAATCAAGGTGTTAACAGGGCTGCTCTCCTTCCAGAGGCTCAAAGGGAGAATTTATTCATTGCTTCTTTCAACTTCTGGTGACTGCCAGCCTCCCTTGGCTTGCAGCCACATCAGTCTCTGCCTCTGTGGCCACATCAACTTTGTGTGTGTGTCTGTGTCACATCTCCTGATGCCTCCCTCTCTTAGAATACATGTGGTTACATACATGATCCAACTGAATAATCTAGCACAATCTCCCCATTTTAAGATCCTTAACTTTATTGGGGGGTTGGGTTACCAGAGACTGATCTCAGGGGCAGGCACTAGACCACTGAGCCACATCCCCAGCCCTATTTTGTATTTTATTTAGAGACAAGGTCTCACTGAGTTGCTTAGCACTTCAATGTGGCTGAGGCTGGCTTTGAACTCGTGATCCTCCTGTCTCAGCCTCCCAAACTGCTGCGATCACAGACAGGTGCCAGCGTGCCCAGTGGTCCTTAACTTAATCACATTTATAAAGACCCTGTTTTCATATCAAGTAAAATTTGTAGATTTCCCCAAATTAGGATGTAGATAGCTTTGGAGAGAGAGTGCATTGCAGCCTACCACAGCAAGGATATCTGAGATCCAGCAAACCCAGGAGTTCCATGGAGCCCACTATGTCACCCTCACCCTAATGGATTTTCTGATTTCTGCATCTTTTCTGTTCCAAACTCCAGCGCCAGCAGAGGGTCTGGCACTGAGTAAAATACCTTCCAGATTGCAAGCTGGGTGGGAGAAGAGGCAACATCCAAAGACTAAAAAACCGAATAACCCATTCCTCCTCTCCTGATGATGAAGAGCAATGGCTGGGGGGGAGCGCTGGTGGCCGGTGCCCACCTAGGCAGTGTCCGCTTACCGACCACCTCCTCTGACATGGAAGTCTCGTTATCTCTCTAAGCACCAATGATGAAGGGCACAGATGAGGCATAACATAATCTCTCCAGGAGATCAACTGTGAAGCCCGAGGAAGCCAGCCATTGGCATAGGGAGCGAGGCATTCTGGCCACAGGGACTTCATGTAGGAACCAGGGACGAAAAGGGTTAAGAAAAACTGAGAGCAAAAGTAGCCACTTGGGGAAGATTTTGAGGATGTTAAGAGATGAGAGAAAACAGGATATGAACAGCCCTGCAGGCTGCTTGGGACCCCCTAGGATCCCCTCCTCCATCACTCTGTCCAGAGGGAGAAAGTCCAGGAAAATGCAGAAGTCCCAGGAAGCCAGGGCCCAGGACAGAGCAGACTTAGGATTCCATGTGAGCGGCTCCTCCAAAAGCCTCGGCCGCAGACAGCGTCAGGAATGGTCCGCCTGGATTTGATAAACGGCTTCCCACGGGTCAGTGGCATCTCAGGGAAGAAGAGGCCCAGGCCCTACTCAAGATGGATTGGCTTGTTTCTGTTTTTCCGACCCAGATGATAAATGTGAGCTTTTAATTCTAGACAGTGCGTTTGGCAAGCCGCAGTGAGCTGCATTCATTCCTGTATTCATTTTCTAGAGTTGACCTAACAGATCTCCAAACAGACCGGCGGCTTAGACACGGGGAATGGATTCTCCCATGGCTGCGGAGACAAGAGGTCTGAGATCTCACGCTGGCAGGCTGGGCTCCGTCTGAGTCTGTCCTGTCCTCTCTCCTGGCTCCCGTGGTTGCCAGCCTTCCCTGGCGTTCCTGTGCTTCCAGATGCAGCGCTCCTATCTATGCCTCCACCACTGCACAGCGTCTCCCTGTAGGTGTCTGTGTCTGAACCGTCCGGCCTCTTTTAAGGAGGCCAGGTGTTGGGCATACTCACCCAGTATCACCTCATCTTGACTGCCTGCAAAATCTTGACCCCTCTCTCCAAGGAACCAGAGAGTTAAGGTATCACCATATCTTTTTGGTGACAAAATTCTGCCCTCCACACTCTCCAAAGGGGTGGTTTTATAAATTGTACTGACATAAAGGACATGTGGCATGTATTAGTTTGCTAGCATTGCCAAAACAAAATGCCTCAGACTGGGTGCTTTAAAAAAACAAGAATTCATTGTCTCACAGTTCTGCAGCCTGTTGTGTCCAAGACCTGGCTGTTGGTCTCTTCCAAGGCCTCTCTCAGGGATGCCAGATGGCTGCTTTCATGCTGTGTCCTCAAGCCGGCTCTCCTCTAAGCATGTCTGTCCTCATCCCTCCTTGCTACAAGGGCACCTGTTGTTGGATGGAGACGCTCTAGTCATCTCAGGGTCGTCTCGTTATCTCTTGGCGCACCCATCTCCACATACAGTCACGAGCTGACTTCCTGAGGCTAAGATTTCAACACACGAATATGGGGGAACACAACTCAATACATAACAAACACAAATGACAAGTAACAGTGAAATCCACAATATTTCTTAGTATAATTCCACATATAGCCAATTGATCCTCACAGAATCCTTGACTGACTCTTTTTTCCCCCTCCAAACTCTTGCATCCATAGCCAATCTATGGTTTTCGTTGACCAAAAAGGATTATCCTGACATGAATATCGGTTGGTATTTCTGTTCATCTTAATGAGTCATATGAATGCGAAATAAGAAAGCTGTGTGTCAAAACTGCACTCATGTGCCCCAGACATGCTGAATTAGATGATGGGCTGAGTGTTAAAGAATATTGCCTCACCTCTCTGTGATGTTGATGATGAGAGGGCTCAATGCTCTACACATTTTTAAGTCCATCTGCCTTCCTAACTAGGCCTCCATCAACTTCTTAAATGGAGACAATTAATGAAACAAGAAAGTAAACTCTAACTTGTAGCACTTACTGAGCTCTATGGTGAAGATACTCCCTCCATGACTGATTTTACCTCCCAACTCGATGTCCTGACTGTGGAGACAGAAGGCCGCGAGCAGCAGAGTAGTAGCAATTCCCACCATTCAGACATAAGCAATGTGAGTAGCTTCAAAAGAACTGATGACAGAGGGCTGCGCAGCATGTGAGAGGCCCTGGGGTCCATCCCCAGCTCCCCCCTGCACGCGCGTGTGCGCACACACACACACACACACACACAAAATAATAAAATGCAATCCAATAACCAGAGAGTGATGGACGTTGAGCACTTTTTACTTTTGTTCTGAACAACTTAATTGTGAATTTACGTGATTTAACCCTTAAAAACAACGGTTCAACAACCAGCTTGACCATTTATTTAGCAATTGACTCTGGCAAGCCAGCCAGATGGGCTGTTGAATACTGCTGGACCTAGAAGTTGAAATTTTTTAAAAGCTGCTATAGATTTCCAGAATGAGGGACATACAGCCCGGCCATTTCACAGGTGAGGAAACTTGTGGAGCAAACTGACAGGGCTTGGGTGCAGTCACAGCTTAGCACAGTTCATAGGACTGGAGGACTCCACCTCCAGTCGCTAAAGCTTGATTCATTTACAAGAAACAATGGAGAAAAGGGACCAAGTACCTTGGGAAAGTTCTAGAGGTCAGATAGAGAAAAGGAATGAGGAAGAAGGCCGGTCAGCAAGGCAGGACGTCCCAGAGGGCACAGTCCCCGGCATGGAAAGAGGTGAAGATCAAGAAAAAGGAGGCAGCTAACACGACACTGGTCAGAGAGAAAGACAACTGAGAAGTCGGTCAGCAGGTAGGACGCCGGGGTTCTTGAACTTGTGAGACTCTGGCCTCGGCCTCCAGAATAGCTGGGAATACTGAGTGCCCAGTTGGATTTGGGGCATTTGAACCAACTTTATCAAAGATGCAGTTTCTATATGTGATAAGACATTTCTGTGGATTATGGAGTTTATTTATTTATTTTTTTTAGAGAGAGAGAGAATTTTAATATTTATTTTTTAGTTATTGGCGGACACAACATCTTTGTTGGTATGTGGTGCTGAGGATCGAACCCGGGCCACACGCATGCCAGGCGAGCGCGCTACTCGCTTGAGCCACATCCCCAGCCCCGGATTATGGAGTTTAAAACAACAAAGTCAAAGAGGAAGACAACTGAGAACTAAAGGGACCAAAACGTTCACTCAAGGGCTCAACAGTAATCAGATATTAAATAAGACCACCAGATCCCATGGGGCACCAAAATCAACCCACACAAGAGTATTGGGTGCATTTCTTTCCCATTTAAGATGGTAAACCTGTGTCTGCTAAAAAGCAAATGGGAGGCGTAGTAGAAAGGAAGACACACAGCCTCATTTTAGAGATGTAGGATGAGTCTTCTGTCTACCCCTGAGACCATCCCCTCTGCTCAGATGGAGTCTCTAGGCTTCAGTCTTCTGCTCTAGAGCAGCCACGACTCCAGTTCTCCCCTGCAAGACCAAACATCCCTGCCTGGAGTCCATGGGCCTTCTTTCCACCGTACTCCTCACCACCCACCTGTTACCCAGAGCCAACGCCAGTTACCATCTCTGCACCACTGGGCATGATGTTTTAAAATGTAATCATTCGATAGCTAATGCATTTAGGGGGTGGGGTTGTGGTTCAGTGGTAGAGCGTTTACTTGGCACGTGTGAGGCCCTGGGTTTGATCCTCAGCACCACATAAAAATAAATAAATAAAATAAAGATATTGTGTTTGAATTTTTTAAAAACACATCTTAAAGGCATGAAAACCCCCAGACATCTATATTCTCATCACTTATCTTAAAACAAAACTTGACCACTCATTGGAAATCTCATATGCACCCCATGTATCTCCACCCTTACCACCCCTCCAGCCTGCCTCGGGACTGAATTTGGAAGTTGGTCTCATGTTTTCCTTAACATTTATTCTACGGACACCCAGCCACAGAGAGCCTTCATTTGCATTAATTTAAACTTATATACTGTATATAATCTTCTGCAACTTGTTTTCTTCCTTCTTGATGTTATTTCTGTGTATCCGTGGGCTGATACATATACCTCTCATCGCTTTTTGCTGCTGGATCTTTTGTTTTTGGTTATTTCAGGCGAGGATGGAAAGTAGGCTCTGGATCGGGGGCTCTGGAATCTGACAATTGTGGGCTGTGCTAATGTGGGCTCAAGGCCTGTCTCTACCCCTTGCTTCAAGTCAGTTCGTTGACATCTCTGTGGCTTGGTTTCCTCATTTATAAGTCAATGCTAATAATTCTCTCCCCCTCCTTAAGGGGGGCTTTGGGGACTGAAAGGGACAACTGCACAGGAAGCAGAAGGGGGTCTGCTGCGTCCAAGTGCTCACTCACTCGTTCTCTTCCCTCCACATGCCTGTCAGGAAAACCATGCTGAGAACCAAGGTCAGAAACACACGCTGTGCTCAAAAGATATCAGGCAAAATGTCAGAGCGACGATGCCAAGTATTTTCTGGTACATTAGAATGAAAATCGGTTAAAACGACTATAGATAGACGTGTTCATCTATTAGCATAAATTAACAGTCACCTAGGCTACTGATGTTTGTCATTCAATTCTCTCGACCACTTATCTTGGGCAATTTTTTTAACTAAAAAAAAAAAATGGTTTTCACATATGAGGCTCCCACAGATGGAACATGGTTGGTGTATGAGGAGCGTAACTTGTGACTGTGACTAATGATGACAATATGTGCCACCACCTCGTCACCAGAAATCTGAGCCAGCCATCGCACCTTCTGGGCTCTCTTGGCCGGCTTATTTGGCCAGTGTTTGTCACAATGTTCCCTATCAATATCACCAAGTGTTGTAGCAAAACATGATCAATTCCAAAATGAGACTGGAAGAATGGCTACTGGACTTAATTGGGTTTATATTTTATCACCATTTCATTGGATACCAGGACATCTGAACACTGTAGAATAGCAACTGTTTCAAATCATGTGTGATTTTGAGTTACCCTACATTCTATCAAAATGCTTTTCCTTATGATATATATTATGCTACTAAGTGGTTTTTCAATACAAAATAAACTAGTTGTGAATTCTCCATGGAAGTGGAAATTGCTATGTTGGTTTATCTGGCTCTAGAAAGAAGGAGTTTTTACATTTTTCTTTGTTAGCGGTTTTCATCAGCCACAGGGAATCTTGCTCCTGGGACAGAGTTTTATCCCACTAAAAATGAATCCAATTTCCTGACCCTTTAGCTGCAAGAATAACTTTGGGAAACATACACACAAAAAAGAAAAACCAAAACACAAATTGTAGCTGCTTGAAGTCCATACATATCACATGCAAAGAGGCTGGGCTATAAATTCACGTCTGGCCCAAGGTCAGCGCATATTTCAACACACTCATTAGAATCTAGTATCCAGGGCATACATAATGAACAAGAACTTTTTCCCTAAATAACAAAGCAACTCATTATCTACAGCAGACTAAACATCTAGAAAAAGAAATAAACCAAGCTATGCCTTGGGACAGTAAAATGTTATCAACTTCAATAATAGTAATCAGTACCACAGTTCATAACAATTCTCTTCTCATTTGAAGTTGGTTCTCCCGAGAGTTCTCTGATGAGACAGGCAACCGAGCTTTCTGCAATAAAGTCTCCTCCCTCTTTGATTCCTGGTGCCATTTCTAAGCTAAGCCTCTCTTCACTTCTTTATTTGGTCCTGTGTTTTTCATTCTTACGAGTTTGTTTACCATCCTTCTAGCACAAACCTCAGACTGCCCTGCGTCCACCTCCCCAATGGTCCAGGGAAACCTACTTACTTCTCAGAGCGTATTCTTTGGGCTTCACTGAATTCAAATCAGAAAGGAATTCATCAGTATCTTGCATGCACTTGAGAGAAATGTTTCTTGCAGAAAAAACAAACGAAAATTGAAAAGAGAGCAGGCAAAATAGTAAAGTTGAAGCCATTATGATCTCTCAACCTGTCAGGATACACCTTCTTCTTAGACAAAGAGCCTTATATTTAGGAAGCACTTGTCTATGATGTGTTGGGGGTAAATGTGACATTGCTTGCTCCTTAACAAGCAAAGAGACAAATCATCTCTTCAGCCACCTGCAGAGATGAACAAACCATGGAAACCAATTTATACACAACTTGTTATTGTTGAGTAAAATAACTGCTACGCATGTGGGCGCCGCCGACCACCTGGCTTCCTTTAGTTATGCAGATTAACCTTTCCAGCTAACGTGGATAAGGCTTGATTTTCTCCAGTTAGATGATGTGGTGTATTGTATCTCTCCAGGTTTAAAAATATACCAATGACGTTAAGTGGCAATATTTGGGTTTTGCCCAGGAACGATGATTAAATCCAACCTATGACATGTTTGGACAGATGATAAGCAGAGAAAGGCTTTTCCGTGATCCGGATAGATCATGCATCTGTTGATGGCTCTGCTGGACTTTGAAAGTGGTGTCAGCCCTGGAGTGACGCACTCCCCCACAGGAAGGAGAAGCGATCGCAATAGGACAGGTGGACACACATCCATACAAGCAGATTTAGAGCACACATCCTGGGAAGGAAGTGTTGCTGACGAAAAACGGGGTACCTGTGTCCACCAGCTTCAAGGAAACATGGAAAGTGTCAATTGGGATTTCTCTTGATGTAAATATTCGTTCCAGAAAGGCTTTCTTTAAATAGCAACCTCTAGATCTCCATTTAAAAGGTGACGCAATGTCTGGGAATCTTGTTGACAGTGCTGGTTATACATCTGCTCATGGGGGCAGTTGCGACTTGGTGCCACTTCCTGCTGCCTGTGGGTTTCAGAGCGTCTTCCAGCATCCCAAGCCACTGCCTCTCTCCTGGCATGTGCTCTGCTCTCTTCTCTTGGTTCTTGTTCCTACTACGCTCCTGTCCAGCATTCCCTTCTCTGTCTATCCTCATCTGGAGCCTTATCATCCATTCCTATTTATTCTCAGTAGGCGTTGACTCCTCTGGCACGTCCTCCCTGCAGGGAACAGGCAGGGGAATAGCCTGGCTGAGTACTCCTGGCAGAAGTACTGCCTGGCTGAGTACTCCTGGCTTAAGTACTGCCTGGCTAAGTACTCCTGGCTTAAGTACTGCCTGGCTGAGTACTTCTGGTTTAAGTACTGCCTGGCCTGAGTACTCCTTTATGTGCTCTCATTGGAGGCATCTTCCGACTGGAAGCTCCAAGAGGGCAGACACCATCCTCCTTTTATTTTCCAGGACTTCTTTCAGAGGCAATTCATGCCATGATTAAAAGTCAAACCTGTCACTACCCATGTGACCTCTGCAATTAGGCTGTCTCATTGACCTCATCTGGGAAATGAGAATAATGATAGTCTCTACATCCTGAAACCATGAGATTTAAATAACATTTTTAAACTACTAAGAATACTTGACCCACCAAATACTCAAGAAATATTAGCTGTACTTTTTATATTCTAAATGTCTACTATTTTTTTTTTGCATCTGGCTATGTATTTACATCAGACATCTAGAAAATGTACACTCAAGGGGACCTTGAAGACCTGTCATAGATCCTTAATGAACAGCAGCTATTGCAATGATGTGTTACTTTTTGTTATCAGGCTAAATTTAAAACAAACATTCAAATATCACAGGCTGAAATTGTTAAGGCCCTATTGGGTGGGTAGTTTTCTGAAAAACAAACAAACAAACAAAACCAGATCATTAGATCCAAGTTGGAAAGGTGAGAGTTTCAAAACATTAGAAAAAAACTTTCTAGCCATCAAAATAAAAAGCCAGGCATGGTGGCAAATGCTTGTAGTCACAGACATTTGGGAGGCTGAGGCAGGCAAATCCCCTGTGCTCACCAACTCAAGACCAAGCCTGGGCAGCATAGTGAAACCCTGTCTCAAATAAGTGAATAAAACCCTCGAAGATGAAGGGGGGGTCTTTCAAATGGAGCAGAGGGCTCCAGCCTTGGAGGGTTTCTGTTACTGGCTGAACACTGGACCAGGGTGTTAAGAGAAGAGATTCAAGGATTGAATGATCCTTGTGGAAGGGAGGTCTCCCATGACTGAAATCCTCTGTGTTCCCTTCAGGAGTATCTCCTGCTATTGGTGCATCGGTTGGAGGATGTTGTCAAAATGAAGTAGAATATTTCAGTGCAAAAAGCAAGATACCATCCAGCCCAGAACTCTACCCCAAACAGCAACTTGTGTTGACTAGGGAGCCTAGCGAGAAGGGGAAGCTCTGGGAATGAGATGCAGCAAATTATGTGCTGTGCCTGCATGACTATGTCACCATAAACTCCACAATTATGAATAATTACACTGCAATAATCAAAACATAATGAAAAAAAAAAAAGAAAAGAAAAGGAACCTAATTTGACCACAAACCAGGGTTTATGTTTTGGCTCTTAGAATCTGGTTCAGTTTCACTGGCTGTAAAGTCATTAATGATCCTACCACGCAAGTGTTTTGTAGCATTAATGTGGAGTTCATAACACAAAAAACATTAGATTCTTGTCATGAACGAATGTGTCACCATTAGAGTTCCTTTACTAAGCCCTCTTCCTATCTTAAAAAAATGTGTGGAAGAAAGGAATTGGAAAAACTAGAGGCTTACATAATTGGCATGTTTATGAATCAGAAAAATCTCAATCTGGATTTCCTTACAAGACAGTTGCTGACATAGAGTCATTAAAAATAAGAATGATATTGCTTTTGGGACTCAGTGTTAAATACCCCATCTTTTGTCAAATGGCGGAAAAAAAATATGAGCACAACCCACAAGCACAGATTCATCATTAGCAGTTCAAACCACTTAAAATGGTTTTAAGACATCACCTAGATAAAAGGGAAAAAGAAAATTTTGTTTTAGGGTAATTAATAGTTCAAGACCCTTCTAATGTTTGCCCCTCACCAAGAAATAAAATTATGACTGGTCAAGGTTCAAGAATACTCAGTCATTTTACCAAGATGTGCTAGGCCTCTGTTTTATGCAGGGCAGTGTACTTACTGAAGGAAAACAGGACAGGAAGATAAATAATTCCTTCCTTCCCTGAAAGCAGCCTTTATCATGTCCTGAAGCAGAAGCCATCCGCTGGCCCGTGCTGTTGTGAACACCAGTCGCTTAATTCAGGGGACCAGCTATGGAAAGGACAGGGCCTGAAGCCTCTATCATTTGGCAATGAGTTTGAGAAAACAAGGATCTGTCTTTGCTGACAAGAATCAAGATCATCTTGATGGAAAAAAAAATGTCATATCTGCTGTTCTCAGGCTGCAGAATGAAAAATGCCTCTTGCACTGAGAAGAAATGGCGACTGCAGATTAGGAAGCCAGCAGAGTTCATGGAAAAGCTTAGAACATTCATCCAGAGGATGGCAGGCAGCAAACAGGCAGATAACACCAGGCAGGGCTGAGGGCTGGGAAGAGCCCCGGGGAGCATGTGCGTGCTGCTGGCCGGTGGATCATCCGGACAAAAGAACTGGAAATGGTTTTCTGAGCAGGAAGCTTCTGAGCCGACCAGAAAGAAATGAAACAGGCCACATGGGAATAACTGGAGGAAGAGGCCACCAGAAAAAGGAGCAGGGAGGGCCAAGGTCCTGAGATGGGAATGTGAACAACAGTACATGGGAACAGAAAAGAGGGGGAGGTGACAGGATGTGGCCGAGGCAGATCGGGGATTAGGTCCCACGGCTACTGAAAAGCACACATTGATGTTGGTAGATCTCTTCTAAAACAGCTGACCCGGGCATGTTTGCACGGTGGCTTATTCAGAGGGCAGCAAGGCCCTCAGCTTCCTGCTGTCCCATCTTGGTGTGGGCACTCCTTGTAGTCTAGATGGTTCAAGAGCTCCTTTAAGGCAGCCTAGCTTTCCTCACTGTGACCAAACAGGTGCAATTCACTCGTCACCACCGTGCTACCATCATGCCGTCACCATGTCACCAGAAGGAACGTGTTCAACTGTCTCTGCTTCTCTTTTTTCCCCATATTAAAATATATATATTTTAATATATATATTTATATTTTAATATATATAATATATATATATTTTAATATGTTATCATACTCGTAGATGGACACGATACCTTTGTTTTATTTGTTTATTTTTATGTGGTGCCAGGGATCAAACCCAGTGCCTCCCACACACTAGGCAAGTCCTCTACCACTGAGCCACAACCCTGGTCCGTTCCCCACCTTTTTATTAGTGCATTGCAGTTGTACAGAATGTGGGATTCCATCTTACATATTCACACATGCATACGATATAACAATATAGTTTGGCCAATATCGTTCCCAGTACTCCCCTTCCTCCCTCCCCCGTCCCTTTCCTCTATTCTTTGCTCTTCCCTTGATTTACATGAGACCTACCCCCCCCTTTTTTCCTTTTCCCTCTCTAACGCTCACATGTAGGTCTCTATTCTTTGTGCCACCTACTCCAGAGTCAAGTCAGGAGCATGTTTTGGTTAAGGGTTGGTCTTCATCCCAGGCCAGAGGTTAGGCTGCCAGGGCTCAGGCATGTGACCTTCTGGCCTCCATAGCAGGAGGTTAGATGGGTCTCTGGCCACGATTCATACAACAGCAGATCCCCCAGCACTGGAAGAGGAAGTTCAGGTGCTCAACTGGCAAGACCAAGAGGAACATTGATTCCCAGGCTTACCAAGACACCTTGCAGCCCCCACACCGTGGCAGCAGACACAGTTCTGCTTCCGACTGACTCAGCCTCAGCCTCCTCTCCCACCAGCAAATCTACGCCTGACTTGTCCATTTTCACAAGTGACGTCTATTCTCCAGAAATAACTAGTCCAATTAAGCCTGACTCGACCCAAAGTTCAGAAAATTACTTGTGGGTAAAACCCTCAATTTCTGCAGCTGAGTTGGAGGTGTGCCGTAGAGTGCTCTAATCCTAGTCTTTTTCTAACATGGTCTTGCAGACGTGGCCTTCCTTGTGTTTAGAAACAGATCTGCCACGGAGTGTAATTTACAATTATAACTTTGGGGAAAAGCTTGGGGAGAAGCAGCTTGCCATAAAATAGCAAAGCAAATTGAATAATCAGCTCCCTTAAATACCATAGAACACTAGAAATAGTGCTTTATTGCGACTCAGAACTAACCTCACAAGTTGAATTTAGAAACTAGTAAAAACTATGTTCTGGGGAATGCTATTCTGTGTCCTTGATTAAAAATGCTTCCTGGGGATAGGGGATAGGATGAGCCTGGTGAGGGGACCAAAAAGAAAAGGAAAATGTCGACTCTCCCTAAGCACCCTGTTTGTTCAGACAGCCTACCTGGGAGGTGGCATGCACGTAGGTCTGTCATCCACCCTTCCCTGTTCCGCTGGTGCCCAGCGTGCTGACCTCTATGGGCTATTACCGTGGCTTCCTTGTCCTCTTAGCTTTGGTCAGTGGGAAGTACAGGCAGGAATATTTATGAGGAGACAGCTCCCTGGACTTGTCACCGTGGCCCTGCGGTGGCTGTGCTCTGCCCTGGCCATGGCTGCTGTTGAACGGCCTGGATTCATAGCTCTCTCACGTCTACTTAGGGTTTTCAGACCTGAGGGTGACAACCCAAGCTTCTTTAAAGTGTGCTGTTTCCAGCTGGGACCCTAATTGAAACAAAATCAAATGTGCCCTCCCCAGATCTACCCTTTCAAAGAAGGCAGCAAATATAAATAAGCAAATTCCCAGAAAAACAGGCTTATATTATGAAGGTTTTATCATCCAAAAGTATTTTTTACTAAAATGTTCACCCAAATCCACCAGGATGGGAAAGTGGGACAATGAATGAGAAAAGAGAATCCTCAGGGGAAACTGGCAGTACGGTGACACACAACTAAACCAGTCATGGTCACCACGGGTGAACTAATCACACAGAGGCAAAGAAAGGCCTTTTTCTTTGGGGTCTGTGTGAGCTCCTCTGACCCAGCTCTCACAAAGGAGGCAAGGCCGGCAAGAAAGAGAAAGAGCAGGCCTGAACCCGGTTTTATTGGGGAGAAGCCATTTAAATGAGGCAAGGGGTCAGGTTTCAGGGGGTTGAGTCTAGCTTCCTAATGTCTTGCAGGTCAGCAGGTTGACTGACATCTTGGAAGGCCATGCCCATCTCGTGTGCTGTGTGATGATCAAAGGCAGAACAAGCGAAAGGGAAACCTATGTGCATGGTCCAGAAAGAGCTGCATCGTCAGTCCAGTCCGCTTTGATGCTCACAGCTCACACACACAGCCCACAGCTGGCTCGCCCCATCTCCACATTCCCATCGCTCAAAGTTAGGGGGCGCTCATCTCCTATGTGGCAGCTCCCGACATGGCAGTAAATGTGAGGAGAACACCATAGCCAAGTCTCAAATTCAGCCTCACACCCAAACCACGTTGACTGAGGCTGGACTGTTCAGAATGAGTGATTTGGGGGTAATGGTGACTACAGGATTACAACTGGCTAGCCTCAAAACTTCTGGTGGCAGAGAGGCTCTTTGCAGAGATATAGGAATTTAGGGCTATTAATTTCCCTCTTTGTAGTACTTTTGCTGCATCCCATAATCTTGGTATGTTGTGTTTCTGTTTTCATTTGTTCCAAGACTTTTTTATTTCTTATTTTGAGTCATTTTTTTTTGGCAGCATGTTCAATTTCCATATACTTGAAAAATTCCCAAGATTTCTATTATTACTAGTTTCATATCCATTGTGGTCAGAAAAGACATTGATATAATTTCAATACTATTAAATTTGTTCAGATTTGTCTTGTGGTCTAAACAAATGATCAACTCTGGAGAAATTTCCTGTGTACTTAAAAACCATGTTTATTCTGATGGTCGTGTTGCTCATCTCAAAATGAAAAACGGGCTGAGTATATAACTCAGTGTGAGCACTTGCCTAGCACATGTGAAGCCCTCAGTTCAATCCCCATTCTCTCTCTCTCTCTCTCTCTCTCTCTCTCTCACACACACACACACACACACACACACACATTATACAATGATAAAGGAGTCAGTTCATCAAGAGGTTATACCAATTGTAAATATATATGCACCCAACATCTAAATATATAAAGAAAATATCAATAGATCTGGAGAGAAAGATAAATACTAAAATAGTAGAGGATTTTAATACCCCCTTTCAACAATGAATACAGCCAACAGGAAATGAATAAGGAAACACTGGACTTTAACTACACTTTTTTTATTTTTACTTGTTCTGGGAATTGGACCCAGAGGTGCTTTACCACCCGTTACATCCTTGGCTAATTTTTTTCTTTGGGAGGGGCATGGGTACTGGGGATTGAACTCAGACACTAAGCCACATCCCCAGCCCTATTTTATATTTTATTTAGAGACAGGGTCTCACTGAGTTGCTTAGTGCCTCACTTTCCCTGAGGCTGGCATTGAACCAGCAATCCTCCTGCCTCAGCCTCCCAAGTTGTTGGAATTATAGGCATGCACCACTGCGCCCAGCATTAGCTAAATTTTTAATTGAAAAACACTTTGAACAGTTCTTGCTAAATCACCCAGGTTGTCCTCGATCTTGTGTTCCTCCTTCCTCAAGTCTCTCAAGATGCTAGGATTATAGGTATATGCTACCATGCCCAGTTTCCTCCCCCTCTCCTAAAACTTTTGGCTTTAAGTCCATTTTGGTTAAATAAAAAGCTTAAAGCTCTCTTTTGGTTTCCATTGGCACTGAATATCTTTTCCTATCCCTTCACTTTCAGTCTCTTTGTATCCTTATAAAAGCAAGGAGAGTCAGTTTCCTAAAACAGAGCATCTAGTTGAGTCTTTTAAAATTTTGAGACAGGATCTAAATAAATTGCTTTAGTTGACCTTGAACTTGCAATCCTTTGGTCTCAGTCTCTGGAGTCAGTCGGATTACAGGTGTGTGCCCCCACACCTGGCTTTTTTTTTTTTTTAAACTTAATCACTATCTTTTAATTGGGGAATATAATCCATTCACATTCAAAAGTGATTACCTCTCACTAAGAGATAACGACTTGCTGCCATTTTGTAATTTATTTTGTGATTTTATGGGCTATACTTTGTTTATTCTCTGCTATCTTCCCTTTTGGTCTTATGGATTTCTGAAGCACTGTGCTTCAAATCCTTTCTATTTAGTGTATCTACTATAGTCTTTTGCTTTACAGAGAAGTTCATATGGTCATGTCCCAGTGGCTTACAATTTCAATGAGGATGTGAGGTTCATAATTGAAAAAAAATAATTTTAAAAAACTGCTTCAGTAAAAACAAGAACAGTCGGGAATTCATTTAAACAAAAGAACAAATTATGCCTGAGTAGGAGCCAAGTTTTTAAGGTAACTGAGTGTACGGTTTCTCATTTTAGAAAATTTATGCTAAAATAAGAATCACAATCTGGAATCTTTATAGCACCTGAAGTTTGCAGGGTCTCTGTATCTGCGTGCGAACTAAATGGCAGGGATAGCATTGCCCATCCCTGTTTATTTGTAGACTACCCTTTGGGGTAGGTCAAGTGTTCCTCCAAGTCATATTTTAGAAAGTTCTTCAGGCATATCTCCCTCTTTTTCTCTTTCCAAGTATGCATTTGTTTTTTTAAGTACTTACAGCATGCATATATTAACGTGAATTTTTATATTAATATTGGCTGCCCTAAGTTTTCAAGAGGAAATTTCACTATTGATCAAATATTCTGGGGTGAATCACACTGGTGAAAAGCACCCACCAGACCTTTGGGATGGGACAGTTGTTCTTTGGACTACTTAGTGTGGTAGGAGTTAGGAAATTTGCAGAAAATGTGTTTTGGAACAAGAAGTGGTCTATGCCATGTAGTCTAAGCCTATATTTTCCTTTTTCTCACTTTTGTTAGGTATCATTTTGCTGCAATTCTTTCTGGAACTCCAGACATTTTAGAGACTTTCATGTACCAGGCATGGTATTTCAGAATAGAAAGACTTTCAGGTTATCTTATAAAACCCACAGTGCCAAAAACAAAAGTTCTAGTATCGTGTTTTGCACATACTTTTTATTTGTTGAATAAATGAATATTTGTCAATATGTACATAACCACATAGAGCGAGCACTAGATTTAGAGCAAAATATTTGGGTTCTAATATGCAAAGCCACTTACCAGCTATGAGGGCTTAGGCAAAGAAGTTAATCTGAGCTCAGCTTCCTCAACTGTAAAACTAGGCTATACAGACCTGTGCAGCCCATCACACAGGTTTATTGCAAGGTTCAAATGCAGAAACATGTGAAAGTGCTATGAATACAACTTAGAGCAATACAAATATAACCATAACAAGTAACAGCAATTGAATTTCAAGTTGAGGAATACTTAATCACACCCTTGGATTGTACCGATGTACTGATGAGTCAACAAGAAAGTGACAAAATAGCTGATCACCAATGAGAACAAGTACGCTGTTCTTCTGAGTGGAAGAATTCTGCAATATCCTGTAGCCTGTCCCAGCAATTAATCACTTCCTAAACTTCATGAAGATGTCAGAGACCCACCATCAATAACTCTCTCACAGAAGCACAAGGGCCAAATGTCCCACGTTTATTTACATATGAAATGTGTGTAATACAGTTATGATGGATGTAGTCATAACACCTGACAGCAGCAAGACCTTTTGAGGAACCGAACGTTGGCTACAGTCTATCATGCAAGTATCTATATATACACAAAAGAATTTCTTTTCTTAGAAAAAAAAAAATACAAAACATGTTCAGGGATAAATATAAAATGCAAAGGAAAACACAAAACAAAAACCAAAAAAAATGATAACTCCCAGAGAACTATAAACGGAAGGGACAGAAGAGTACCTCTGCAGCGCTTCAATAAAGCAGAACTACGGATGTGAGCTGTACTTATTGAAATGACTGAACAAACCCAGGTGGCTCAGTGCTTCATCTAATGGCCAATTGCAATATGCAGGCTGCTGCGTTGCCAAGTCGGTGGTTGAAGTTGTGCATCCCAACTCTAAGTACCAGAACATTTGGCAGTAGCACCCAGAACAGGAAACACCAACTGTTTAGACAGCTAAAGGGTTAAGTCAACTGTGACTTTTTTTTTCCCTGTCAAGAGTCAGAGAAATACTTGATATTCTTAGTTGTGTCTGCGTGATAGTTAATAAGTTATGTGACAAAAACCTGACTAGACATCTATTGATCTAACTACGGATTTGTAACTTTTACAGTAGTCCAGCCCTTTCGTAGCTTGATCTCCTTGTGCTCTTATAAGTCAGCCTTGGAAATTTCCCTAGAGAACAATGAACCCCATATTTTCCCCCTTTAGAATTAATTCCTTTCTTCCCCATTCCTCAAAATGGAATTACGGAAACCCACAACCCTTACAGGACTCTTGGCCTGTTCTGCCACTGCTGGGAAAGAAGGGACCACAAGGCTGCGTTAATCAAGCTGGTGGCTCTGACCCAGCCTGGCCACTCTGAGCTGGAGTGCGGGTGTCCCAGCCGCGCCCTGGCCCACTTTGGGCAGGCACGCTGAGGAGAGTGCTAAGACACTTAGAAGTTTCTAGTGTTTTTGAGACCCACGATCACCTACAATTTATGTAGTGAATTCTAAAAATTAAAAACACTAAAAAAAGGCATTATGTAAGCCTGTAATTTGTTAACCCATTCAAATGTGTAACATACAAAATGGTCTTTTTGAATTCAGGAACTGCCCCTGTTACTAAGAACTCTGTTTTAAAGAAACAGTACAAAAAAGAAAAATTTTAACCCAAAAAAACTCAAAAAACATTTTCCACTAAATACTGATACAAACATGTAACAAAGAGTATAAAAAGTTATTCATTTAAATATATACAAACTCTTTTAAACTCAAATACTGTTGTAATACTTATCGAGGATATATCCAAGGAGGTGAGGAAGGTACATTGAAAGAGAATATATTGCAACAGCCTAGACAGTACTGTTAACTCTATTATACTGCAAACTTTTTGTAACAAAAATGTCCTTTTTCTGCTTTTGAATTCCAATGTGGACAGGGGTTTTCCGGGGGAGTGCCTGCGCTATTTCTCGGCGGAGCTCATTCTTTTGGATTTGATGAAGGCCATGCCGTGTGTCCGCATGTGCGTGTTTAAGGCAGCTTCCGTCTCAAAGGTCTTGGCGCACACTTTGCACTTGCGGTCGGACGCCACGCCGTCCGCGGCCTCGTCCTCGGGGTTGGGCTTGTTCTCCTGCTGGCTGTCTTCCCCCGCCCCGTTCTGCTTGGACACGGGCTGCGGCTCCTTGAGCTTGTGCACGATGAAGAGGTGCCGGGACAGCGACACGTGCGACGTGTAGCACAGGCCGCACTCGCGGCACTGGTAGGAGGAGCCGTCCGACTTGTGCTGGGGGATGTGCTCGTGGAACTGCAGCAGGTTCTCGGTGGTGAAGCCGCACACGGCGCACTTGTGCACCTTGAAGACGTTGATCTTGAGCTTTTTCAGGGGTTGAGTGATGGCTCCCCTGGGAGGCCTGAACTCTAAAACCGGCTCTTCCAACTTCCGCTTGGGGCTGGGAACCTTTGAGGAAAAACACAAATCAGAGCACACAACTGAAAAGCGCCCTGCTCTGCGGCGGGTCAACGCCTTTGGAGCTGCCAGCATACTGTGTGCTGTGGGCTTGGGGACCCTACAGTGCTCCTTCACCCCTAATAGGTCTGGAGTTCCCAAATTCCCAGGCATTGCTCCACTTGGGGTGGAGGGGGGACACAGGGAACAAAGAAGTCGCTGCTACTGTGGCATTTCTGATCCAGTGGTGCAGGACAACCCCAAACAGAACAAGGAATCTAGGAGGAGTCAGACCCAGGAAGACAAAACAGGGGGTGGAGTGGACATCCAGGGAGTGTTAGGTGAGCGGGGCTTGTTAAGTGAGCCAGGGAAGGCCATGGTGACAAGGGACAGGCCAACAGGGACCTGACACAGTGCAGGGCAGAGGCCCAGATGCACGAAGCTGAGGGTAAAGGTGTTAGGGGGAAACAGGCCTGAGTGCTCAGGGACAGCAGGGCAGCTGCCCACTGTGGATGAAGTCAGGGAGGGGAGGGGGACTGCAGAGGACCTTGTGGGAGACAAAATGCTGGGGCTCTTGCTTTCACTATGTGAAACTGAGGAGCCACTGCAGGGTCCACCTGGCCAGCACCTGCTCCCACCATGGGCAACACCTCTTCGTGTCCTCACTCAACTTCCTGCTAGATCCACCTTTTCCCTCCATTTCAGCTTCTAAACCCTGCCTACATCAAATCCCCTCATTGCCACAAACCCAAAACCAAGTGGGACTTCATCCTGAGGCCCAGTGGCTTTGCCCTGTTCCCAGGGCACTTCTCTCACACTACCTTGACCCAAAGCTCCTTTTGCACATGCGTTCTTTAACTTCCTGGGGGAAGGCCAGCGTCTTGTTGCAACCCTACTCTGACTGGTATTCCGATGAGGTTGATCTCAACAATTAACTGACTGAAAGCACTTTGGGTTAAACTGCTTTTAGCAGTACCCAGACTCAGCTGGGTGCCAGGGCCAGTCATGGCTGCTGAGCAGTCATCCCTCGATTTCAGGACCACTTGGCACAGCACAATGCCTTGCACGCAGGCTTGTGTATGGGCATACACTGCAGGCTGACTGAAGTCCACTACCTACTAATGTAAGAACAAGGCACAAATTTGTGATCTTATCTTTTATCCATTCTAAAGAGAATTAAGAAATTGCTTTATTTGTTATGAGGAATGATACACTGCTTAAAAAAAAAGAATCTAGCTTTAACATATTTCTCTAAAAGACAACTGTTGTAAGTCAACATAAAATTTGGCAAGTTATCTATGCAAGTAGATCCCTCAAGCTGTTTTCCAGAAGGATACAGAGGAACAAAGGTTATCTTTCAGGAGAAGCTGAGAGGTTAGATTAGTCATTATTTTACACCTTTACACATAGTGTAGAATTTTTGAATCGTGAAACTGTACACACAAATGTAGATTTAGAGACAGAATAGGGAGAGCCAGCCACACAAGAGCCAGCAGCCATGTCTGACCTTGGTGTCTTCCTTTATTTCCGTCTCCTCCTCGTTGGTGGCTTCCGTCATTTCTTTCAGGTCAGGGTCCTTGATCCCGTGCATCAGCTGGATATGCTTCTCCAGCATCAGCCGCTTGGTGAAGGTCCGCCGCGAGTCCGGGCAGTGCCTGCGGAGCACAGGGAGAGGGGACGCCGCTGAGGAGTGGCACCGGGCACCCACAGGAGGGCTGCACCACCAACCGCACACACAGACCGGCAGAGGGGCTGCACTGCACCAGGGGCTCAAAGCAAGACGAGCAGTGCCGCTCTGCATCGTGGGGGCCCTGGACGCTGGGAAAGCTTTGTTTTTTCTTTCCTTTTTTTTTTTGTTTGTTTGTTTGTAAACCACTGTTTGTTTTGTGTCCTTACCGGACCAGCCCAATTTGTTTCAGACAGAGTATTTATTTTGTAGGTTTGGTGAAAGTAGGACTTAGTTTGTTAATTCTAAATGACCTTGATTTTTTATTTTTATTTTTATGGAGTTTAGATGGACACGATACCTTTTTTAAATTTATTTATCTTTATGTGGTGCTGAGGATCAAACCCAGAGCCTCACAGTTGCTAGGCGAGCGCTCTACCGCTGAGCCACAACCCCAACCCTAAATGATCTTAATTTTAAAATGTAGAATTTAAAATTTCCAAGTTTCCTTTACAATGACCCAGAGAATCCCCTCAGAATTTACATCACAATAGATGTGCCAGCCTAAAGACAGTCCCTCTTGGACCCTGTCCTGCTGATATTAATTCTCCCAGGCTATTCTTCTGTGACAAGATGGAACATCTGGCCCAGACTCCTCATCAAAACAGAGGCAGCGTATTTATAATCACAGCACCAAATACGGTTGTGCGTTCCATAGATCAGGACGAAGAAAAGTGAACAGATATCCAAGGTAGATAATTTACTTAAGTTTTCATTTAATTTTGGGGAAAAAAATACTGGATTATGAAGATTCTTTCTTTGAAAGATAAGAATTACTGTCATCTTAATGAAACAGGCCAAAAACAGGTTTAAGAAAGGTTAAGGGCCCTGGTGACTATGGATAACATATGTCAAACATCAAGAACACCACAGCAGGGAAGGGGGATGAAAGGCACCCGGGGCTCTTATTGAGCACCCAATCTGCCTCCTTTGAAAAGGTTTCTGAGGATTTCGCAAGGACAGGCCTCAAACCCTGATGATTCCAGCAGCATCAGGAGCTGGCCAGCACCATGAGCAAGCACTATGCGTTATGAAGGGATTTGCTGGCAGTAAATCAGCTGGAGAATCCCAGCCTTTCACCACCTTGGGGTGACATCACCAGGATAGAAACAAAGTTATTGTAAAGGAGACCAGGGCATCCCTCCAGATTCTGACCAAGTGTGTCCTCTCCCCCACCCCCCATGCTAGAGATTGAACCCAGGCCCTCACACATACTAGGCAAGAGCTCTGTGCTACATCCCCAGACTTTTTTATTTTGAGACAGAGTCTCACGAAGTTGCTGAGGCTAGCCTCAAACTTGTGATCCTCCTGCCTCAGCCTCAGAGTATCTGGGATCACAGTCCTGTGCCACATACCCAGCTAGATTCTCATTCTTTTGGCTCAGTCTTGAAACACAGTATCTGTAGAACATTCTCACCTCACCAAGACCACTCCCTGCTTCAATTTCATTCCTGTGTTTTGCTACTCAGGAAACTTTCCCTAACTCACCAAGTCCCAGCAAACTCCTGCTCATCTGAGAGCCAGCCTCACGTCTGCCTTCATCATGAGGCCAGCCACACTCCTCGCTCACGTTCTGCTGCATTACACACTGGCTCTCTGTCGTCAGGGTCCCCGAGTGCCCTCTCTTGTGAGAAGTGCCGTGTTCTCTCAGCTCACTTCACACATGTTCTGGTGCAGTGTGTGAGGAAGACTCTCCTCTAACAATGTGACGCAGCCTGGTCTTCACATACAAAGCAGTTTCTGACCAGCCACTGACGTGGGATTTGTGTTGGCCACTCCGTGCCTCACATTGGTTTGATCCCAGCCAAGAGTGTGTGCTGGGAAAAGGCTACTTGCCCTAGTGGCAGATGGTAGCCAAAGTGCCCAAGACCTGGTCCAATACTGAATCCATGACTGGCCCTCTTTGGACCTCTTCTGAACCCAAGTAAACCACCCCACCAAATCAACCTGGCAAGACCAACTACTTCATGGGGACCACAGTTGGGTGGCTCATTCATCGCAGGCCAAAAAAAAAAACCCAACCCCTTTCCCCAAATCCTCAGTAATAAAAATATATGCCAAACAAGCCAGACTCTGAAAATCAAGGGTTGAATGTTTCCTCTCATATGTGGAAGCAAAGCAAAATATGGGGAGGAGGTGGAGAGGTGGCTGGATGTCATAGGATATAGGGAAGATCAGTAGAGCAGAGGAAGGAGATGGAGAGGGAGGGGGGAGGGAACGGGAAAGGGGATGAAATGCAGAATGAATCCAACAAAACCACACTCTGTGCACATATAAATACACAGTGAATTCCACCTTTATGTATAAATCAAAAATAAATAAACAAGTAAGAGGAAGATCAGTAGAGGAGAGGACGGAGAACAGGGAGAGGAAGGGAGGGAAATGGTGGGGGAGCGGGGTCTAAAATGGAGTAAATCAAATTCCATGCATGTATGATTTTGTCAAAATGACCCAACTATTATGTATAACTATAATGCCCTAATACATACATACATACATACATGCCACTGAATAACGTAAGAATATACACGGGGTGTGCAAAAAAGTGTTCCAGTATTTTTAAGCATGACAACCCAATTGAAAAATCAAGGCCAAAACAGAATATAGCTAAGACAGGAATTTAGAAACTGGCGCAGAAGAGGAGGAATCAAAAGTTCCTGGTGAAATATGAAATGCTTCGGGACACCCCAACAGTCTCTCCCCTGTGCTTTAGTAGCAGCGACATCGACTTACGAGCAGGTGTACACCTTCCTGATGCCTTTGTGCTTGATCCGATTGTGGCGGCACAGGCTGTGCGAGGAGCTGAAAGACTTGTCACACTGGCGGCACGGGTGCTTCTTCATTTGCTGCATCAGGAGAGAAGAGAAGGTCACTGGAGACAGGGACGACAGGAACAAGCTAGAGGCAAGGGCTCTTCCAGGGGTGCGAGTTCAACAACCAGTACGTGGGAGTACAATAGCAAAATTTCAACACAACAGTGCCTGCGAGGAGACCCTCGGTGGCCGGAGGGAGGAGCAGCCAGGGTAGGTCTCTTCTCAGAGAGCTGATGATGTCAAAGGCAGTGCATCCCCCTTTCCTGGTCTTTATGAAAACATGCAGAAATGAAGCCCAAAACAGAGCACAGCTTCAGATCACTAGTGACAAGAAGATGAGAAGTTTAAGCACCAGCACCCAGATCAAGCCTGTAGGTTCCTACGACCCAACAAAACAAATGGCTCTCTTTCTTTCTGGTGCTCTAGGGCCTCAGCACACTAAGCAAGTGTGCTAAAGCTGACTTTCTTCTTCTCCGTTAAATCTTTTATTTTAACACAACACCTTTATTTTATTTATTTATATTTATATGGTGCTGAGGATCAAACCCAGTGCCTCACACATGCTAGGCAAGCGCTCCACCACTGAGCTACAACCCCAGCCCTAAATATTAGTTTATTCAAGGTGCTCTAACTTTATTCATAACTTCTATATTCAAATTTTATGAGTTCAATATGGCTACTCAGTGACACTGGGAACAACAAAAATGGAAAAATGGTGTGAAGAAAGTGCAAAGTAGATAATTCTGTTTCTGAGATTTTTCTTTCCACTACTGGGGATTGAAACCAGGGTCTCCTGCATGATATGCAAGCATTCTATCACTGAGCTATACCTCCACTGTTTTTGTTTTGAGACAAGTTCTGGCCTTCAACTTGCAGTCCTCCTGCCTCAGCCTCCTGCAGCAGCAGTGGTAACAACAACTGTTTCTTTGATTTTAAGGCCATATGCGTCCTATTTCCAATGCAGTGAAAGCACATACTGAGGGAACCAAGGCTTTGAGTAGACTTTGTATAGTTAACTACAGTCAGAAAAGGACCATGTTTTCCTGCTCAATTCTGAGTTATTTTTGTTTTTAAATCTTTAAAGAAACAGCTCATTTATAACCTGGCAAGGTCCCCAAAATGTTCACATAAAACTTTAGTCAAATAACAAATGCAGCAAACATGTGGGAGCCCTTCCTAAGCTTCCTCTCCAACCTCTCCCTTAGCTTGGCAGCTTTCAGGGCAGAAAGCCTTTCTCCTCTGGCCAGAGCCCTCTGCCGAGTCCCGAGCACGGGCACATTCTGGGCCCTGGGGTGCAGACTCTGACGGCCACTGCTTCCAGATGGCTCTTGGGAGTGTGTCCTGGCTCGCTGTGGACTCTCCCACAATTGGACATTCCCATTCTGATAACAGGTTTCTTCTTGTTTCTTCTTTTTCAGGTCTTTTTCTTTTGCAGGTGACTTTGAAGAGGTTTGAGGAAAGTCACAATGTCACACCACCTGGAGAAGTAGCTGCTTCACCTTTTCCTGAGAGTTCCACCTCACCCCCAAGAGGCATCTGCCTCACACCATCATGCAAAGAGCCTCCTCAACAGCCATCACCCTTCAGAAACACCCACAAACCCAAGGTTAAAGGCTGTTCAGATTAACCTCAAGTCATGCTGATCCACCTCCTCCAGCTCTATCCTAACACTTCTTTTTTTATGAAAAAAGAAAAGCCAAACCAATTCTACACTTTAATTCTACAATTTAATTTTACAATTTACCAAAGCAGCAGTTCCTTTAGACGTTAACTCCTAAACTCCAAACCCTTCCACAGGGACTCTGTTCTGCAGATACACAGCCTCTACCCCCCACTTTGTTGCCAGGGACATGTTCCAAGTTTCCCAACAGGTGTCTTAAAGCCTCAGGTAGCACCAAACCCCACAGATATCACATCTTTTTCTATACAGAGGTTCCTTGACTTAGGAAGGGGCTATATCCCCATAAACCGATAGGTGGAAAATGCATTTAATACCCCAGTAAACCCACTAAACCATCTCAAGTGGGAGACAATCTGTAAATAAATACCTATGATGGAGTTTAATTAATAAATGAGTCACAGTGAAAAATTCAACAACAAAATATTCAATTATAACAATTTAACATACTGAAAGTTATGTGCATGTAGTCAGTCTCTCAAAAGATCTCATAGTATTTTCACCTTTTCACTTACATGAAGCATTCTGGCATACCTGAACTGCTGGCGTCACTGATTCTCACACTTTGGGGCCATTACTAGTAAAATAAAGGTTACTTGAACACATGCCCTACAACCACAATAGTCAATCTGATAACCAAGATGGCCACAAAGTGACAGTTCAATTCCTGGGTGAGATGGAGCTGCCATGACAATCAAAATATGTAACAGATGTATGTAATGGACCTCTAAAACTCCCGCGTGCCCCCCCCCCCCATATAGGTAAGGCCTCTCCTACACCTGGGCTCTTAGCAACCATGACCTGTTTTCCAGCCCCCTAGCCTTGTTCACCAGAGCCTGCGTGAACAACTCTTCTCTGTAGCACATTAAATACTCAGTAAATACTGTGAATGAAAGGATAAATGAAGAATAATTCTCCAGAAGAAAAGGAGTAGGCCGACAAAGTAATCACAAGCTGATAAAGTTAGGACTAAGCACCGGACACAGCACAAGCACTGCCTATTTTTCAGAGAGCAAGTGAGACATAAACATGTTTAAGTACTGATGAGAAAGAGACTGAAAGAGGACAGGCCAGGAGACAATGACAGGGAGGCGGGAGATCTCCGGCAGAAGGAAGAGCAGCTCTTCCTGTGGCCTGAGCAGAGGCCCACCCCGAGACAGGTGCAAAGCCTGTTAGAGTAAGTAGTGCGTGGGGGAAAAAGGGACCAGGAAACTGAGGGAATTCCTGCCCAGCAGCTTCCAGTCCCAACCTGAAGTATATATATGGCACTTTTAAATACTGTGGCCTTCCTTTATTGTGAAAGTAAAAAATACTTATTTCAAAATGAGAGAATAAAGATGGCCTCCTATCTCAATCACCCAACCATTGTCAATTTCTAGTAATAGATCCTTCGTGTATTACATTGTATAAATGGACATAATTTATTTAACTAATGTCTAATGATGGTTTAGGTGTTTCAACTTCTTCCTGAGAGTCTCTAATCCCCGCTCACTGTTCTTCAACTCTGCCCAAATGATCTGTAAAATATATTTCCCTTTTTCTTCAAGGCAAGTGATGCTGAACTCCCACTGTATACTCTCTGGTCTCTATTTCTTTAGTGACTTACCCAGTCATGTCCTTTATTTGGTTTTCTATGGAGCAAGGTCAGGAGAGAAGGGAGGTCAGAGAACAGATTGGAAGATCCATGGTCTAAGGTGAGGCCTGGAGATAGTCATGGAGAAGACGCTGGAGAGACTGAGTGGAGGAGTCATATGACCTACATGTTTGATGTGCCATTCTAGCTGTCAAGTGTGGGTTCTGGGAAACCAGTGAGGAGGCAGTGAAGCTCAATGGCTAGAGGGTAGCAAGCTGCAGAATTTGTGGATAGGGGAATGTGAGTGACAGAGGGGAGAGCAGAAGGGGCAAAGGATTGTTCCAAATTTTTTGACCCAGATCTTTGTTAGAAGAATGTTGCTGGTTACTAAGTAGCAAAGAGTAAGGCGTGGAAGTCACTGGAAACCTCCTCAGTGTGTTGGTCAACCGGGAAGATCAGAGTCTAGCTGGGAGGACACAGGGGAGTGCAAGGACAGAAAACTGCTTCAGGGAGACGTGGTAAAGGGAAGCGGAAGAAAAAAATGGCAGCAGGGAAGGTGGGGTTGGATAACTGTGCTTTACTACGGTAAGAGATACCTTGGCATGCTTCATGATTTTGAAAACTATTGAGAAAAGCTCAAGATACTCCTGAGTGGCCAACAAAGGGGCTGGAGATGGAGGGACACAGAGTCCCACGGAATGGAAGAGCAAAGAGTGTGTAAATTCAGATGCAAGAGAGTCTTCACAGCCACTGCTCCTTAAGTGTTCCACAAAATTAACTTCCTGGCCTCTGCAACTGTCCACAATCTAAAGAAGACAAGGACATTAAAGACAGCCTTTGTTGCTAGCTACTCTTCTGACAGTGGATTAATATCTAGAATACATAAAGAATCAAAAAGCTTAACAAAAAAATTTAAAAACCCAATTGAGAAACGTGCAAATGACACTTTTCAAAAGAAGAAATACAAATGGCCACCAACCATGAAAAAATGTCCAACATCATTACAACTAGGGAAATGCAAAGCAGAACTACACTGAGATTTCATCTCACTCCAGTCAGAGGGCAGTCATCAAGAATATAAACACTAATAAATGCTGGAGAGGATACAGAGAAAAAGGAACTTTTACACTGTTGGTGGAATTGTAAATTAGTGCAACCCCGATGGAAATCAATATGGAGGTTCCTTAAAAGACGAGGCATGGAACCATCAGGTGTCCGAGTTATTCCATTCTCCAGTATTTATCCTGAAGAATAAAGCCATCATACTAGTGATACATGCAAACCCATGTTTATAGTAGCACAAATCACAACAGCCAAACTATGGAACCAGCCTAGATATTAATGGATGAATTAATAAAGAAAATGTGAGATAGGTACTCACAATGAAATTTTATTCAACCATAAAGAAAAATGAAGTTACATCATTTCCAAGAAAATGGATAGAACCACTGACCATTATTTCAAGTGAAATAAGTCAAACCCAGAAGGTCAAGGGTCTTATATTTTCTCTCATATGTGGAAGGTAGAGAGGAAAAAGGAATTTAAAAGATGGGGGCCGGGTAGGGACCTCAAAAGAAATCAAAGAGAGATCAGAAGAGGAAAGGGACAGGGGATTGAGAGGAGGAAAAGGATGGGGGAAGTGCCAGGGAGTGATACTGGTCAAACTACACTGTCATATTGTGTGTAGGTACAGATATGTAACAGTAAATCCCACCATTATGTACAATTATAATGCACCAATAAAAACATGTGGAAAGAGGTGTGGGGGTGGGGGCAGCTTTTGATCTCCCTGAGGTCCATTCAAACCCTTCCTGACCTCTCCGGCCACCCATGGTCTTCTCTTCCTCTCATCCATATCCCATACACCTACCAGAGCAAACCACTGGGATTGCACATTGTGAAGGCCACTCCTCTGCCTAACACCCATATGGTGCTCCTTATAACAGGAGTGAGATCTGAGGCCCTTGGACTTAACCCCTCCCCAATCCCAACCTCCCTCCACATGCTTTAGCTCAAAATGCTCAGAACTAGGTGTCTACAGGCACTGATCATGTAGCATGCTGTTTGTACCAACCAGATCTATCCTCCTTCTGACTGCTCAGCTCAT
Source organism: Urocitellus parryii (assembly GCF_045843805.1). Taxonomy (NCBI): domain Eukaryota; kingdom Metazoa; phylum Chordata; class Mammalia; order Rodentia; family Sciuridae; genus Urocitellus; species Urocitellus parryii. The sequence continues at coordinate 16,417,920 of NC_135543.1, forward strand.
GGACAAATACCTCCTGTACATTCTTCGAACACCATTGCTCACAGTCTCTTCTGTGAAGCCTTCCCTGGCATCTCCCATCCCCTGCCAATCTCCCATGAAAGAGTGGCCCTTAAATCTTTGCTTCTTTGGATCCTAGATATAAGTTTAATTCCTCTCTTCTACACATCATGCTGAGCTTCAATTTTTAATTCATTTCTATCCTCTAACCTTTTCCAACGTGGGACTGTATTTCATTGTTCACTCCAGTCACTGGGCCTCAATAAGCACCGAGCTGAAATCTGAATTCAAAGGTCTCATTTAGTAATTAAATATTCCCTTGCGATTCCTCTTAGACACCCAACTCTTACACTAACTTTTGTTTTTAAAACATTTATCTCTTCTCTTTCTATCAAACCAAAAGCATCTGTAAGGCATAGTTTCATTTACACTGTTCACATCAAATTATATGCAATTTGGAAAGTATTTCTTGAATTAAGGAGAGAGGTACATACAGAAGAACAAACACATGCCCAGGGTTCAGTATGCCAGGGTGTGAATGATGACCTGTTTTCAGTTTTAGAAGTGCACGTCATACCTGTGATATGCAAGTGCCCAGAAGAGAGAAAGAAGAAAGGAAAGGGAAAGAGAAAAAGGAAAATAGGCTGAACATCCCTAATCTGAAAATAATGAGTGAAAGTCCATGCAAATATTTCAAATTCCAAAAATATCCAAAATCTGAAACACTTTTGATCCCAAACACTTTGGGTTAGAGATGCTCAACCTATAGTACAGACTGATAAATCTGAATAAGTTTTCCAAAAAATCTACAATCTAATCTGTCTCCTATAAAATAAATGAGCTTTTCTACAAAATAGAAATACACTGATTATATATAAGTTATACTTTAATAAAGTTGATTTTTTTAAAAAAAAATCACTTAACATGAAATATTAGTATACATATAGTAAATGAAAGTTCTAATTCAGGTTTAAGCTTTTCATCAGGATAAATAAAACCAATACTTTGTAGGGAGTAAAGTTTCTCATTCAATCCTATTAGATCAGGATATGGTCACTATGTAGCCACAAAGTGGAAAGATTTCACTCCTGCTATATAAATATGACCTCCAGTTATACCAGGTAAATTACAGGAAATAAACCTGCTTATCCAAGCCACTGTGCTCCCTGAGCAAGTGGTCCTTAACACAGACAAGAAGTAGCCTTCTCCTGAAATTTGAAACACTGTGAGTCATAAATTCTGAAGTCCTTACTGAGAAAATTTACCGTCTAGGGCACTAGTGAGGTTTTTCAGTTCCAATTTTACTACATCTAAGAATAGACAAAGAAAGAGGTATTTTGATGCACACAGCACAGGAAACTTAAACTGCCTACATGTAAAAAAGCTTGGAGAAATATAATTGTTGCATGCTAAAATTAACTATGCCATCCGGGTTGCTACAAATTGGAACTGAGTAGCTTGGGGAAAATACCTAGGCACAGAATATAAACTTAGACCATGGGTCAGTCAACTTTTTCTATACAGGGACAATGAATAAACATATTAGGGGGTTGGAGTTGTAGCTCAGTGGTAGAACTCTTGCCTCGCATGTGTGAGGCCCTGGGTTCAATCCTCAGCATTACATTGAAAAAAAAAAAAAAAAAAAATATATATATATATATATATATATATATATACAAACACATACACACATATATAATAAAGATCTTGTGTCTATCTACAACTAAAAAAAAAATTAGCGCTCGCCTAGCATGTGTGAGGCCCTGGGTTCGATCCTCAGCACCACATAAAAATAAACATTTTGTGTCCAATTACAACTAAAAAATGAAAAATCTAAACAAATAAATAAATGCAGTCATTTAAAAACACACACACATACACACATTAGGCTTTGAAGGCCATAAAATTTCTGCTGCAACTACTCAATTTTGCTCTTGTAATTTGAAACCAGACACAGCCAATAGTACATGAATGAATGGGCATGGCTGTGGTTCAATAAATTATTTACAAAAAGGGATGGCAGGACCATGAAATGTAGTTTGCTAATCCCTGATTTAGCCCACTGTCTCACACTCAATAGAAAAGACAGACAAATCACAAAGATGTCAGGACCTATCTATTTAACACAGTGGATAATCGATCTAGGTAATGTCTTTAACAATGTGGATATCAGTCTAGGTAAACCAAGTCATAACTTACAAAGCAAGGGGAATGCTTTTGTTTCATGGGACATGCTTTGCACAAATTCTGAGTACCAGCAATACCATTGTCATGTACCTAGACTATTGAGGTAAAAACTTTGAAATGAACAGTTTCATAAGCATGAGTGTTTGCTGCTATGCTTATTTAAAAGAACAAAGCAAAAACAAGTCTCCAACTTTCTAATTGTAAGAATACCTGGTTTGCTCATGACATCATACAATTTAAAACGTAGTTACACAGACCAGTAATAAATACACAGTAATGCAAGGCCAAATCCAGAGCCGATGAGAAATAAACATGTGCTGCTCCACAGCATCCATGCCCAGAGCACATCCAGACACTGGGATATGGAAAGTTCTGGAATGGAAGGCTCACTTCCTAACAAAGCTGCAGAAACCAGGGCAATGAAACTCAGCAACGCCTGCCAGGTTTGGTGGGGCTGCCTGGGATGCCCCACATCTGCCCCCACTGAGCAGTGGCCCTCTACAATAGAGGTTTGGGGTTCCCACTAGAGATGCTGAACAGCCCACATCTGAGGCCCTCACACAATAGATCCTGACTAGTCCTTCCTCCTCCTCCTCCTCTTCCTCCTCCCCACAATCAACATTCAAAAGAGAGGCTGGAGCTGAGTGGTACAGTACCCGCCTACCACACCTGCCTACCATGGGCAAGACCCTGAGTTCAGGCTCCAGGAGAGAGGGGCGGGGGAGGAAGAGAGAAGACAGACAGGGCCTCTGTGGCTTATGCTGTAGCCTCCTGAGCTCTGGAGCATCTGCCAGGGACTGCGTGATGTGAAGCTCACCCCAGCTGCCCAATCTTCTGCATCTGGTCAGTTTCATTCCCCCTTCTACTTGCAGGGGTTGGTCCTATCCCCAAAATCTCCCTGCTGCCTAAAATGTTTGCCTATAGAGGTGACCTGGCATCGCCCATCCTCAGAGAACCCAGGCTTTAAGGAGGGCCCACTGCAGGGTATATAGAACATTTCCTTCTCATATGACTCTTCATAGAATCTTTTTGCCCTTTTTAATTAAAAAAATGAACTAAATAGGAAAAGGTCATTGTCAAAGTTTTTTCCCTATCATCAATAGTATTTTATAAAAGGACTGCTATGCAATATTTTTTAAAAAGTAGAATCTTTCTAAATATTATTCATCTCCACAAATAAAAACACACAAAAAAATGAATCATTTCTTTTAAAGATAATTATTTTTTTAACCAAATGATCTGCAAGGAATCTGTTAATAACTTTAAAAAGTGAAAAAAGCACAATTAAACATTCCAAAAGCGAACATTAAAATTCATGAACTGGTTACTTTCTGTATGACATAGTCCTAACCCTGCATCACACAGGATTTTTCCATTGGTCTAAATAAGTCATTTTAATGAAGAGCTGTGCTAGGTACAATCAACCAACAAATCCAAAGGGGTAAGGAAAAAAAGGGCTGATGCCCTAGCGACCCCTGGAGTGTTCCCAGGGAGGCGTCCTGTGTGCTGGATGAAAACAAGCTCACAGACAGCTGGGCAGAGGCTCCTCGGTGCTCCTTGACTTGGTGTTGAGCTCCGTTCAAATTCCTTGGTTTGAGGCATGAGATTCTGAGTTCCCCATCTCTTCCCTGAACCAGCCTGCTAGCTCGTTTCGTGTTCTGCAGTGTCATCCACACACTCCCAGGCATTTCTGGGGACTTGCTGAAGCTGACTGCTCTGAGCCTTTCTCCACGCCCGCATCTCACCCTAGGGTCTGGCTCTTCTGCCAAACAATAAGAATTTGTTCTCCCTCAAAACCTGAGGTGGCTACTTTAAAGCCACACCTGTAAGCTTTGGCACAGGGGCTAAACTCTGAAAAAAAGTCCTGCTGTCCTCCTGGGTCTGAAGTTTGCCCCATCCATAAACTAAAGAGAGTAGGAATCCATGACCCCTGTTATTTCCAGGGCCCTGTTTTACAATTCCTTGTTAACTCTGTCCCCAATGACCTTTTATTTCCTTGGACACTCCCCACTTGTGGCGTGTTAATTTATTTTCTGGCTTTTGAGGGGTTTTTCAAGGTAATGTCAATCAGCAAGCAGTCATGGGTTAAATTCTGAAAAACTAAAAATCTAACTTGCCAGTTGGATTTAGGAACACTTTCCTTAAGAAATTACAAAGGATGGTTGCATTCTTGTACAAGTCCGTGACAGCTTCACGTGCGTGGCAGAACCTCAATCCCATAACAGTATCAGTATCAGGACCACACGGTCAGCACTGCTTCCATCAGGATACAGAATCCCAGACCAACCTGGGCTCTCAAGACATGAAGAAATGACTCCCTGTCCCCACAAGACTTGCAGCCACCCTCTACTGCCAGGGATCCCAGAGAGGGAGGGAGCCTGAGGCACAGGAAAATTGGACAGATGGATGATGAGAGGCATCATAGGAAGGGACTCTAGACTGGAGAGATAGATGGGACCAGGGCAGGTAGCAGGGGGAGAAGGCAAGGCTTTGCTATCTAGTAAGTTCTCCTGGGGTAGAGAGCTACACAGAGAGAAAACTCCAACCTCAAAAAAGGGGAAAGAACCAGGAGCTAGGCCCACTGCAGCTGCATGCAATGGAAGCAGAGCAGTGCTGTCTGGGGCGGTGTGGGAACTTGGCCTCTGGCTGTGCTGGTATTTTTAATAAGAAATGTTCTAAGCCAGCAAGTCCTGGTACATTCACCCAAAGCAGACTGTGACGGGAACGAGGCTCATGTTTTTCCTGTCTCGGAAACAGTGCCAGCCCGGCGTCAAGGAAGCCTCCACCTTTTGAGCATCCTAGAAATAAACAGGAAAGGCTGGGGGCAGGAAGCACCTTCCAAAATAACAGCAGCCCTGCAGGCAACACATTACATGTGTCTGGATGTCGGTAAACATCTTAGTCACTGTGTTTTTTAAGCACCCAACCTGAACCAGCCGCATTGCCAGCGCCTTGTGGGGAATGAACTCTTTGGAGACACGCCATATGTACTGTACTTTCTGTGCAAAGACCCAACCCGATATCCACAGCCCCAGTACTCTCGGTGACTGTCCTACCCCTGTTTAGTGAGCCTACACAGATCCATGCATGCCCTCATGGGGATAATTCTGGCCAAAAGCTTGCCTCTGCCAGGTGGCAAGGTAAAAAACCAAAGATGCAAATCTGTGGTTATGAAAAGGAGTGAGCACAGGGCCACCGTCAGCCCTCAGCCACACTGCAAGCCTGACCCAGCCTCACTAGCCCAGCATACCACGAGGGCGACCACTGTGAGCCCTGACTCCTTTCTTCTCATCCACTGAGCTCTAGCATTAAAGTGCCGGGATCTTTCTGCCCTTGAGGACATTATGATCTGTTAAAGAAGGAAGACAAAATACAAAGTGGTCATTCCAGATGCAAGAGGGCCACAGCAGGGAATAAGGGAGCCTGGTGCTGGCCATGAAGAGCTCACAGGTGCAATGAGGCAAGGAAGGAGATTTTTGGCAGAAGGTACTGAAGGAGCAACGACAAGGGAGAATATGGCACATGCCAAGCAGCTACAAATGGTACTATATTGCTGGAACAAGAACAGGCAACAGGGGACGTGAAAGAGGCAGAGCCTGCATGCTCAGGGCTTCAACGCTCCACGTTAAAAGACGCAGGAGGGGCCCCCCAGTACAGGCAGACCTCTGCTTACAAGAGAGGACCCTGGCAGCTGTGAGGATCTGCCAGGGCGAGTGCTGTTATGGGGGGGTCTAATCTATAGTAGGCTCTCCACATCCATGGGTGCTGCATCCCCAGATTCAACCAAACACAGAATGAAAATACTTGGAAACATGACTGCATCTGTACTGAACATGTATAGACTTTTAAAGACAATTTGCAAAGCATTTGCATTGTGTCAGGTAATCTAGGAGGATGAATGTCAATTACACACAACCACTGTGCCATTTTACATAAGGGACTTGAGCATCCTGAAATTTTTGGTATGGGGGCAGGGAATAGCAGCAGATCTGGAACCTACCCCTGTGATACTGAGGGATAACTATATGGGGTTCTAATCACTAGGGTCTGGCTCTTTTGGGGGACTGGGCCCCCCAGCTACTCCATTGGGCCCCCCACCTACTCTAGCACTACAAAATAAACAAACAAACAAAAGTAAGCTTATATTAGCTCCTGAAATGCAAGTTATTCTTCAGCATCATCTTTCTGCTAGGGCAGCTTTTACCAGCTCTCCAGCATGGAGAGCTAGTACCCTAAATAGCTTTTCTCTCAGCTGTCAACTGACTTAATTCCTTTACAGCAAACTTCTCCGAGGGCAGGAGAGTAGGAAGGAAGGCGTGTGAGTGTGAAGATATCATCATTAACCAGGAGAATCTAAAAATAGACTTCACTCCCACCCAGGTCCTGCTCACCTCCCCAGGCCCAACCCAGACAACAGAGCCAGAAAAGAAAGCTCGGATGGTGACCAGAGGACCTCTGTTCTGACACCCACTGACAGGCAGGGGCCTCTCCAGTGCACCTCTCCATGTCCTGAAATTCCTCCAGAAACCACTCAAAACCTCTGCCAGGGTCCAAGTCTGGCTACAATCCATTCAGGGCCCAAATATCTTCTAGGTGATCACTAAGAAATAAAATGCAGGCTACTCTAAAATATGTCACGACTTTTCAAGACACCTTCCTCATGCACTTACAATTCCACAGTGCTACTAATCTCAACTGTGACTGGGTCCACTGAAGTGCTGGGTCCCAGCCAGGACTCCGACCTGTACATGCAAACCTGCTACCCACACTGCCACACACTCACAGGATGGGGGGAGCCAGCTTCCACCTCAACCCGATACTCCACTGAAACCACTGAACATACAACAGAAGGAAAAACTTGATGGAAAGGTGCACCTGTATCGAAAAGACTGAGTGAAATGAAAATTAGGCCATTTTTGAAATGGCAGCTGCTGTGTCATGCAAACACCACTGCTAGGCACAGCACCAGTCCTCTGAGCTGTCAGCCTGAACCTGCCTCTGAGCTCTCAGCCTGAACCCAGTCCTGGAGGGTCCCTGAGCCTCGCTGCCCTGTCCAGTAACAGCATGTACCTCAGGGGCCTACTTCAAGGTCCAAAGGAGATAACAGATAATGCCACCCAGAAAAGTCCTTGATCTATTAGCCCCTGTCACCATCACCATCCCATCTTCAAATTTAGCCACAAGTTACCAAAATCATCAACAGTTAGATCTATGTTTCAATGGTCTTTGAACTAAAAAGTTTCAACATTATTTGACAAATCATTTATGTCCGTACATTAAGTTTTTCATTAAGTCATAAAATAGGAATTGGATAAAACTAGATAAATTATACCATTATACTTTACTCCAATAAAGTAAAAGCATACCTAATATATATAAATTACAATAATTAAATTTTATTACAACAATGAAATTATGAAATATATAAGAGGCAGGGTCTAAAAATATCTAAAATATGACAATAAAAAATACTGATGAAATACTAATTTTGGTGGCCATAAAGACAGCAGTGATGAACATTTCTAACACAAAGCATTAACAGATGAACTCTATGTATTCTTAGCCCTTGGATTTCACATCTGACCCAAATGTAGAACCAAGTAAGAAGCCACACTTTTCCAACAACTGAACAGGAAACAGAATATTCAACTGCTTTTTCTTTTTGCAGTGCTGGGGATGAACCTGGGGCTTTGTGCATTTATACATGCTAGGCAGTACTCTACTAGTGGCTTTCAGCCTCCGAAGATGCAATTGATTTAAATACATCTCTCCGAAAACCTTGAGTGATCACAAATAAGCTCTGTACAAAAAAAAAAAAAAAAAAAAGATAGGAAAAATGATTTTCCACCTCTTGCTGGAGTAATATGATTTTGGCAGAAAGTAAATATCCCCACAGCTAGAAGATGGCTTAAGAAGGATAAAAATCTCTCATCTTCCCACACTTAGATTAAATAAAAGATCTTTTAGTATTCAGAGTAACACACAACTCACGGCAACAGTAGGAACTATAATGGTTTAAAAAAAATGAAAATGAAACCATCCAGCTAAACTATGCAAACTAGACGCTATTTTCATAACCTTAATTAGCTGTCATCACCAGGGTAAAGGAGGAGGATAGAAATAAAAGGAAGGGATGATACTTTCAGTTTCACAAATTTCACAAAGACTGGGGGAAGAAATTATGCCCTCCAGATATACATGAGTAGGATCAAGGTGGAGTAGGGGGGTACTTTAAAAAAAATTATGTGCAAAAAATACTGTGCAAGTGCAAGACTCTGCAAAGCTCCACAGTCCACCTGACCCAGACGAGGCTGCCCCGAGCTGGGGAACTAATCCGGCCAGCACCTGCGCATCAATGGCTCCACTAAAGCTCCAGGGCTCCTGTTCATTCTCCCCTCTCCTTTTCTGCTACTGCCCTTTTCTTTAATGAACACAGGCATTCCAAGTCCCCTGCACCTATAGGAAAAACAGGAGGTAGGATCTGTGGCTTTACCTTGAAGGGGTTACAAACTCTTTAGGAACAAAACACCAATACATCCTAAGACCAGGCATTAAATTATACCAAACAGACTTTGAGCTTAACTGCCCCTGTACTTAATAAAGCTGAAATCTCCTACTTCTACAGAGTTGTCCCTTAAATTCACCACCAGAAGAGAACACTGGGTCATGTGAACAATAGCATCTGGGATCAACCCTTCTCAAACATAAACCAGCAAAGGAACACAGCCAAGTCACACAAGAGAGGGCCACAGCAACATGCTTTATTGGCAGACCCCAGTGACAGTTTCCAGCCCTGGCTAAACACTGGAATTAGCTTCACAAATGCTAGAGTGGGGCCCCAACAAGGCCAACTAACTGATGTGGAGAGCAGCTCCCCTGGGAGATTCTAGGGTGCCGCCCTGTGTTCCACACATGACCCTACAGCAGACAGTGACTTCTTCCTGGAAGTGGTTTCCACCCAGAAATCAGATCAACTGTGCAAAGAAGTGCTTTTTATTGGCTTTGGTTAGTTCAAGGAATGACTTGGGGACAGTGACTGGTTTACAACAGCCCTCTCCGATCTCCACCCAGTGTTCTCTCCCTCAGATCGGCTACGGCTCTAGTCCATGTGCTACTGCACAGTAGGTGGTCTCACTTCATTCCTGGGTCAGAGACTGCAAGGCCACTTTGGCCCTGGAGTCCTTCCGGTTTCATGTATTTACAGATGGGCATTTGGTCACTTCCTGAATAATTCTAGTGACAGGTGGACATTTCACCCATCCTCGGCTCCAGTTGGCCTGTAATTACCCTGTGCCAGACCGCTGAAGACATATTTCGAAACTCCCTTTGACCCCGAGTTCTCCAGTCTTCCAGGCACTGTCTCCAGTCTCTCACCAACCTGGTCACCCTCCCCAAGGCCTACTTTGTTGGCCTGCACCATCTTGGATTCAGTGAGGCAGCTTGCTGGGGGTGGTTTATGCTACTGTCATTCCTTCTCCCTCAGGGTACACAGAAGATTACACTCCTCAGTCCCCTTCAATTGGGCTCTCCTGTGATTCTTCTGGCTAATGACATGTGTGGTGCATCACATCAGAGTAAGAGAGGATGAGTATCAGGTATGGTTCTCCAGTGCCCATCTGCCAATTGGGTACCTATGTTCAAAGAGTGAGGTTTAAAGAAATAGCCTTGACCACTGAGTTTCTAGTGGAAGAGCTGGCTCCCCCAGAGAAAAGCTCAAACCTATGGCAACCCCAGCATGAGCAAACTTTTATTGTATAAATCAATGGGCTTCGGAGGATTATACTGCCACTTAGACTAAGCCAGGGGTTCTGAAAGTACAGTCGCAAGTGTAGCATCACACGTCACGTGGAACTCACAGGAAGGCTAATGATTAGGTTCCAATCCAGACCTGCTGAATCACAAACTCTGGGGGTGGTGACAATCAGGAGTTTAACAAGCTCCAGGGGACTTGGAGGTATGTTCAAATTCTGAGAAGCAACGACTAGGTGACAGTGCCAAATCAGGAAAGGGTACTGGCCTCCTGGATATGATGCCATCTCTGCAGCTGCAAAAAAGATGGGCAGTGTCGACAAGACACAAACAAAGACAAAATGTTTTCTCACATAACTTAGCTAAGTCACATCTACCTCACATAATAGCTGTGTGCTTGGCTTTTCTTTAGTGAAAAGCTCTACATCAAATTAACAACTATCTTGCAAAATCCCTCCCAGCTCCATTCCCTATCACGTTGCTCATAGAAAGCTTAGGCAGAATCTGATCCCGGGTGGAAGCTCTCTCCAGCACAGCTTCCATGATCAGCTGTGGATTCAACACTCCATTCAGGCCCTTTTGCACTGTCCTAGGCAGACTAATATCCAGGGGGAAAGTCTGTCGAAAGTTTTGCTGACTCCAACTTTCTGGCTGTGGGGTCATTCTATCGACCATCTCTGAGAAGCAAATAAGATTAATGACATGTTCTTAGTCTCCATCACATTCTTTTCCCCAGTGCTCAGGCAGGACCCAACTACTTTATAATTCTGTGTCCCCCACAGTCAGGCAGACTTTGTAGTCTTGTGAATCCATGGGGACTCCTCGTATTAGATGAGCAGACTATTCAGGTAGACCTCATGTTCCCTGACATACCTATCTGCAAGCTCCTTTACCCCATGTGACGATGGAGAAGTGGACATCCTTACGCCAGCTAGACCACTTGTCAGGGCCTTGGCTCTCTTTCTGGGCATCTGTCCCTTATGAACACTGGTTCCATTTAAAGAAGCAAGTGGAGTTGTGCAGTTTTTCTGTCTCTTATCAACTGTGAATGTCACATCATTTCTCTCAACAACAGTCCATGTTTGTCCTGCCCCTTCAGTTTACAAAACATGTCCATCAAATATTCCTTCCAGTAGCTTATTCTAATCATAACTGAAAGCATCTGATGATAAGAGCCTACAAATTGCCAGATATATCACTCCTCACACTACATAACTGGGAAGTCACTTTGAGGCTTATTACCTTTTCCACCCACACGGTTTCCCCAGTTACAACTTCCCATGCTCAGCAGGGATCAAAATACAAATCTAGTCTCTTAAAATTATGCTTGCTACCAGGAATGATAATGTAACCCCAGTGTCTTGGGAAGCTGAGGCAGGAGGACCACAAGTTCAAGGCCACCCTGGGTAATTTAGTGAGACTCTGTCTCAAAATAAAAAGGCCTGGGGTCACAGTCCAAAGGGACAACATCCCCTGGGTTCTATCCCTGCAAAAAGAACTAGATCTGCAAAAAAAAAAAAAAAAAAAAAAAAAAAAAAGTTTACTATCATTCTCAATTGAAGGATCTCTAGGCTCCCAAAAAAAATGGATGACTGTAGGGCTGGGGAAGGGAAAATAACAAATGAGCCATATACACACTGTGACACCAGAGAGATGTCCTACAAAGGGGTTTGTCAAGAAGTCATGGGAGCTGCGGAAAGGAACACCCTCTGATCATTTCTGGGGCCATTTGAGCAAAACTATAAAGAACAAAAGCAATGGATTCTGTGTTACTGGGGAAAATAATTATTTATAAGTCTATACAGCTCTTAATAAAAACTGAGCTCATCCTTACAATAGAGTTTCAACAAATAAACACAGAAGCAGGGATGGAAGCAGAAAGTGACCAGGAGGCAAACCCCACAGTGGTCACTGTGGAGGTGGATGTTCAAAGCAGCAGGTGAGAGGATGATGAGAAACTGTTATGTTCTGCAGAGTCTCAAAGTATCTCCCCACGCGGTACTTATTAAAAGCAATTTTCAGTAAAGAAACCTGTTAGAAACCACCACTACCAAGTGTTCAGGAGCTGAGTCATGTAGTCACCAGGCACAGCTAGTCAGGTTGCACTGAGAAGGGACAGCACTATTTCTGTGATATCCCAACCAAAACAGACAGCCAGAACTAGTCACGAGAAACAGCAGACAAATCCAATGGCAGGGCATATATCCAATAACTATCATGCTCAATCGCCCGCATTGTTGAGAGACAGGAAGAAAACTGTCATGGAGGAGACTCAGGAGACAGGCAGCTGAAGGCAAAGCTGCTTCCTAGGCTGGATCCCAGACAGGAAGAGGGACAACTGGTCAAAGTGGAATGAGGTCTTGAGTTTTGTTAATAGTACCTACTGATGTTCAGGGTAGCTGCTGCGCTGTGAGCATGTAAGGCGTTAGAAGCAGGAAAGCTGGGTGACAGCTCTAGGTACAGAAGCCATTCACTATCTGCAATTTTTTCTGTGAGTCTAAAATCACCCCAAAATGAAAAGATTTAAAAATACATTTACATGTTGTGAATTTAGAAAGTCTAAACCATTTATCCTGAAGAGCTTCTTTCATGGAAAATTTAATTTTTTAAAATGTTAGCCTTTGGAGAGGAAATACATAGAGAAAGTGGCTACCTCCTAAGACATTTGATCTTGTGGTTTAAAGGACGCTTCTTGGTGAGTATTATTATTTCTACTCTAGAACTATGTAGAATGAAGCTGGACAGGTACTTTCTTATAAAGTCACTGCAGGTTATGGTGCTAGAACTCAAACCCACGTGTGTCCGGCTCCAGAACCCCAGACTGCTCCCAAGTTACAACACAAAATTGATCCACATCCACACGAGGAAGAACCTCAAAAGGTGGTAAGATTCCTCTGGTTGCACCTGAGCTCCATAATTCAGTACATGCCACTCTGCTTTAGACTCTTCCGATGAACAAGTTTAGGAATAGTTTCTTCATCAATAGGGGTGGGGTGACCAGGCGGCGAATGAGAAAAGGACTACAATTATCAAATTTCACAAATAGAAGTAATTTTTACTTTTTTATTTTACTACCAGCACCGATAATTGCAGAAAGTTTGATCTATCTATAAGAATGACTTCAGATATTATTTCTTCCGGAGGATCTTAATTTGAAGTTTCTGGAAAGGGTTAATGGTTTGGTGAGTTCATCAAGTTAACGACACAGATGAGCCCATTTTATGTCTGAGAGCAGAGATTTCAAATTTGAAAGAATTTCTGTAGTTAGTAAAATGATCAGATGTCTGAACCTAGCCCTCTGCTGGTGTGGGCATGGACTTGTGGCTCAAATAGAGCCCTTTCCCATGGATGCCTGCAACAATCCACAGAAAACTGCTTTCAATGAGTCCCTCCAGGGGCTCTTTCAACAAGCACAATGCTATAAGCCAGAGACGGCATGGTAATAAAACAGACTCAGAGTCTGCCTGCCAGAGCTCATCACTGAAAAGAACACCTGAACCTGGCCACAACAACAGAGGATAACATCAGCTTCACTAAGTGATCCATTATATTAGTGGTGGTTTTAAGAAATTTCTGTAACCATAACTATTTTAAATGCTCATGTTTTATATATTTTTCTTTTTAAAATGCTAAAGTAATAATTCAGCAAGTTATAGGTTTTTAAAATTACACCTTTAGTAAATGTATCTGGCTTATTGTCAAAAAATGTGTTTTGACACGATATCATATTACAACAAATTACTGGAAAAAATTTTGAACCACTGAAAGCGGTACCGGGTTAGTAGTTTAAAAATGCCTTAGAGATACAGAGAAGCTAGTCACTGAAAATTTTTTAAAACATTAAAGACAAAGTTACAGAATATTTTCCTGTAATAAGTGAAGCTCTATACAAAATATCTTTTAGTAAAGATTTCTTGGTTGGGAACTGAGAAGAGGAAGATGGTCAAAAGCAACCAATGAAACCAAAAAAGCCAATGAGAAGCAATGATTTATCTTAACATAAAATTTTAACTTACACCAGTTGGGCTTAACCTTAAATCTTTCCTCCAAGCTATGCCAAAGTAATAATCATACTTAATAGTAGAAATAACAGTGTATTATGGTTAGCAGAAAATGTCTAGATTATTCCAAATTATTCTATACACATATTTATTTTTAAGTCATTATTATGGTATTGAAATCAATTACATCTTCATAGTTCATTGGTTCAGAACATTTTACATACTTACCCTGATATAGAGTAATATTTTATCAGCTAATCCAATAAATATTATGAGCTCCTGAGACCTTCACCAAATAGAGTTTTCAATGTCCTACATGTGTACAGCATAGTTCATGTTTACATCTAACCTTAAAGGACTGGAGGATGCTCACCACCTGACATATAGATCTTTCTAGGTCCCTACAACACTAGAAACTGGGAGGTCACTGAAGACCACGGAACTGCCATTCTAAAGAGGAAGGTAAGCCCAGGGATTAGATGTTTGCCAAATCAGAACACAATCTAGATACATTAATTAGAAAAAAATTTTTTTCAACTTACTACAACTTAGGTGCTGTCTAGCAACTGAAGAAAGGAGGGAAACACGAAGTCTAATGAGAGAAAGAGATAAGGGACGTGCTTTGTCCAGTCTGTTCTGATAAGGGAAGTGTTGTCATGGAAATACTCAGGCAATTGGTTTCATTGGTTGCTTTTGACCATCTTCCTCTTCCCATTCAGTCTTGGGACCTGTGAGGAATTTCCAGCTGAGGTTGCGGTCCATACTGAGACCTAAAGGACTAAGAAGTTAGCCACCAGAGAGGTTTGATCTTTCAAATTACTGAAACATCACCCGAGAAGCTCTACAGGCCCATGAGCAAATGTTGCTAGAAACACTGAAGGTAGTTTGGGAAGGGTGCACCATATGAAGACAGGGCTAGAGGAGGGTGGAAAAATTAGACCTAGTACACCATGTTAGGAAGGCTAGACTCTTCTAGGGTGATGGCAGCACAACACTTTATGTAACAACATGACATAATCAGATCTGTACCTCAGAAAATACTCACTGCCTATAGTGACAGTAATAATCCAGGCAAGAACTGATAAAAGAGGTAGTGGCTATGAGAACAGATAAATGGCTGGAGAAAAGGGTACCTAAGAGATGGCTGGGAGCTTTGAAGAAAGGAGGAATCAATCACCAAATCAGTAAGACACAAGACTCTTGTGAAAGCTGGGGGTAGATGAATAGGTGGGTTTTCTGTTGGAGAGCTTCCAGGTAGTTTCTGTGAGATATGCAAGAAGTTATAACACTTCCTAAGTGGTCAGATTTGAAAACTGGAATTCATGCAAGAAACCACGGCTGGAGACACAGATTTGGATGGTTGAGGTAGAGATGAAGCTGAATTTCCCAGAGGAGTTAAAAACTTCCTAGGACAGAAGCGTGGTGGGTGTTCCAGCAACTGTGAGAAAACCCAAGAGAGTGGAATTCAATAAGGGCAGAAAATGAGTTTTTGAAAGAGCTGCCCATCATGTGAAACACAAGTCAACAGAAATAAGGACTGGAACGTGTCCAGTGGACTCGAGGAGGAGATCTGAGCAAGATGGGTTGGGCGACACGGTGGCGTTGACATACACAGGTGTGACGGCGCATTCCACAGAAAGGGAAGGAAGCTTGGCGCCTTGCAGGAGGTCTGAGACGGCACAGGCAACTGGACACTTGGTGTTTAGAGGGAAGAGAGGGGTGTTCGGTCAGAAAGAAGAAAAGAACTGGAGTAGACATGAGTGTGCTTGCAGGGGTTCTAGTTGGACACAGGGGTGCAGAACGTGAGCCCTGGTGTGACACATGACACTCTGCATTTGCACCCAAAGACAGACAGATCTCTCCTTCCCCCTCTACTGTCCCTTCGTTCTTTCAGGATTGGAACTGCAAATTAATGTGATGTTCCTCGTTCTGAAAGGCAGGCTCCCCAGCCCTCCGGAGGCCAACCCCACCTGTTCCCCTCTGCAGACCCGCACACCCAGCCCAAGTGCTCCCAAGTGCTCCACGGAACATGCATACATGTGGGTACACCCCAGGCGAACTCCATGGTTTCAGCGAATGCCAACTTTCACCTCTCTTTTCCAGAGCCATCTCCTCATCTTATTTTCTAGATCTGGCAACTATTAGATGTGCAAGAGGTTTCTTTGGTTTTGTTCTTGTTTTTGTTTTTAATAAAAAGAAAGAATTTGGAAATGTTACACATTTGACAGAACATGTACAAGCAGTGAAAGCACCGAACCACAAGTAAATATTAAGGTTGCTCCTGTTTTAACACTGATGAAATCCAACTTGGGCACCAAGTGAAGAAGATCTCCCTGAATCACCACAGCAGGCTCTAGAGAGTCACGGTGGGGCATTTACAGAGGGTGGGCAGGAACTGCTCCAAAAGAACCACCCAGTATGTACAATGAATGTGTAAGGTCCTACATTAGGGAAGCCTAAAATCAAGACAATTAAATAAGTGATGTGCCACTAAAGCCAAATATATGCTATAAGTAATATTTTTAATATGATAGAGCTACTGTAGTTAGAACACATACAATAAAAACACTTCTTTGCAATCTTCCATCACTGTGAGGTTCAATGGCATTATCCCACTTGAATGGTTAACAAGGTAACATGTTAGTTAACTTCCTTAGTAGCTCAAATAAATATAAATAAATTAGATCAATAAATGTAATTAACACATAATATAACAAACTTTAAGGAACTATTACAAATGAACTCCCATGTACTCTTGACACAGTATTGTTGTTCTACTGCTAAAGCAACTTTCTTTAAAAATATTATGTATCTGAACCCACTAACCAATTTTAGTGTCCCTAAAGATGGGATAAGATGGTATTTTGTTCCTTATGACATGATACAAAAAGAATACACCACCTATAACATATTCTTACCTAAAAACCTCAACCTGGATCTAATCATAATTCTCAGTTATGGGATAAAGAGGAACAAGTTAACCAGTGTAAAAAAGAAGCAATTACCCCAAACCAGCAATGTGAGGGATAATCTAAGGAACAAATAACCCAATTTTTCCAACAAGTCAATGGCACATTAAAAATAAAAATAAAGCAGAAGGATTGCTTAAAGAGATTTAAATTATACAACAGCCAAATGCAATATGCAGAGTTTCTGGATCCTGACCAGACAATCAGAAAATGTGAGCACAGTCTACTATCAATATGTAAGTACAGTATTAGATGACACTGAAGATAACTGCTGATTTTCATTAGGTCTAACAAGGGGTGTTTTAAAAATTTCTTATCAGTTGGAGATAAATACTAATCATTAAAAAAAAAAAAAAGAAAAGAAAGAATGTGAGTATTGCGACTCCAATTTTTCAAGATTTTGAGTTGCAGGACTTCTCCTAGGAGTCAGGGATGAGGGTTTCTCTTCCCACTATAAAGGAAGAACCATGTCAAGTCACACGCACGCCACCAGCGGTTCTCAGCACGTCCACTGCCTGCCTTCCTCCTCTCCCTGGTCGGTCACAGAGCTGAGAGGTAAATCCAGATGCCTGTGACTCTGGTTTACCTGGTTCAGCTTCCTCAGCTGTAAACATGACGTAGTGCACAACTTACTCCTCGTCTTGGGGTGTGCAAGTGAAGGCAGTTAGCAAAAATCACAGAATGAGCCTGGGAGGATTTGAAAATGTCCATTTTACAGATAAAAGAACCGAGGCACAGAGACATGGAGTGATTTTCAAGGTCACGCTACAAATTGCTGACAGAGCCAAGCCAAGAACTGAGTCTTGGAAGGTCGCCAGCTCGCGCTCCTCCTTGCGCTCTTCCCTCTCACTGACCTTCCCGTGTTCCTTCCTCACGTGGGAGATGTACACATCCCTCTGCGTGAACAGGCGGTCACACTCCCAGCACGTCCACCCGGGACTGGCCACTTTCTTGCTTTCCATTGACTTTTTCACAGGAGATGGAGATTTCTTTTCCGATTTCTCTTTCCCATTCATGGACTTGGTGTCCTCTTTGTTCTGGTTTGCTGAATTTTGAGTTGCAGGCTTAATGCTCAAAGGCAAGTTTATGCCCAAGTTTGGAGGCCCTTCAATGCTTTTCAATGTTCCATGCATAGACTGCATTATAAAAAGAAAAGAAATATCATCACAAATCACACTACCAAAGGAAAACATGTGTGTAGACTACTGCCAATGCTTTACAGACACTTCAGCGGGATTTTATATTAATTCAGAAATACCTCCTAATATATAAAGGAGCAAACCTGAGCTAAAAAGACACATTTAAAAAATGTTTATAAAGGAGCATTACCTTTTATGGTTATTGCAAGTTGTATATTTCTACTTCAAGGAATTTTTAAAAGTTTACATATCTGTGCCATTTTAAAACTCTTTAAAGATAGACCTCTGAAATGAATCAAATTAATCCTGGTACTCTGTCCTCCCTTATGTTCCAGAGTAAGTCCTTCCTACCACAGACTATTCTACAGAGCATTTTACTTCCCTTTCTGCAGAAACGTTTCAATAGGCTAATATACCAGTATGCATCCACAAGCTTCAGCTCAGCTTGAACCTACACCGGAGAGCTAAAGTTAATAGGAACCTTTCTCGGCTTTCCCGTTTTTCACATTCTTGAGATATTTGTAGGTTGGGTTTTTGCTGGGTTTTCGGGGTAATTTTCACCTCCCTACCTATCCTGATCCATCCCTTATTACTAATAGCACCCAGATTTGCAAACAGTACATGGTTGTACTCAAAAAGCCTTTTGAAGTCACGTAGTTCATTAACATAATAGCAAAATAATTGTCTTAACTCACAGGATTTCAAATGTGAGTTAGGTAAAATTAGTGCAATTTGATCTATAGACCAGCTAGCTCACTTTAGTTTTCATGTCTGCTCTGAAGACATGGAGTCCAGAGAGAAAAGGAAACAAATCTGAATCTCAGATACAATGTCTTCAGGAAGACTTCCTCTTCCCATCAGGACTTGGGCAAGCATCTCTCCACTCCTGAACATACCCAGGGAACACGCCCAGGTCTCTTGGTTACAGAGATTGGTGGTGTGGAAGTGTTCCATGCTCCTCAGCAAGTGTGCATTGAAGATGCCATTCCTTCTGCCTGCTCCAGCACACTCTCAAGGGCAGGTCTTCTCTAAATAGCACCAAGAAGTGGCCTCCTTTATCTAGCACCATCTTTCCCCAGGAGGAAAAGGGGTTCTACTGACTTCCTCATCAGCAGAGGTTACAAGGTTTACTCCCCAACAGACACCAGTCTAAGGGTGGCAGAGAAGGAGACAAGGTTTCCAGAGACACAAAGCCCTCCTGCTGCTTCCCACCATGTGAGCAGAAGGTTTGTGTATCTAAATGGCTGTTTTCAAATCAGATGCTGATTTTTTACCTTTCTTAAGCATTTTAAACCCAAAGAAACAAAACTCAAAACCTTCTAAAACAGGTTTTCCCGAGTTCTTAGTCAAATACATTTTTACTAACTGAAAAGCTAAAGAGAGGGTAAAGTAATAAAATAACATCAAAACCAAAATGTCTTTTTTTTTTTTTTTGACAATACTGGGGTTTGAACCTAGGAGTGCTCTGCCATTGAACTACACCCCTGGACCTTTTTATTTTGAGACAATCTAACTAAGTTGCTGAGGCTGGCCTCAAATTTGCGTTCCTCTTGCCTCAGCCTGCCTCGTAACTGGGATTATAGAAATGTACCACCACACCCAGCGCAAATGTCTTTTTTTAATAAAAGAAATTCACCTTGGGATGGGGGTGTTGTTCAGTGGTAGAGCATTTGCCTAGTATGTGCAAGGTCCTGGATTTGATCTCCAGGACCTCAAAAAAAAAAAAAAAAAAAGAAAGAAAGAAAGAAAAAAAGAACTATAATTTAATTCCTTTAGAATTGATTTTTTCTTTGCTCTTATAACAAAAAAAATAACTTGAATAACTAACAAATGTGAATGTCAACATGAAGTACAGGGGACCTACAAAGTCAATGAATCTATATTTGTTAGAACAAAGAAATAATAAACAGGGTGCAGTGGCACATGTCTGTAATCCCAGCTACTGGGGGGGGGGGCGCGGAGGTAGGAGGATGACAAGTGTGAGGCCAGCCTGGACAACTTAGCAAGACCCTGTGTCAAAATAAAATACAAAAGGTGCTGGGAATGTAGCTCTGTAGCAGAGTACCCCTGGATTCAATCAAAGAGGGAAAAAAGGAAAGGCAGGAAGAAATGAAGGGAGGGAGGGAGGGAGGGAGGGAACAAACAGGGTCAAGTTGGGCAAATAAAGAGTCACCTATAAATGAGTGTGTGGAATGTCCCCATCCACTTCTTCATTCCTTCCTCACAGACACCAGGCAAAGTAATGAATGACACAGCAAAACCTAGACACGTCATCTTAAAAAGCAGGGCACCCCTACAACTTTATCTTTACCCCAAACATATACATGCAGAACATTTTAAGATGCACTGAATATACTTGAGAACATCAGTGAACATTCCCACTGGATTCGTTTCATGCAAGCTTGTAAAGTTTTAGATTTTTTTTTAAAAAATCCTGTCCTTGTGGCCATAGGCCTTTACAACACCCCTCTCAGTCTCTACTCCTTGGAACCTCATCCACCTCCAAACCTTCTATTAACACAAGGAAGACCGTAATCAAAAAGCCCACAGCCCCACCTGCAGATGCAAAGACTGTCCCAGACAGCAGATGGATGAGAAAACTCCTTGGAGGCAACGTGTCTCCTCTTTTTCTCTTTCTTTTCTTTCTTTGATTGGTCTCATACATGGTTTGTTAAAATATTTTGTTCTAATTTCAATGACCCTATGTTTTTATCAGTAGCTTCTATTTTCCTGTCTTTGTTAGTATTTATTGTTGGAACATTCTTTTATAATGGATAAAATATCTTAAAAGGATTTTATTGGACTCCCACATACTTCTCGTGCATTTTACCCACAACAGTAAAACCGCCACAACTGCAGGAGCAGTCTCTCCAAGACACTGCGTGGATTGCTGGTAGAAGTTGACTCTGTATAAACTCACACACGATCAAGACGGGGATCTGCAAGGACTCACAGTCCATTCACTGAACTGATACAAGACTAGAATAATTTACAGACTTTATTTACTCTCTGACTCTTTATTTTTGAAATTTAAAAAGAAAACAACTAAAAGAAAAGAAAATGAGTTTATGATGGCATTGGATAGTGCCACTGGGTAGCACTTCCTAGGTGAGTGCTACCCAGTGAGCTACGGAGTGAGCTGCCACCCACCATGGTGACGGCCAAGCAACGAAGGTGAAGCACAGCCTCAGAGACTTAGAAGGCTGAAAACAGATCTCAGTGCCCTTTTGGGAAACAGAGAGCAGATAATCCAACAGAATATTTATTTACTTCATTAGTTGAACTCCTAATAGGTGCCAGGTACCTGCTACATCCTGAACATTTAAGAGTCAATTCACATGCAATTTTTAATTGGGGGTGGTGGTAGAGGGGTGGAGAGGACCAAGAGACCCAAGAACATCAAATAGGAAGCAAACTTCTTAAATGCTTAAAACTTGAGCGCTTAAACAATTTCAAGGGGAAACATTCATTTATCTAAATATACCATTATTTGAATGAATTGATATAATTCATCAGAGCCCCTATTTCTAAATCTCATACAACACAGAGATCTCAAAACCGTAAACTCCACAGTCATCATTTTAGAGACATAAAGAGGAAACCTAATACTTTATCATTCTTATTATTCTTTTAAAATCAGGGCACATTTGCTCCTTTTCATGATTTTTATGGCGGGCAGATCAGGACTCAGTAAAGTGGACCCACGATGACGGCATGTAGGTTACTCATGACAATGACCAGCATCCATCCCTTCCCTGGACAGTGTGGCATGCTTTAAAGCAATCTGCAGCTCAGCTGGGGCTGATGACCAAAGCAAGAATCTGCAATTCACTTAGAGGAGAGGAGAGATGCTCACACACCTTGATATGATCCATCATAAGTTGCTTCTGTGCATATAAAAGAGAACAGTCTGGACACTTGAAAACAGACACCTTCTGGTTTTCAATGTGCTGGTCAAAGTGGCGGTACAGCAAGGTTTGCAGGGTGAACACAGTGTCGCACATGGAACACTTATAGATTATTCTAAAATAGAAGAAGCGCAGCAAAATAAGGTCAGTCAACCTCATCGCTCAAGTCAAAGGAGCTGCTACTTGACATCTGAAGAACTCAGGAGGCAGAAGCACACATACAAACACAATTAAAAGAACATTTTAGCTTTGAAACAAACTTTCAAGACAACTGGCATCACTCAATCACAGATCTTAACATTTGAGTAAAGATGTATTTGCTACATTTGTTTATAAGTGTAAATTAGTGGCTACTTTACTACTCACAAATCTACAGCTGACATGCAAAAAAGCATTCTTTTTTCTTTTCTTTTCTTTTTTTAAGGTACTTTTTAGTATCAGACAGGGCAATACAGCTCAATGGTAGTACCCTGGCTTGGAAAACAGTTTGATTAAGAGTTAAGCAGCCCACTCAATTCTAATGCCAGAATGAATTGTTACTTGTTACAAGTTTTTAAGTCAGCAGTAATTTTACACTTAAGTGTGAACATTTCTATACCAGTTCTTAACAAAGGAAACCCTATGCCAGTAAACAACTATACACTGAGACAAGAAGACAAAAAAGGAAACCCAGGGCTGGGCATGTAGCTCTGTGGTAGGGCACTTGTCTAGCATGCATGAGGACCTGGCTTCTGCAAATAAAGAAAAAAAGAAAAGAAAATTAAAAAAGAAAACCCATGCCACAAGAAAGTTCAGTGTTTCTTGTGCTTTAAATGGCGTGGGTACTCCCTTGGCCACTGCAACCATTTCCACATCTGTCACATTACACCCAGTTCATGCAGCAGACTGAGTCTTCTGCACAGAATCCTTTCTACCTGTCCACATGCTTCACTCAAACTTGGGCAAGACAGGCCACCCCATCCTCCACCTCAACTGACCAGGAACCCCAGCCACAGTAGATCATCCCTTCTGGGTGACTGCTGTGGGTCATCCCGGCCCTCAGAGGAGGCCCTGTGGGAATCTGCTTGTCCTCTAAAGAATGTGCGAATAGGGTACAAAAAAAATCTAGGGAGCAGCTTGGGAAAATGTCAGAGGAAAACTGGTGAACGTAAAGGCCAGGGAGGAGCGAGGAGCAAGGCCAAGGCCACTGCAGAGCTAGAGGAAGGAATGCCCCCTAAGGCCACTCAGGGTCCTTCTTAACACAATGCTTCTCAAGATAGCTTCACACTTCACTGTGCAGTGTGCTGCCAAAACAATTACAGATTTTACTTTTTTCTACACAAGATTTAAAAATTTAATTGGAGTGGCATATGCTTTTTCCAAAACATCCTGCCTGATGTTTTCCCTTCCACCTCTGACTGGGCGTGGGGGGTGAAGACCAGAAGAGACCAGAGGATTTGCAAGACCTTAAATACAGCCCAATAATGGTCCCTATGATGCAACTGTCACAAGTATGACGAGAATTATCTCTTTACTGATGGAATCACTCAGGACTGTGACAGCCCCAATGTTCAATGGGATAAGTGCTTAAATGCAGCAACTACATGGAGATCTTTTTTAAAACCTATATTGTAATATGTCAAAATACATTCTACTGTCATGTATAATGAAAAAAAATAAGAAAATAAAACTTTTAAAAAAGATATCACATACATATACCAATGATATAGAGAGATTTTCACAAAAAGTAAAATAAAAAACACTAGATAACAAGACAGTTATATGATCACATTTTTTTAAAGGTGTAGAAAATAGAAGGCATATAATTATCATCATCTCTGTTGGGTGACAGCATATGTGTTCTTTTTACTGTTCTGTTTTGCTTGTTCATATTTCCTCCCCCCCCCGCCCCCCGTAATTAAGATGTAACCATTAAAAGAAGAAGAGCTTCAAGAAAAGAACGAAAACTTATCAGCTGGACTGAGAATTTCCTCAGGATTCTATTCTCCCATTTTCAGAAACAACTGCTTCATGAAAAGCAGCACCGCTCTCAGGTTACTCGTTCCACATTCCTTTGGGGAGGGTTGGTCTGTTCAGTTGTTGTCTCATACTTACTAACAAGGAAAGTATAAAATGAGGTCATTCACTTAGCATATTTCTGAGTCACCTGAGGATCAAGTGGTCAGGATGGTACTGGAATACCTCCCACAAAATACTACAGAGCACAGAGAGATGTGGTGACATGACAGTGGAGGGGCCGGGAGACGGGGAAGGCCACATCAGCACTAAGGAGCAGGACAGGTGAACGTGGCCTGCGCAGGCGAACACAGAATCCCTTCTGAAGCATTCCTGCAAGAGTGCACGTCCTGGGCCAGCTGTGAGAAAACAGCCGAGGGCCGGCAGGTCATCCCCAGGACGACAGGCAGGACTGTGATCCCTTCTGGATGGCCATGGCATGGGGCCAGTAGGAGGGTATCTGAGCAACTATTCCAGATGGAGGCCGGGGAAGAAACAACTAAATCCAAAGGGCGTACCCAGATTAGGATCTTGGACATGAAAAGAAAAATACACTGACGGCCATCTAAGAACTGGAAGACACTGTACTCAACACCTGCTTCCTGAGAGCGGCTTGTGAAAAGGGCTGACATGAGTGTCCTTTCCAGGGGGGGAATGGAACACAAAGAAGCATTTAGGTCATGATGCCCAACCTCCTAAACATGAGGGGTGACAGGATACGAGAACAATGGGAAGGACCAAATACTGTAAATGAAAACAACCAAGGAACCTGGGTGAAGGGGATGCATAAGTTCTAGTAAATACTCCCCACGCTGTTGCAGGACTGAAACTATTACCAACTGCTGCTAACATTTAGAAAAATAAATAAAGGTACCACAAAGTTCACAGGCATGATTTTTAGGGATGGACCATAAAGATGGAGCCAACTTTCCAACAATAACCAAGAAGCCCCAGGGAGACAGTGTGCCAGGCAAGGGTGGGAGAGGCTTTCAGACAGGGAAGGTCTCCTTGGTGCTAAGGGAACTCTGCACCTGCGCAGCATGAGGGGACAGAGAGAACCCTGGTGTGACGGGTCCCCAGAGTGAAAGGGAGGGTGCTACTGAGTTGTGAAGAGCTTGGGAAGCCATGCAAATGGCAGGACTAACTATACCATAACACAGAGGGGAGGAAAGGGGAGAAGAGGAGAGAAGAAAGGGAGGCAGGGAGGGAAAAAGAAAAGAACAGAAAGCTAAACCCAAATGTTCTCATTCAGGTCAAATTTACAATAGCCCAAACTCCCCGGAACACTGTGTTACACTTGAACTAGGTGTAAAGACATAAATGCATAAAGGACTCTAAGCCTTGAAACTGTTGCCATAAACCCCACATTACCATTGACTGATCCCACCAATGGGAAGTGCACATCACACACCTGACCCCCATACCCAGGCTAGGTGGATTTACACTCATGCCAGTTCCCAGGTGGCATGCTGACACTTAGATTAGATAGTTTGCTTCATGTTAAATAAACCCAGGGCCATGGTTCAAATTCAGCTGTTTCTGAGACCTGCGTAGTCCTCTACCATGCCGATATCCTAACCTGACTTGTCTTTATGTCTTGGTAAAAATTCTGTCTCTTATATAATTCTAAACTTTGGAGTTCTCGTTTCTCCACTGATATACATTTAGAAATAGCAAATAAAAGGAAAGCACAGTAAAAGAAACTGCAGTTAATCAGATGTCAAGGAAAAATTAAAAGATGAAATTTTATCCCTACAAAATACAGAGGTCAACACTGAAAATGCATCTTGAATAATCCAGAGAAGATTAAGGGGTGTCCAAAGGTTCCTTTTAGAAAACAGAGACATACGCCTGCCCATAAACTGAAAAGCAAGAAGCAACAGGCTTCCAGCAGCCCTGGCACTCAGTGAACACTGTGTAAGTGTGGTGAGGTCAAAATCCTGCAGGAAGGGGATGGAGGGGAAGGAAGGGGGCATGGGGTTAGAAAGACAGTGGAATGTGATGGTTATCACTACCCTAAGTACATGTATGAAGCTACAAAGAATGTGACTCTACTTTGTGTACAACCCGAGATAAAAAAAAAAAATTGTGCTCTATACATGTAATATGTATTGTAAGGCATTCTGTTGTTATATATAACAAATTAAATTAAAAAAATAAATAAAAATAAAAATAAAATCCTGAATTGTGCTTTTCAAATTGAGGTGCTAGGGTTGCAGGCTTTTATGGAGTATTTTCAAATACCCATGTATTCACTAAATATAGTAGGAATTATTTCAGAACTAATCATTAAGAAATAGTGCAAATTGTGTGTGATTTTAGATCATTTGCATAACCACCTGTCAACTAAACACTGCTGGAAGATTTCAGGCTCAAATTTCCTTTGGAGTAGGGACTACTTACTCATTTTGAACTTAATGCCAAAATAAAGCTTTTGGGTCAAATGTAGGCCAAGCGACTGCAGGATGAGAAGTTTCACAGTGGTTGGAACTGGAGCAGGTGGCAAGGGAAACACTGTCTCAGGCTCTGGTCACACAGGCCCACAAGCCCCTCGGAGCTACATCAGCAGCACCCTTTGCTATAGACAGGCTGCAAGCAAAGACAACACAGCCCAGCCCGGCCACACATCAAACTAATACTAACTTACACTTCATTGGTGTGTGAGTTTTGTTTGCCATTTCATCTGCAAATTTGTTTTAGTTTTATAGTTTAAACCACAATAGTTTATAACCAATTTTAGGCCTGTACTTATGAAAGTATCATGGTAGTAAATCTATTTAAGAAAATATGGGAATAATTTCTTCCTAAGCAATACAGTAGCCTCTTCTCTTTACCCACCAGGTACAATGTTCCAAGATGCCTGGTGGATGCCTGAAAGCCTCAGGTAGTACCAAGCCCTATAGTTTATTGCTTTTCTCTCTTAACAGTGCTTATCACACATTGTGGCTATAACGTTTGATGGACAACAGCAAAACTAGCACTAATACATTTTTCCTTCATAATTTCACAAACAGAAGATTTGTTCTCATGGTAGACCTTAGCAACCTTAACTTAAGATTTTTATTTTCTTTCCCTATTAAGGTCAAAAACTTTCACCCCTTTTTATTTAAAGGTAGCACTTTATGGCTTCTCTTTGGCATATCTGAATTGCCAGTATCACTGTATCTGGGCTTTAGGTCCATTATTAAGAAAAACAAAGGTTACCTGGCCACAAAGGTTACCTAACTGTGGTGCACCTTCCACCAAAGTCCATCTACTAACCAAGCTTGTCACCAGTGACAAACAGGCCAGCAGCATACACAGTGTGGTCACACTGAATAAAAGGATGATTTGTGTCCTGACAAAGCAGGATGGTGGGAGAGTCTTTATAAATTGTTTATTTCTAGAATTTCCATTTAATATTTTTAGACCATGGCTGATACTAAGACAAAGAAAATAAAATGGCAGATGCAGGAAGTAGAGTGACTACTGTACTAAAATTTGAGAAATACTATTTTAGCTTATTTTAACATCTGCTGCCCTATATTTTCAGGTTAAAACTACTGTGCCAGATTTCAAACAAAGTTTCATTTATTTGAACAGAGAATCAAATAACTATATTCAGGTGAGAAAAAGGTTGCATTAGTGCCCAGAAGTTTTATTTTTATCAACACCGAAGATGCTAACATTCACTAATCCCCATCTTCATAGTCAACATCTCAACATGCACACAGATCCTCGAATTTGCAACTGATTTCACTCTGAGAATCAATATACAAAAGATCAAAGTAAAAGTCCTATTAGTATAAAATCATATTTTAACATTTTTTTAGCAAACAGTTATCTCTAAGTATTCAATAACATTTTCCCAAAACTAAATACTATAATAAAAACTAGATATAATAGGGAGAGAAAAAAATACAGATATTATATCACATACCTGCATTTTCTCCACAATAATTCCTTGATAAGCAGTTATGGGCAAAAATACACCAATGGGGGTGGGGTGTAGCTCAATGGTAGAGCATTTGCCAAGCATGTGTGAGGCACTGAGTTCAATTCTCAGCACCAAATACATACAAATAAGTAAATAAATAAATAAAATAAAGGTTCATTAACAACTATTAAAATATTAAAAATATTAAAATATTTTTTAAAAAAAAATTATTTGAACAGCAAATCCAGCTTCATGTAATTAGCAAACTCTACATTGCAAATGAATTCAGGAATAAAACGAACACAACCAGAAGCATATAATCCAGTGCCGTGTCCACAAGGGGCAGAGCCATGCAGGAAGGAACAAATGCTTAGAGCCTACTGCAATCGCCACACAGGACCCATGAGTTACATTTTTTTTTGTTGTTTTAATTCTTATATATTGCTGAGGCTTAGAACCCAGCCTCATACATGCTGGGCAAGCGCTCTACCACCGAGCTATAACCACAGCTCCAAGCTACACATTTTTCAGATATATCATCTCATCTTCTTCTACAGACGCTGGAATGTAAGCATTACCCCCACTTTAGAGGAGAGAAAATAACAATCAAGACAAGAAAGCAACAGTCAAAAGCTATGCAGCCGGCCCGTGGTAGAATTCCTTCTCTCCTGTGGGCAGGAGGCCCCCTCTGCTGAAGGCCACTCCACTATTACTCCACAAAGCAACAATCAGTAAAATGAAGAGTGAGGTGAAGGCAAAAACAAACTTTAATTCTACTCATCAAGGACTTATGCTGGCTCTGGAATTAAGTTCAGTAACCAATGTCTTCTGTTGACTTCATTTTATAAACATTACTGGGAAAAGTGTATCCTATAAAAACTGTGTAAAATTTTAAAGTGGAGAGGTTGGTGGTGTTGTTACTATTTTCCTAGAAGTTGAAATCATCTTAAGAATAAAATAAGTATTTGCTTGTTTAGCAAAAATTTGTGAAAGAACATGAATAGTAAGTGACATTTTTGGACAAGGACTTTACCTGGAAAAAACAGAAAGGTTTGGGTGAGCTATGATTTGTATTCATAGAGCATCAAAATCAGCATTGCTGAATAAATGTTTATATCTTAAATGTCATTGAGAGAACAATCACCTCCTCTAAATGACTATTTCAGCATCGGAGTAAACATGAGAAGTCAGCGTGACTTACTTTGGTTCTCCTATCTTGATGCCAGGATGCTGTGTATAGGAGTGGGAATGTGTACTCGGGGCAGACTTAAACGCCATTGGGCAGATAGGGCACTTGTAGAAGACTTCACAGTGAGAGCCTTGAATGTGAGACTTCAGTGCAGCCACATCAGAGTACACAACATTGCAATGTACACATCTGTCAGAAAAACAACACAGTCGTTAGCACAGAGCACTAAACACACGTGACTTTGCTGTTGAAGAACTGGGTAAAAGGAACCTATTTTATGGCCCCTTTGGGTTTCCAATGGCTTTTTGGAGGTATTTTGTTTTTCTCTGTTTTCACCAGATTAAACTTATTTCTACATGATTAAGAGGAAAGATCATGAAAAAAAAAAAAAAAAGAAACTCAAGTGAGTTTTTTGAGCATCTTTACAATTTCTAGAAATGATGTCCCTACTCCAGACTATTTTGAGACTAACAGACTATGACAACCAGGTCAAGACCCAGGAACACAGCAAGACGCCATGACTCCTGCCTTTGAGGAGGACTTCCAAGGCACCAGGGACTAGGGTTTCCCATCCTTCCCAATATCTAGTGGAAGATACCTCCACAGTCTAAACTGCACACCTTAACAGAGGCCAGAGGCGACAATGAACACTGGTCCCAAAGCCATAGGCCACTGTCTCCCAGTGCACACTGTATAGTTAATGGATGGTCACCCATAGGGTTACCATAGGGTGGAGGTCAACCACCTAGAATTTCTGTCTCCTGAAAATAAATGAGCACACCTGCATTTGTTATTAAAATTACATGAATTATAAGCTTCTGAAAAATCAGCATTTCTTAAAAAAAAAAAGCTTCCTAGATAATCTCCCTATTTGTTTGTTTGTTTATTTACTTATTTATTTATTTTGGGGGTAGTGAGAAGTGAACTCAGGGGTACTCTACCAGAGCTATATCCCAGGTCCTTTATTGTGAGACAGTGTCTCATTAAATTGCACAGGCGGCCTTTGAACTTGCAATCCTCCCACCTAAGCCTCCCAAAGTAGACGGTTTTATAGACACACAACAACTGTGCCTGGCTTTACTTCTTGAATTTCTAAATAATTTGACAACTAGCTCATTCCCTGCTCAATTTAACCCCACAGAAACAAACTATAAAATTAAGAAACATTTCTCCCTTACCTCATCTTTTTCACACAAGGACTCTCAACAACACTTACAACTCCTCCCACATGATGGCAGAGTCTTCTTTGTTCATAACTGGAAACCAGTTAAGAGTGGTCTCGCTGTAGACCCTTAGGAATCTCCAAAGATATACCTCAAATGCAACTGAACACGTGTTCCTGGACATGTATACGTGAGTCACCTGGGGGGAGGAAGGCTCAGATAGGGCCCACCATCCAAGAAGCAGTGCCCAGGGACTTCTAATAACCTAAGACATCTCTATTCTTAGCTCCCTTCCAAATAGAGGAAAATGCTTCTAAAGTCACTCAGACGTGGCATGGTGTGAATTATACGTGTTCAATAAATCATGCCATCTTGGTTTTACAAGAATTTAAGTTGTAATTAATGCATTAGCATTTTCAATGTCTTAAGGCATAATGTTCAGCAACACAGGCACTAAAAACATTACTAACAACAGGAGAATAGAAGGAAATCTTCGCTATGCTATCTACTGGAACTGTAATCTTAAGCAAAAGAGGAGTCACCCAACATACTCAGATTCTTTTGGGTTAACTTACTGTGTTATCTTGAATAGGTTAATGTTCCTCTGTGGGCCAGTTGTTCGTGTGTTAAATGACAAGCATTGGAATATATCAGTCTTACTTCTTACCCACTCTAGAAGTCTATGATCCCAAGGAAAGGGGGAGACTGTCAAACAGGAAGATGGGTTACTAATGAAAACCAAGAATACACTATGCCATAAACCTCAAATAAAGATCTTCCCATCAGATGTAGGAAGGTGGTGTTCAAAATGCAAAACACCAAGGAAAGACAAAAAGGAGCAAAGATAAAAGCTTAATCCCATGAAGTCAGTGGGACTAGAAGGTTTAATTTATAGAAAGTATGAAGAAGTTAAGTATCTAAACTACAGGTGGCATTTTTTGAGACAGGAGAAAGTGGCAATGACTCAGTCCAAAAAGTATTATAGAGGTGAAGGGGAAGTCCTCCTTAAGAAAAAAAGCAGGGCATGTTTAAAGTCCTAAGAAAGGACAATGTTGTAAAGCCTCTGCCCAGAGGGGACAGAGAGGTTCAGGGCAACCGAAATCAATAGGGAATGCAAATGAGACAGGCTAAAAGAAACAGAATTTAAAGGGCTCATAGTTTTACAACGCTACTGAAAATCCTATCTATTGAGAAATATTTGTATACCCGACGTCTTTTATATGCTGGGTACCAATCAAGGTTCTTTATTTTTTGAATATTTTTTAAATGTTTAATGTAATCCTATAATAATCCCCTTGTAAGATGTAAAGCCAATGTTTTGGGAGGCAGAAAAATACTTGACTTTTATCCATATTCAATATTTATCAAGTTACCAGGAGCCAGGGTGACCCCTCAGTATTCAGGAGATGCAACATGAGCAAGAAGAAAGAGAGTGAGGCTGGTGGTGCCCGCAGGCCTTCATCCAGGGAGGAAAAAACAAAACAAAGGAAGGCCTGGGAACCACCTGAGCAGCTTCTCTGGCTACAGATAACAAGTTGAAAACAATTAGCCATGAGCCAAAAAGGAGAGAGAGGCACAGCAGGGCCAAACCAGGCAAACATCAGAATGGACCATTATGTACAACAGCAAGAAAAGAAACTTTATTTCTCTTCTAGAGAAGAAATAAACACAAATTAAACTTCAAAATAAACAAACAGAATATTTTTACAGTTCACAAATCCTCAAGTCCAGGGTAGAGGAAAGGTCATCTATACTTAACACAAAACTTTTAACAAAAATTGGAACTCTGTTATTCAAAGCACCACATTTAAGCAACTCTAAAGATGGGGCAAAAGCAAAGCTGAATGTCTTTTCCAAAACAAGTGACTGCTTTCAGGCTGCATGAGGAGCATTTTAACTTACAAAACATACAAGAAGCAGCTCCTTCCTTGTCCGCTCCATCTAGGTTTGCTTTCATCATATCAGAGGGAGAAGGGAAAAGTTTGAGAGGAGTCTAGACGAGAGAATCAACAGCACCCGTAGAAGTGGCGGGGAACTTTCTACTCTACATGCAGGGTCCACTAAGAGTTTCAAAACGTGATGATAAGGACAAAGGGTAAGCCTGCATGGACTTGTGGAAACAGGGACCTGAGTATCTTATTTAGCTCTATAAAATCCCGAGCCACTAAAGGCAGGTACTCCCCCAGTTTGTTCTCTGCAGCACAGAGAGAATACATGAATTTGTATACAATCAGTTTATGGACAAAACTGATACAAAAAAAAAAAAAAAACCCTGGTTTCTTGATTTCTAAACCAAAAATTTCCTAACAGGATAGATCCAATCAATAAAATATTTGTGCACTGGGCTAGGGATGTGGCTCAAGCGGTAGCGCGCTCGCCTGGCATGCGTGCGGCCCGGATTCGATCCTCAGCACCACATACAAACAAAGACGTTGTGTCTGCCGAGAACTGAAAAATAAATATTTAAAAATTCTCTCTCTCTCTCTCTCTCTCTCTCTCTCTCTCTCTCTCTCTCTCTCTCTCTCTCCTCTCTCTCTTTAAAAAAATAAAGTATTTGTGCACTAAAAATTTGAAGGCATGAGCTGAAAATGGAAAGCCAGCCTCATATTTTAGTATTAGAAAATATGGGGAAAGCCACCCAGGAACCAATGATACCAAAACCCAAGTTTAAATAAAGTAAAATCATACAATCATACCAACTAGACCTTGTTTCTATAAAATACAACTGGATTACAACTAAAAAAAAAAAAAAAAAAAAAACCTACCGCATATTAACAGTCCATTATTAAAGCTACCAAATAACTAATGTTAAGATAAACATACAATACAGTAATACCTCTATTAATAAAGACACTTATCAATGACAAGTTCACTTGGGAAATTTTAATCAAATCGAAATAAAATATAGCACATGAATGCATTTTAGAAGGTCATGAAGTAGAGAATAAAGTACCTCATCACTCAACACTCTCTAAACTAGCCTTGAATTTGCCAGATGTTGTAAAATAACACATCTGGGAATCTTCAGAGACAGTGAAAGGGACCATAGTTATGATACATAAAAGAGACAAAGGGAAAACCTAGACTCAGGTAAAAGAGAAGGAAGGGAAGAGAAGGTCATTTGAAATGGAAATCCCTTCCAAAAAGAGCAATGTTAGAAAAGGACGTATACCAGATCCCTCAATGTGGATAAAGTAACCAACCATCATACCATTTCTATCTTCCCTAGCAAAGCAGAAGTGTTTAGAGGTGCAGAAATGCATATTTTTGCAGGGGTTAAAATGTGGGGAATGTGACAATGAAAGTATGTTTAAAGGGTGCAGAAAGAAAGTCAATCAAAGCCAAACCTCCATACGTGTGCATTTTGGCTACAAGACATACACTTTGGCTACAAGAAGGGCCCTCTTCCTCAGTTTTGTGTGGAACAGAAGGGCCAATGTTGAAAGGATTTAAACAGACCAACTCTACTACAAACCAACTAGGACCTGTTAATCGAGGTATCAGCTCAGACCACTCAAACAGCAGTGTAGTTGTAAGTGTACGAGCTGAACTTACACATAAGTGAACAATATACTAACCGAAAACCAACTCTCCGCGTGTAGTGCAGACAGTTCTTGGTGACGTGGGTCTGGAAGTGCACCGACCTGCAGATGGCCCCACACTCAGGGCAGGTGTAGGGAGATTTGTGCTGATGGATTCTCTGGTGTGATGCGTAACTGCACTGGTTAGGAAGCAGCATCTGGCAGATAGTGCAAGTCTTCTAAATAAACCAAAGGGGGAAACAGGGTTGGTCCTGCTAAGTTTCTTCTAATAGGCAAAGAACCTTGGTTAAACCTCACAGTAATTACACTTCTCTCATTTCAAACACTATTGCAATTGATTCTAAGCCAAAGGGAAATGCAATGGAAAATTCTTTACCCTGTAAAAGAAAAATAATCTCTACTATGCAGTCAGGTTTGTCTCAAAATAGGAGCTCCAATTTTATTATTTTTAATTTGTTTAGCGTGAAGAAAAGTTATTAGGAAAGCTGTTCCTGTGAATTATGTTAGCAATTCAACTTTCATGTAAAATAATAAGTTCATGGGTATGTGTATCTTGACGGTAGTCACAGTTTCCATAGTTCATAAATTTTCTTCAAAATTACAAAAATTAAACAGAGGCTAATCCAGTTTCTTTTTTTCTCCCCGTCACTTCAGTTATTTAAAATCTGAAATACAGGAATGCAAAAGGATGGCCATTAGTTTTCTCTTTGCACTTAAATTCGTCTTAAATGGATGAACTGGCCATAATATGATTCATAATTAAAACCAATAAACTCAAGCCTCAACATGAGTTTAGACATTAAATTGAAATTTTATAGCTTAAGATCTGATTACATATAAAATAAAATGAAAACTGAAATCCTTTTTGAAAAAGGTTTTATCATTAACTATCCATGAAAAACCAAAATCACTATTTTTCTTCCCTTTATATGTAAGTACCAAACATAGTCTATTTTAAATACATAAAAGAAAAAAACCTTAAAATGAAAACTAAAGACTTATTAATTCCACCCTAAAAATACACCCAGAATAGCATATGAGATAAAATGTGCTTGAATACTTTTAAACATTCATGCAAAAACAAGTATCTACTATCTTCTAAAATACACAACTTGTATTAAAGTCAAAGTCTCAAAACTTAAAGATTTTTGCTAAGATTTAAATCACTCAATACATTAACAACAGAGCTAGAAAATTTTTAAAGGCTTTTTTGATGCCCTAGGTTTAATCCCCATAAACCCCTCCCTCCAAAAAACAAAACAAAACACCTCATATCCTTCTAGCTTTTGAATCAAGCCCAAAACTTAAGATTTAAAATTTAAACTACAGAGTGACTTAGACCAAGAAAAATAGGAAACTCACTTGAAAATTCTCTCTTGGTTTTCTCCTGAAAGGACTAAAGTACAAATTTTATCCCATAAAATGTTTATTATAACCATAAAATAAGAACATTACAGGCAGCTTTGATGAGGTTAGTGTCATTTAAAAATAGCATTCCTTTTCTAATAACATATTTCAAAGGTTAAACAAGCCACAACAAGGAAAACCAATCAACAGATTCATTAATTACAACATTCTGTTAACGTCTACATCATCACCAGTAATCATTTGTTTCTTTGAACTAAAGTCTTCTATCTACCTTCACACAGTCATTAATACCAGGCATCCAATTATGATGACTAGTTTTCCACAGGCATCTTTAAAATGTCTTGAATTTACTTGGGAATAAAACTCAGATTTTTCAATTTTAAAAAAGTCAAAAGACATTATTTATCTACACATATACACATTTATGCATATATACATACACATAAATTATATGAATGTGTGTATATATAAAATATAAATATAGACTGTCCCATTTCACCATGAGCCAAGTGGCAAATTGGGTACATAAATAAGTTTAAATACACCATCTCATTTATTTTTCATAATAATTTGTGAAGTAGATAATATCTCCATTTTACAGGTGAGGAAATGAGGCTTTGCAAAGTTAATAGACTTTCCTAAGGCCCCCAGCTTTAAGCGCAAGAACCAGCATTTGAACCAGGCTCTATCAATCCGGAGGCATCTTGATGGAGGGGTAGGGAAGAAGTAGGATGGAGGTCACAAGAAATAAACAACAAAAAATGTACATCATTAAAAAACTATTAGCAAATACACCGAATGCCAAAGATGACCATGTTATGTTAGGATCAGAAATTATTCGTCTTCCCCCAAAGACTCTGTTATGAAAGTAATGTGATTATACTATTTTTATAATAGGAACAAATAACACCTAAAAGGGAAGAAGGTGTGTTTCCTAAAAGCTGAAAAAACTTTTCATCAGGATATAATTTCAACTGGTTACCCCACACAACACAAAAAATTCACAATGTACCTCTGAGGTCCTTCACCACCATCATCATCGTTACCACCCTGCCTCCTGCCTCCCATGCAGGAGGAACCTGCACTCATCCATTTCCACCAGCTGAGGCTTTTCACTCACAGGGTACAGAAGGCCTGGGAGAAAGAGGGCCAGGAGGACTACAGCCTCAAATCAAAGTGCTTTCCCATTCGCAATGGCTGAAATAGCAGCGTGTGGTCATCTGGGAATCGTGCTGGGACTCAGGGACCTTACCTGTACTTCACACAGACCTATGTGTATTCTTGTGCATATACTGCTTTTACTCCTGAAAGGGGACAGGGTGGTCTTTTGGTTGTAGACATTCTCCTTCTCCATGCTCACTCAGTACCAGTACTTTCAAACTGATATGACATCGTTTACTTAACTGTACTCCCTCCTGTTATGTAACTGCACCTGTTACAGAAAACATATCATCCCAGCTCCCAGGACAGTGGTGATGGGTTTTTATAGCACAAAGGGGGTATATTCCATTGTTTTTCTGGAAGCTCTGAATTCATGACAAAAATGCACATTCTCTAGATTTAGGGAATACATTTGAGCAGAGAGACAGACAAGGATTTCTCCACAGACTATAAGAATATGGCTTTCCCTTTCTTTTTTAATCAAGGAAAATAAAATATATCTGAAAAGTCTAACTCTTCATTGCACAAAATTGAGACTAGTTTACTAGAAGAAAGCAGTTCACCCTGACAGTTCCTGTCTTTTGAAAAGAAGAAAGCGTTTCATGTGTCTCTTGACATTTAATTTACACTATTAGAAAAATGGATATTTTCAATACCTAAATAATAAATAGCTAATTTCTACTTGGGGCAGGTTCATTTGCTCAGGGAACTGTTAAAAGTAGACATTAGTTTTCAACAGCATCACATAGTCCTAGAAAGCTATGCGAAAACAAGGCTGAAAAGTAATTATGTTTTGTGCTTCATAGTTACTCTTCTTAAGCCTTTTTTAAGCCAATTGTGGCACTAAAACTGATGGCGGGCTTGCAAATACAGGCCAGGGAAAGGGAAGGGGCCGTAATGGCCTGGGAGTCAGAATGTGGAGCTTGGCTCTCTCTTCCCCTAAGTGAGGAAATGTCTGAGTAACAAGGAAAATAATTCTACATATTTCAATTCATACTTCAGGCAGAAAAACAGCCTCAGGAAGGTACAAAGAGAGGGTGAGAAAGGCTAGAGAAACATGAGCCAACATATCTAATATTTACGCTCAACTTCAAATGGACCAACGCCTGCAACAGCATGAAACATGGATCCAAAGGCCCAACACTGCCAGCTCAGCAGTCAGCCAGATGCTAAGTAAATTACTCCGCCTCATTAGCAGCAGTTCCATGATCTCTGTCTATAATATAATTACCAAAAAAATAGTAATAACAAAGCATACCAGTTTGCTTTCTGGCCTTCGTTTTCATCCAACTTCACAAAAAGAACACAAAGAAAACATTCTGTTTCAGATCTCACTTAAGTGGGAATAGCGCTTGTTGCATATACCTTTGTTCCCAAAATACCTCTGTCTTCAAGTCATTGGCCACAATCAAAATCCCTAATAAGTGTTCACTGTTAAAAATGAGCAAATTTACAGAAAGCGTGGATCTGACTAAGATGATCATCTAGGTACACTGAGCTGGTAACACTAAAATACAAACTGGGACAGGACTAGCTCATAATGTCATCAGGGAGGAGCTGAGGTCCTCAGTTTTCAAAAGAAACTGCCTGAGTAGAGTATACCTGGAAAGTCAAACTGGCAAAGACTGCTCAAAAGAATTTAACACTTGCTCTGTTGTGTTAATGACACCCGAAACTAAAATGAATGAGCAACCTGAAAATGAGGACCACTGTGGATATGTAACCTTTATCTGTACTCTTAAAGCTCATGTGGTGTAACCCCAAAGTCTGTTCTTACATGATTCCTAAGCTCCCACCAGCTGTAAAATTCTATGCTTCTATATCCTAAGGAATCTGTGTGAAGTGGGAAGATACAGAAGCAGCAGTAAAGAAACCCTGCTCTGAAACCCTGGTTCCGCCACTAATTGGACATTGTTTTTCCGATTGTAAAGAGTAGACCAAAGGGCCAAGCACATGTGGCTGGTGTAGATTCCATAGAAAGAAAACAGATTTTAATGATTAACAGGGTACCACATCCATTTCCAGTCTGTACTTGGCTAAATTCAGTCATGGTTTTATTAAGAGGTGAAGCAATGACATTCCAATGTTTAAATATCAATTATGAAAGCTACAAAAAACTAGAGCCATCAGCTCCTGCCTAGCTCAGGAAGAGGCGCAGGCCCCTCCAGCCTCAGTCTGCTGCTCACTCTCTCAAGACAGGTCAGAACAGGGACCCACAACAGGGACAGATTTATTGTTCACTGCCCTGAAGGGCTGAGACCCACCCCTCGGTGCCATCACCTCCTCTGTGTAAATGCACATGGGCAGACCTGTTTAACCTCAGCCTGTGCGTGCTTTAGGTTCCTGGACCACATCACCTGCCATGTGTGATAAAATTCCAAGACTCAGATACAGACTTGGGAAATGTCAGCGAAGAGGGCTGGGGCCAAGCCCTGTGCTTCAGCCCAGCTCTCCCCAGAGACCTGGGCCAAGGTGCCGCTGAGCACAGAGACGATGCTCTAGGCATTGCTATTTCTGTACAGATCAGCCGCAGAGCATCAGGGGAAGAAGAGCAGGCGGCAAGCAGAATTCAGCAAATGCCACCAAAGCCTTCCTTCAGGCTGTAGCCGATGGGCACGCCCTTGGAAGGCTGAGCACCCAAGCAAGGGAGGTGGTTCGGGAAGTTGGACAAGCAGAGCCACAACCCACGTTCGCAGAATGGGAGCCCTCACCAGGTTCACTGGGTTTGAAGAAGAACAGGGGAAATAGGACACGTGGCAAAACGGAAGAGAGAAGATTGAAGTAAGAAGGGAGGCACGCAGGCTTCTTACAGCTTGATGTAGAGCACTTGTTTGCCCACAGTCCCTGGGATCCATCGCTAGCACAGAAAAAGACGGGCCTTGAGTAGCCAGCAAAAGGCTGCCCTCTGGGCTCACCAGAGGAAGAAAGAGGAAGACCCTCCTTCCTTCCTGACTGCTGTGACAGAGGGGGCTGAGGACAAGGAGGCCGACACTGGGCAATTGAGACAAAATCCCAAAGAGTCATACTGAACAGGAAGGAAGCCTAACTCCAAAAACCAGCCCAGAAAAACCCCAAGCGAGGACCTGGTGGACAGGATATATCCCTGAAGACAGAACCACACTAGGACCTCTAAAAAAGGGTGCAGAACTTCTAATTCCAGGAAAGGGGAGTGAAAGCACCTTTCCCTATCCTTCCCACTGAGCACCCACAAAAGGACTCTGGAAGCGGGGAGCAAGAAGGCAGACTGGTGAGGGACCTGGGATGGAGGAGTGCCAGGCTGGGGTTCCCCCATTTCTTCCAGCCTCATATGTCCCAGACTAGAGTGAAGAAGCTGGCAGCCCAGACATGCCAGAGGCTAGAGACAAAGCCCGAGGAACAGGAAGGGGCAGCCTCAGAAGAGAGGAAACGCTCAGACAACTGCTCTGTTCCAGCCAAATCCCACAGAAACACTGTGGCCCCACCAAGCTGTGCCAGGCTCCTGCCCCCTGAGACTGCTATGAGCTGTCCCAATAGCCCTGCCCAGAGGGTGTCAGAGGCACAGAGAGAAGGGGCCTTGATAATGAGCCTCCACCAGCTCAGCGAGTATTAAAAAAGTGCCCCCAAAGAAATCTCGGAGACCAAATGATTTCACTGGAGAATTCGTCAAATGTTGAATTATACACACTCTCATCCAGAAAACAGAAAACGAAGGATCGATTCTCAATTCATTATATAAAACTAGTATCAAACTACCCCAAACCAGACAAGGACAGGAGGAAAAAAGAAACACTCATGAATATAGATGCAAAACTCCTTCGCAATGCCAGGTGCAGTGCACATCTATAATCCCAGCTACTCAGGAGGCTGGGGCAGGAGGATCACATGTTCAAGGCCAGCCCGGGCAACATACTTAGTGAGACCCTGTTTCAAAATAAAATATATGTTCTTTTCAATCAGGGTGTGCTGGGGGATGTAGCTCATTGATAGAGTTCTCCTAGTCTAAATCCCCAGTTCTACCAAAAAACAAAAGAAAAAATTCCTAACAAAATATTAGCAAATTAATTCACAATATAGAAAAATAATTATGTAGCTTGACCAAGTGGGATTCATTCCAGGGATGCAAGGCTGTTTCAACATCTGAAAAATCAATACAATTTACCCCTAATATATTCTGAAACCAATAAATAAGTTTAAAAGAATCAGAGAATACACAATAAATATACAAAAACAGATAGCGTATCTACATGTTTGCAATGAATATACGTACGCCAAAAATATGAATGTGTACTTCCAAAAAACAATTTGACTGGTACATGTAACTCAGTAGCAGAGTACATGCCAAGCATACATAGGACCCTGGGTACTATCCCCAGCATAGCAAATTTTTTTAAAAAAGGAGGAAAAGGAAACCAAGAGAACATGAACAGAATTTATATAACCAAAATAAACAAAAAAGAGCTAAATAAATGGACAGCCTGAATTCACAGACTGAAAAAGTTAACACAATGAAAATTGTTTCTCTCCCAAATTGACATAAAAGTTTAATGCAAGTCCTGTCTAAATCCCAGCAAGACAGAAAGATTTTGGAAGACATAGCCAAGATTATTCTAAAACTAATATGGAAAGGCAAAAAAATGAGAACAGCTGATATAATTCTGAGAAAGAACAAAGTCTACTGGGTGTGAAGCTATCACTTGGTCATAGCGCTCAGGGCTGGTGGCAGTGCTAGACGGCAGACATATGTAGGCTGGGCAGAACAAAAAAGCCAGAGACCACCCGACACAAGCACACCTGACTGACAAACCCCTTGCACCTGCCAAAGGCACACAGGTAGTTCACTGGAGGAGAGAGCCTTTTCAATAAATGGTGTTGGAGGAAGTAGACATGAAAGAGCAGAAAAAGAAACTTGCTAAGTTTACATCGTATGCGAAAATTAACTCCAGCAGGCTTAATGTAAAACACAAAACTAAAACCCTTTAGAAGCCCAGGAGAAATTCTTCAGGATTTAGAAATTCTTCAGGATCTTGAGTTCTTGGCACCAAGAGCATAAGCCATAAAAGATAAAAGGGAAAATTGACAAACTGAGCCTCATCATAATTTTTTTTTTTTTTTTGGCTTGGCCATGGACTTGTTAGGAGGGTAAGGAGATATGCTACCAACTGGGAGAAAAGACTTACAACCACATATTCAACTAAGGACTAATATCTGGACTTTATCAAGAACTCATGCCAGGTGTGGTGGCATACGCCTATA
The DNA here is from genome assembly GCF_045843805.1 of Urocitellus parryii. Lineage (NCBI taxonomy): Eukaryota > Metazoa > Chordata > Mammalia > Rodentia > Sciuridae > Urocitellus > Urocitellus parryii. The sequence continues at coordinate 16,459,436 of NC_135543.1, forward strand.
ATTCTAGTGGCTCAGGAGGCTGAGGCAGGAGGATCACAAGTTCAAAGCCAGTCTCAGCAACTTAGTGAGGCACTTAGGAACTCAGCAAGACCCTGTCTCTAAATAAAATACAAAAAAGGGCTGGAGATATAGCCAAGTGGTTAAGCATCCCAGTACAAAAAAAAAAAAAAAAAGAAGAAGAAGAACTCATAAACCTAGTTTTAAAAAAAATCTAATTAGAAAATAGTCAAAAGATATGAAGAGATTTCACATAATAGGATATATGGCAAACCCATAAAAAGACATTTACCATCATCAGTCAATGGGGAACCAAATCCACAATGAAATAACACTATATACCTACTAGATGAGCAAAAATAAAATTTAAAATGGTACCATATCAAATGCTGGCAAAGATGCAGAGAATGGGATGATTCACACAGTTTACGGGAATAGCCACTCTGAAAAACAGTTTCTTAAAAATCTAATGTGATCTGGATTATGGATGTAGCTCAGTTGGTAGAGTGCTTGCCTCACATGCACAAGGCCCTGGGTTCAATCCTCAGCACCGCAAATAATAATAATAATAATAATAATAATATGTAATCTAATGGCCACTACCATACACGCCAGTAATTACAACCCTGGGCATTTACCCCAGAAAAATAAAAACCTATGTTCACACAAAAACCTGCACACAAATGTTCACAGCAGCTGTGTTCATAAGAACCCCAAACTGGAAACAATGCAAGTGTTCTTCAAAGAGTGATTGATTATGTAAACAAACTGGTACAACCTCATAATACATACCACACAGCAATAAAAAGGGAGAAATGGCGGAGGGTCCCCAACTTGCAATGGTTTGATGTATGATTTTTTTGATGTCTAAAAGCGATACATATTCAATAGAGCCATACCAGGGAGTTTTGAATCTTTTTATCTTTTCCCAGGATACACACACACACACACACACACACACACACACACACACACAGTCTGATATTCTCTCAATACGCTGGCAGTGGTGGCCAACGTGTCACAGCTAACAGTTAGCCATGCTATCACAAAAGGAAACCCTCTACAGCACCCTGCTGCTAAGCTAGGATGTTAGGCAGATCAGGAGAATTGTGTACATTTTTGACTTATGCGATATTTTCAACATATGATAGGTTTATGGAGAACATAACCCCATCATAAGTCAAGGAGCATCTGGACTGATACAGGCAACAAGCTGGATGAATCTCCAGGGAATTGTGCTGAGGGAAAAGAGAGTTGTATACTCATATGGTTCCATCTATATGACATTTCTAAAATGACAAAATACAGAAATGAAACAAATAGTGATCACTAGGCATTAAGGTTGGGGTGGCAACTGGAGTAACTCTTACGGTGATGAAACGGTTCCATTTCTTGACTCATCAGTGTCCACCTCCTGTTGTGATACTGTTCTACAGCTCTGTGAGATGTTACCAGCAGGGGAACCTGATGAAGGGTACATGAGCCCTCTCTATATTAATGATTCCATGTATCTAAAATATCTCAAAATAAAAAGGAAAGAAGGGAGAAAGATGCCTGTTGCCAGTGAACTAGTACCCCTTTCTCCAGGCCTGTTAACTCAGGCTGAAAGGCGCCAACGAAGGGTGGTGGTCTTACTGGTCTAGCCAGGACCCACGGTCAACCCCTTCCAACCCTCAGAACCGTAACAGAGGTGGCCAGGCCAGTTCAGGAAACTACTATGGATGGTTCTCTGAGAGGAGTGTGCAGACTGAGGGAACGCTGCCTCCAGGCAGATCTCCCAAGAGCCATGAGCTGTGGGAACAAGGCTTTGCTCCATAGGGGCCCTACCTCAAAGGGCAGCTGCAGTGAGGCTATGGGGAAGTCCTTACAAATGTGGATAGGGAGCCCTGAGTCTCTCAATTCACCAATAAGTTACCAAGAGCAGGGAGGTCAATGGAAGATGGGAGGCAACATTTCAAATTCACAGACATAGGAGGCAACCCCGCAAAGAAGGGGCTCGGCCAAGGTTAGGGTCCTGGAGATGCCACTCATCTCCTAAATTCTGTGAGAAGACAAAAGTATTCTAAGTGCCAATCTCAGGAAATTTTCTTTTTCTTTTTCTTTCTTTTTTTTTTTTTTAATTTTGTTGAGTTGTAGATAGACACAACACCTTTATTTTATTTATTGATTTTATGTGGTGCTGAGGATTGAACCCAGTGCCTCACAGGTGCTAGGCAAGCACTCCATCATTGAGCTATACCCGCACCCATCAGAAAGGAAATATTTCTATAGGAAGATTTTTTTCCCAACTAAGTTTAAGTTCACAGACTGTAAATTGGCCAAGGGTCATGTGATGAGCAGACTGGAAAGACGGACTATGGACTGATCCCCATTCATCTGGTCTTTCTGTCTTACTGCAGCCCTACCGCCCGCTACCACGCTTGCCCATTGTCACACCTGGTGGCAGCAAGGGTGAGGAGGCCCTAGCTCCCGCATTACGAAGCCAGCATTTCCAGCTTGCCTCCCAGGCAAGTCTAACTGCGAGTGCAGAAGGAGAAGCAGCCGCTCCACGCAGAGCTGGTGCAGCCCGGGCTGCTGAGGCAGAACCAGACTCCCCGTCCGTCCACGTGAGAACCACAGCCGTGTCTGAGGCAAACAAGAGGTTGTGGGGGTCTTCGGGGCCATGACTACAGTGAGTGGTGGGGCACCAAACACCAGAAGAAGGTGACAGGGGCACTTCTGTCTCCCGCCCTTCAGGCCTGGCTATACAGTCGGATGAAGCTCACTACCTGTAAATCCTCTTCTTGGGAGTGCTGAGGGGGTGACTTAGGCAGGCTTAACTGGAGAAAGGAAATGGAATGATGGTCCATATTTTACTTGATGTTTACCTAACCTTAGAGTTAAAACAGAGTAAGGCAGTTACTTATTCCTTAGGATTCCAGGTGACATAGGGGACCTACATGTTTTACCTGTCCCAGCAAAATACAAAAATGACAGCAAAGCAACCACACACAGGAGAGAGACATACCCTTTTGATCCCAGCTTAATGCCGAGCCTAACGGGTCAATAGAGAACAGGAACGGGGGAATACAAGACCAAGGAAAATGTCTGCAACTTTGCCCATGTCCTTCCATGTTCCTGGAGAAGAGGGGGGTCCCAGAAAAAACAGCCACATCTGAGGGCAGTGCCAAACTGAGGACCTGAAAACTAGGGACCTGTGGGAACCCTCCAAGGCCAGCAGGGAGCCCACTAACCAGAAACAGGGCTTGGGACAAACACTGTAAACAAACGGCTTTGAGGTTTTCCTTGGCTTCTTTTACTGCATTCTTTTAAGATGAAAACAAATACTACCCTTTTGATGAAAGGGCAATAAGATAAGGGGGCATCCAGATAGAACCCAAGCATCATCGCTAGGATCCACTAAGTTCCAGCAATCACTCCTGACTACAGAGCTGCTTCTCTTCTGACCCACTCGACAGTCGGAGCCAGGGACACATTCAACATGCAAACCCGCAGGAACACTGTCAAAACTCTCATTGCATCTGTTGCCACTAAACTGAAAATCACTGGAAAAATACTGAGGCATTCTTGATCTTTGTTCCCCAAATTCTAAATCCTACAAATAACAACCCAGTAGTTGCCCTTGAAGAACCAATCGCCAAAACTACCAGACCACAGCACATGCCTCCTGATGAACAAGATATCGGAGAAAGACCACCTCCCCGCTGGATCTCCATAAAGACAGGCAGAGTATTAGCTCAAAATGGCACCCCTCCCCCCTCAAATTCCACTCATTTGCTGATTTGGCCAGTATCATACATTTCTCTAGCTGGAAAGTATTTCAGCATGTGAAATTATTTTCGAATAGTAGGTGTATTTGTTAAACATTTAACATTTAACTAAAAGTTGTCTCAGAGAGAGAAGCAAGTGACAGAGATAAAAGATGAGGTCCACTGTGAAAGATATTTTACCAACATGGATCTGTACTTCACTACAAAATCACAAAAGCTGCAAACACACACAAAGGTATCCCATGTACACAGTGATGTGTTTTGTCATTTGTGGCTTCCACTCACTGTAGTAAAGAACATTACAGAACATACTGTTGAACCTTCTTAAGTAGACATGCCATAAAAGTACGTATGCATTGGGTATGTTTATGAAAGCCATTTCAGTATTATAAATAATAACAAGTAATTTTTAAATTCCAAAATTGTCACTAGTAACTCAGGAACTGATTACATATCCCAACTTGATCACTTAACACAATGGGATGACAGTATGATTTTATAGCTAAATCCAGACTCCCAACATATATTCCAATGACCAATTACTTAAACCTAACTACCGTAACTAAGCCATCACATACACTTTTTATCTAGCTAAAAGAACCATCTTTATGGTACAACATTGCTTCTATTCTATAGAAACAATCCTTGCTCTCTCCAGTGCTTACCTGCACACACACGCGCGCATCCCTGTCCACGTAACTGCACTACCACCCCTAAAATCAAGCCATCTTATTGAGCACTCACAGCTACAGACCCATCACTGAAACACCAAAATTTAAATGATACTCTACTTGTCCACTCGTATCTGCAGCCTGCTGGAAATGTGTGGCCAGCGACGTCTCGTCCTGGAAGACTTCGTTACACTCCAAACATTTGAGACTGTGTCTACAGAGTTTGGAGGGGTCTTCATCTAGGGGCATAGCTGGGGTGATGGGTGTGCTTGAAGGAGCGGATATGACGGTCCCAGTTATGCCAGACTGGATTTTTGTTACAGTGTGTGTGCCAGCTCCCACAGAACTCTGCGGAGTGGAGGATGAAGCGGGAGTATTGCTAGACGGAGAAACTATCATTTGATCTGCTGGGACTGGCTTTAAAATTAAATGGGAGCACTGCATTACCACTCCTTTCTCCTTATGCCCACGAGCATGGGAAAGGAGGCTGCATTTGTTGTAAAAAACAAGGTTCTTTGTACAATGGTTGCACGTTACTTCGATGCGCACACTACGCCTGTCGTAGTGCTGGGTCAGGCTCTTTTCCAGTGCAAAGGAGTCCCCACACTCCAAGCACTTGTACCCACGCGTCGGTAACGTGATCCCTGCATTGGCGGGAGGACTGAGGTTTGGGATGTAAACTGGGACTGGATTGACACTGCTCAGCACCTTGTTGAAAGCTTCCACCACAGAACTCTGCAAGGACGACACCACCTGGACCCGAGACACCTTTTTGGGTGGTTGTGAGGCCGCTGCATTGATTATTGCCTGCTTTATTTGTTGCTGAGGTTTGGTTAGCACTTGGCGGAGTTCAGAGGTGGCCTGGGCACCCTGAGGCAGAAGGTTAAGGTTGGCAAGGTGCACAGTCTTTGGCACGAGTTTGGCGTTGGCCAGGCTGGATGCCGGGACCACGACAGTTTGCTGCTGGATGGCGTTGGCGGCTTTAATGATGGCGCTGCTGGCACTCTGAACAGAGGCAGCAGATATGACTGTGGCTTTCACCGTGGTGTTATTAGCGAGCTTCAAATTGATGACCTGGGACCCTGCTGTCTTGACAGCAGACACAGGGAGGAAAGCAGTGGCCACAGGCTTGATGGTGACCTGTTTAGGGGTCAGCTCTGCAGGGGAAACTGCATTGGTAACAACAGCTGACTGGAGAGGCGCCCTGGGCGGGGAGGAAAGGACAGCAGCAGATGCTGGAGATGAGAGGAGGGACGTCACAGAGGCCATCACGGATGCTGTCTGCTCAGAAGGCTTCTTCACAGAGTCGAGATCGACTTCCGGCAACACCCTGGTCACAGTTCTCTTGATCTCGCCGGAAGACGTCTTGATGGTTTTGATGCGGACCTTGGGGATGGCAGGTGTGGGTCCTGCGGGGGAGGATGGGGAGCCTTTGCTGCTGTTCTCACTGGACACGCTCCGGGGACTGTCCGGTGGCTTTAGGGAGGCTTTCTTGGTGCCATCAATAAGACTCTGGGATTCGGGAGACTTGTCGGCGGCCCTCGGGCTATCATGCGTGTCTTTTGGTAACGGAGAGGGTTCCCTGGAGTTGGCCACTGGCTCTTTGCTGCAGTCCGAGGCCGCCTTCTTGGCGCTCAGGGCTGCGATGGCTGCTATGCACGAGGAGAGCTTGGAGGAAGACTTGGTCTTAGGCAGGGCGACACCAGCAAGGCTCACGTCACTCTTCTCGGAGCTCAGCTTCCCATCCAGGACCCTGTTCTCAAGCACCTTTTCCGAATTCTCCTTCAACTTATCCTCCACTTTTCTGACTTTAAAAGGTTCATAAACACTCAGATTTATGGAGTTGGTTTCTGTTTCTCTCTTAACTTTGTTTTTTTCTACGCTGCCTGAAGTAGAGATTCCAGTTTTGCTGGAGTTTTCCCCTGCAAGAGCCTTCAGCTTGTCGTAGTCCTGCTGGGGTACGGACCCCGCCAGCACATTCGGTCTGAAACCTGAACGCACATCCTCCTTATCAGGGGGGTCGTCCACCTCAATTTTCTCGTCGTCATCAAACTCTTCAGCACTTGAGATGGGGCTGAACTGGCTGAACGTGGAGTCTTTCAGAGTCCCCTCGGAGGCAGGTGCGTCCCCTTTCAAGGACTTCGCTCCATCTTTACTGTAACTGTCCAGAGAGGACGCAGTGAGAAACCCGTTATGCAAGCCATTGCCTGTGGGGTTGTGTCCGTCCTTCTCGGGGCCCTCCGAGGAGTCGATGTTGCGAACATTCTTAACAATCACGCTGACACCCACGTCGGAAGAGGATGGCGTGTGAGAGTCCTCGTCCCCATGGGCATTCTGCTTGATGTGGCTTTCGTGGTCATCGTGTCCAGACTCAATAGCTGCTTTGGGATCGACCATATCTGGGATGTCAAATGCTGCCAGGAGGTCATCAAAGTCTGGGGTCTTCATATCCCCCATGGTCATGAATTTGATCAGATGTTCTGTTAAAGGAAGACAAAAGAATTCCATCAACTGGTGAGGTCACTCTCCCTGTGGGGTTTATACCAACACACTGATGATCACCAAGGAAGCACAAGTTGGCAAAGGCACTTGGTGTAACATTCAGAGAATATGTACAAGATCCATATTTACAGTTTCAAAAGTAACCTCTCTAAAATGCTATCTGATATCACCAGTGTGACTCCTATCTCAGGAAAAGTCAGCCAGTCAACACTGCATAGGTCAGAAAGGCGGGTCTGGTGTAGCAACTAAAAAGCTGTCACGTATAACTGAATTTATCACACCGTTTTCATACACACTGACTTCCAAACATATTTTGAACTTGAAAGCATTTAATTCCACAGCAAAATTATCAGTATTATAGTCACCATCAGACTTGGAATACTATAATAAAGCAAATAGATTATGATCAAAAAACCAATTATAAATTTCAATATTCATCCATCAGAAGAAAGAAATGGGCACTCAAACCCACCACAGGATATCCACTACTAAGTTCCACATGGAACTTTTTTAAAAACCCCTAAGGAGCTGATTCCATCCATATTTATTTAACCCTAATTTTCCCTATTATGTTAAAAGAGAAATAGTCCTGGTCAGGTACAGTGGTGCATGCTTACAATCCCAGTGGCTGGGGGGGCGGGGGCGCTATGGCAAAAGGATACCGAGTTCCAGACCAGCCTCAGCAACTTAGAAAAGCCCCAAGCAGCTTAGTGAGATCTGATATCAAAATAAGAAATGCAAAGGACTTGGATGTAGTTCAGGGGTTAAGTGACTCTGGGTTCAATTCCTCGTATCAAATAAATAAGTGAATGAATCAATGAATGAATGAATCAATCAAAGAAGCACTCCTGGATGGAAGGATAGTTAGTTTTAGGAAAATGGACAGTCACAGCCATTACCAAAGATGAAAGGGAAAAATACATGCAGTACTTGGGGTCTTCGCAGGGGGCCCTTCATCCCACCTGCAGAAGACAAGTGATAGTAAGGATCAGATACAATTTCCACTTCAGGAGAGATCATTCTGCTCTCTGAACCCCATACTGCTCATCTTCAGATTCTATTATTTCCTGGCATGTCCTCCAGCATGTGTGTGCTTGTCTCTTCTCACCCCCTGGCCTGTAAACTGCCTGAGGACAATGTGCCACTCCTCTGTACACTACCCACACAGAGCATTACTGGGTCTAAGTCAAGGCCAGAGGCTGGATTTATAACAGAAGAACAGGTGTGGGCCCAGCTTTGTCACTAGGGCTGAGACCCTCAGGAAGCAGCAGAATCTCCTTGGACTTGGTCCTTCTTTCTGCATTGGAGGCAAGCAACCAGAAAGAGAAGGAAAGGAAAAAGGAAAGAAGAAAGGAGAATGGAAGATAGGAAAGGGAGAGAAAGAGAAAAGGGTCGGGAGAAGAGATTAAAAGGAAAGGAAGAGCGGAGCGCTATGGCCTCACACCAGTAATCCCAGCTGCTCAGGAGGCCGAGGCAGGAGATTGTGAGTTCACAGCCAGCTTCAGCAACAGCAAGGCATTAAGCAACTCACGAAACCCTGTCACTAAATAACATATAAAATAGGGCTGGGGATGTGGCCCCTGAGTTCAATCCCCAGTACCAAAAGAAGGGCAGGTGGAGAGAAAGAGGCATTGAACAAGCGACAAAGTTGTAAGGGAGGAGGATTACCACTGACACAGGCAACTGCAAAGGAAGAATGAGCCTAATCAGGTGCACACATTCCAGCTCTCCAGGATTTACTACGCTATTCCTCCTCTAACCTATTCAGTGGCTCCCGGGATGCTGTCTTCCACATTTTCCTTGTGCTTTTATTTCTTGTACAATCTGTAAAAAAGATGGAGCATTCCTGGTGAAACTAGCAACACAGGGGTCAGGGATCTGGCCCTGAATATGCATCCCTGTGAAAACTGATAAACCACAAATGCACAACTCTCTCTGGGAACACAAACCCGTTGAGGATGAAATACATACCTGAAGTATTAATCGCCTTCCATTCACACATCTCAGCCACACAGAGCTGGAGAAATCTCGGTATAATTTTCTCCCAGTGGTTTGCTTAGCTTGAAGCAAACTGTTCACTATTCTCTGCCTACTCGTCAGACTGGGAAATATATATACCCCCAGCATCAAACCACTACTAAGATAAAAGATGCTTAGAAGGGGCTGGGGCTGTGGCTCAGCAGTAGAGCACTTCGCTAGCACATGCAAGGCCCTGGGTTCAATCCTCAGCACCACATAAAAATAAATAAAATGAAGGTATTGTATCCAACTACAACTAAAAAATAAATATTTTTTAAAAAGATGCTTATAAAAGAAAATATTAATATTTTACTGATGTGAAAATATCCATGAGAAGTCATACCCAGGAGGAAAATGTAACTAAACATTTAAACTGCAAAATGTGGGGAATAAAAAATCCATCTGTCAGATCCTATATCCACACAGGAATCCACCCACGTATGAATAGCCCTTGAATGCCACCACTCTCACTTTTAAGCCTCACTCTGCTGTTGTGAATTGAATGCCCACAATAAGCTGCCTAAGCAGAGCCGCCTTGCAGGCTGTCTTTACCAACCACAAGGCCCTAGGTTATAGGCCACCATATTTTGAAAACTTATAAAGAATCACGACTCACTCCCTGCCCCAGTACCAGGGTGGGAAAGTGAATCTTTACCCAGCTCCCAGACGACCCTAGTGGTAACTGGGCCCTGCCTAAGTCCCCCTAGCCTATCCTTACAGCTGCATGGGACTTTTGTCACTAACCATGTCTTTGTGATTTGGTAAGCAAAACACATCACACTGTTCCTACCAAAGCACGGTCAGTTCAGGTACAAAATGATGGAAAAGATAATCCAAATATCTGCTAGTCATGAGAACCAGGACATACCACCACAAGAAATGACAAAAGGTCACCATGTGGGTGGGTTTTCCCATAAACACTTGCAAGATTAAAATGCGGTTTTGAACATCTTCCATTCCTGCTGAACCACAGGCTGCAGCGTTAGACCCTTCAGTCTGGGCTGACTTCTTGCACCCACATCAGCACATCCTTTGCTATCCACCCAGCAGGGTATATGCATGGGTGACTGGCCTGCAAAGCCCAGGGGTCAACGAGGCACTCAGAAGATGCTCCTCCATCGGGACTGAGTGTGCCCGGCCTCCCATTTCTTAACTCCACCCAAAGTTTACCTTCCTTTTTCCTTGCAAGGTATGAGAAAGCCCAGGGTAAAATAGTGGGGCGCCCTGAAGATGTGAAAGTGAATTACCAGATTAAAAAATATGAACCAGCAGAGCGCAGTGGCACATGCCTATAATCTCACCAGCTCAGGAGACTGAGGCAGGGGATCTCGAGTTCAAAGCCAGCCTCAGCAACGGCAAAGTGCTAAGCAACTCAGTGAGACCCTGTCTCTAAATACAATACAAAATAGGGTGGGAGATGCGGCTCAGTGGTTGAGTGCCCCTGAGTTCAATCCCTGGCACCATAAATAAATAAATGAATAAATAAAGTGAAGCAGCTGTCATCTTCCCCTGAAGGAAGCCTCACCACAAGCTCAAGAGGCATCATGAGTGAGTGGCCGATGGGAGGCCCGTCATGTGGTCTGAAACTTGAGGTCACTGCGGCAGGTGGGCTCATCTGTGCCATGTAGTCAAGGTAATAAACACCCTGTTGGGTAACTTCACACTCCACTTCTACACCCACAGGCACACTGGCCTGTCACTGCCTCCCCTTCCCACACTCTGGAAGGCAGAAGCTAACGTTCCCGGTAGAGGGAGAAACCCACTCCACTCCCACTGCATTTCTCAGTTATACTGAGCACAAAGAGAACGACTGTACCTGGAAGTTTCCCTCTTTCCCACCCAATCCCCAGTACTACCATCTTAAAAATAGATTCTTGTTCTTAAAAACATTACAAAAATAAACTTCATTTTTTTTCTTTTAAAAGATAATATAGAGCAAGCACCCTTGTTTTAGATTCCCTTTCACTTGACAGTTTGATTTCCAAACACAATAATCTTTGCTTAGTGTAACTATGACTTTCATTTCATTTACACCCTACAAAATATATCTTCTTTCAAAGGTTATCAATGGTGTTTTAATTTAAACCAAACCCCATATCAATAACTAATAATTCACTAACAGCAATTGTGCTTAATGTATAACGTCCTTTCCCACCAAAGACACTGAAAGTATCTGGAGGAAAAAAATACTAGGCCCATTTACAAAAAAGGAAATCAAAAGAACTGAAGTCTGTCACATGGCTGCTGCATTCCATCCTGTAAGACAGATGGACAAAACACTTCCTTTCCTACCAAAGTTTCTTAAAATTACAGAAAGATATTTCACCTTTGTTGACAGAAACCAAAATTTATCAAGTCGAGAAAAAATTGAGGAAAACCTACTTACTACTTAATTATATACTTCTTATCCTTTGCAATTAAAAAAAATGTTCAATAAAAAATAGTGTTCTTCTCAGTAATAAAAGAGGATGGGTGGCTTCCCAATTTCCAACCAGAGAAGTCAGTGTTAAAACCACTGAGTCCTGACTACAATGATTCCCACAGGGGAGATACGGGCCTAACCATCCCCAGCTCTACCTCCAAGACACAGAGAGGTTAATCCGACCAGTGAAAACATGAGATGCCCCATTTAAAAGAAGAAACTAGCATTCCCCTTAATGAAAATCAATAAAACTCTAAATCATAATAGTCCTATTTAAAGAAAAACAAATGAGTCTAATGACTATCTTGACAGTATTCTACAAACATCCCATTAAACAACTAGATATGTCATTCTCTTTTGGGGTTTCCTGTTGCTATTCTAGACAATCTGGTCATTGTAATTTTTTTTTTAATGCCATTGAATTTTTTAAAGAAATAATTTAACAGATTAATGGATCTAATGCATGTTCTTATATCCTTCTTATCCTTCTTTCAAATATAAAATGTTCTTATAACACATGTTTATTTTACATTATGCAATGTTTCAAATTTAATTTGTTCCTTGTGGCAAATGAAGCAAGCATCCCCAGTCTTCAAGGGAGCACACAGGGATGGGCTTCCTCTGGCTGCCTACATCACATTCTAGCTTCTCCCACAGCCCACGAGCCAAACTCCAGCTCTTCCTCCATTCCCAATCTCTTCCACCTGGAGGAGTTTCAGGACCTTCCACAGTACAGTTCTTCGACCCACTGACCTTCTGCTTTTATCCCCCTCCAATCTGAACTGCTTATCAAAAAAAAAAAAAAAAAAAAAAAACTTCCTCCCTACAATTCCATTCCCAGCACCCACTCAGTCCAGTCATGCAGTCAGCCTCATGCTTCTTCACTGTTTAGGAACAGCAATGGCTAAGTTAAAAAACAAAACTAATCATCTGCACCTCTGGAGCAGCCGTGAAGGATCGCTGGCTTCCTCAGTAGAGGAAGTTGCGGGGGGACACACTGGGCCTCAAAATGTGAAGATACCCCAATTTTAGAAAACCATACACATGCATACATATGTGAATACTTAAGTGCATAGAGTTTGAGGGAAAATAAGCAATAATAAAAGGAGCTATGTGATCTCTTAAAAATTCAAACCCTGAGTAACTCTCAACCATAGGCCAGAGCACATACAGGTCTAAGTTACTTTCAGCCACAGAGAAGACAGGTGACATATAGGAACACTGAGTCCTCTCGATCCTCTCCCCTTGCAGCACTGGTGGGGGGTCAGATGGCAAAGCCAAGTTGAAGGCAGAACTTCATTTTCTAAACAGCCTACTCTGGGGTGACACTGCAACAGCAGAGTTTATTATACACAAGTGAGAACAGACTACACATTTGGTTAATTCTGTACACCTGTTAACACAATTCTGTCAAATATAGTTGCTATTATCCAGGATAGATAGATATATATACTGGCTTCATTAATTCTGATATCAATTACGAATCTACAAATTGATATTTGGCCAAGACAATATGTTTTCTTCTTCAGCTAACAATATTTCTGATTTGAAGTACAACAGATGTGAACATTCAAACTACTTCTGAAAATATAAACATGAAGCTGCTCACTAATGCCATTAATCAGGGCATGGTCTTGGGAAATATAGAAATAAACCTAGCTAGGGCCCTTGCTTACAGTATTCTACACTTTCCCTTCAAGGGTCTACACACAGCGTCCACCCTATCCATTTTCCCTCAGCCCTGCAGAAGCAGCTAAAGGAACTTGCCATCCACATGGGCAAAGATGCCGCAAACCTCGGTCCTCCCCAGAAGCTCAGCTTGCTCCCCTTACTCCCAGGATTCCTGGCTCAAAAACTCAGTGAAAACTGGCTTCTTTGCCTTTTCCAATTGTTAAGGGAAGCTCCTGAGAAAGACCTCTTGAGGCCTGACTGTGCAAGTCTCTGCATCTACCCTCCTGTGGTCAGGCCGCAATGTCAATAGGCACTGAAATTTCCCCCTCTTGCCTTTCTTATGAACGCCCACTCTGCAAGGGGAGAGTGGCTCTTTCCAATTTTCCCTCCTGGACTCCACCTCTGTTTATTTTTCTGCAGTTAATGTAAAGAAAACAGTCACAAGGCTGCCCAGGGCCTTTCTTCACAGTCCTCCATTGGTCACCGCCCTTCCACTCTGAGTCACACGTATCACTTCTGCCTGCTGGCATGGAGGCTCCCCAGCCTTACCCAAGGGACCCTGGGTGCTTCTGTCCCCATTCATGTGCCTCCACTGCTCAAGTTTCCAAGCACTGGGACAAATCCTCACTTCCCAGTGCCTTCCCAGACCTCGGCAATCCACTCTCTGGAAACCACTGTCAAAATTCAGGAGGACTCAGGGGAGAATCTGGGGAACGATGGAACTATTCTTTATTACAAATTTGGCGATAGAGACATACTTCTATGTACCTGTCAAAACCCTGAGAATTTTAAGGTACCTGTGGGAAGGGATACATATATTTTATATGTAAATATTGCCAGATGCTGTGGCCCACACCTGCAATCTCAGCTACTTGGGAGGCTGAGGTAGGAGGATCACAAGTTCAAGTCCAGCCTCAGCAACTTAGCAAGATCCTGTCTCAAATAAAAAGGACTAGGAATGTGGCTCAGTGGCAGAGGGCCCCCGAGTTGAATCCCAAGTACTGCCAAAAATAGAAACAAAATATTAAAATGTTTAAAAATCAACTAAGAATGGAAGGGGAAGACCAAAACAAAAGACCAACTTTAACAAGAACCAAATCATACACCGTAAGGCCAAAGAGGAAAGGAACAAATACTGTCCTCTGATTAGTTAACAACAACAACAACAAAGACTGCTGAAATCTGAATAAAGGCTCTAGTCTCATTAGCAATATTGAACCAACTTTTTGTTTTTTACTTTTGATAAGTGTGTTTATAATTAATGCAAAACATTAACCTAAAGGAAAGTTGAGTAAACAGTACATGAAAACTCTATACTATTTTTGCAACTTTTTTATAAGTAAAAATTATTTCAAGATAAAAAGTTAAAAAGGAAAACACAGGCTTTGTGATATAAGAGAAAGAAGACAGGCCTGGAAATGAATTCTTGCTGCACTACTCACTACTGCTAGCCAGGAGCCCAAGGCAGTCCCCTCACCTCTGAGCATCCCCTCCTCACAGGTACAAATGAAAGGGCACACTGTCACTAAACAAGGTTAGGCATCCCCAATCTGGAAATTTAAAACCTGAAATGCTCCCAAATTACAAGTTTTTTGAACATCATGAAGGTACTAAAAAGTTTTGCTTTTCAGAGCGCTTTGAATTTTCAAATTAGGGATGCTCAACCAGCAAAGTCTAGGGGAATATCCCAAAAACCTGAAAACTCCAAAATCTGAAATACTTCTGATGCCAACAATTTCAAATAAGGGATACTCAACCTACAGCAAGGGCTACTATGAAACAAAGCAAGTTTCTCACAGTTAGAAAACACTCCAGCAGGGCTGGGATGCAGCTCATGGTAGAGCACTTGCCCTACATGTGCAAGGCCCTGGGTTCAATCCCCATGATTACCCGCCAAAAAAAGACTCCAAAAGCAATCCATTCCCAATCTTTGTTCCCTTGTCCCTGTTCTTGTTGCCCGTGACTTTTCTGCAGAATTTCATTTTCCGGTCGTCCTTTCCTCTTGCGGACATCAGGGCACTGCCAAGGGCCTGCTTGGCTTCTCTAATTTACTGGGAACTTCTGCTTCTCACCCTTCAAGAGTCCCTTCAGACTTGGTCATCTACCTTTATTCAACGGCAATCTCAACAACTCCCACGGTGCATTCCTAGAATGCCCAGGTTTCTGCACTCACCAGGTTCACCCTTAAGGGCCATCCAGCCAACAGCCAGTATGATATTCTGCCTGGCTCTCCCAACAGGATGCCAAACTTCAACGCAGCCCTGCTGTTCCTACAACCTGCTCCTCCTCCAAACCCTGACCATGTTTTGCCCATGACAATCGCCTTCTCTATGAAACAATAAAACTCCTCAGGCATCCTTTCAACTCTGATACTGGTTCTGTAGTGTGTTACCAAGTTTTGAACAGAGACAAGACAGAAATACATATAACCAATGCTAGATTTTTCTAAGTTAGGCAGATTTCCTTTATAGACTCTACTGTGCTAATGAAAACCATAAATCTCTAAACTGAAATGTCAATAGTTTTCCAATTTTGATCAACCAACAGGTCATCTTTCCTGCTCTGAACACAGATGTCAACATAGTCTGCCAAAGGATACAAACGTTTTTACTACTACCAGTTATGCATTATTACAGTTTTTAGTGTATCTTGTCCCCTAACTCTTAAATACCTATTAGCTAATGTCAAAGGCAACCAAATGATGCTTTACAATACTTCAATTTCCACATTATTAGAAAGTTAATACCTTTTCCCCTGTGGTTTGCTTACTAGTAATAATAGAACTATTTGTTCGATGAATACTGAACGAAGCAATGAAAGAACATGAATTTCCTATTTGCTTCTCTGCAGCTCCGGAGAGTTAAGTCAGTGTCTAAGGACAAACCCAGGAAAAGGGAACAAACATTAAGCTCCTAACTGCCAACACACAGCAGCAGGTGGGAGGGCACAGGGCCTCCAGCGCAACTCCACTCTAACACTAAAGGATCCCTGGCTGTTTTGCATCCCCAAATTTTCCACCTAAACAATGAGGGTACCAACACACACAGGGGTATGTAGAGGGAATCTCATCATAATCAAACCTGTGGCACAGAACATTAAGCACAGAATTCAAATCACAAGGAACCAGGAGTCAGAGAATTTCAAGCATTCCCTTCCCTTTCCATCAATCGAGCATAGACAGACCTACTTGGCTGACAGCTGGGAACCCTCAGCTAAGGAGTACAGAACGAGGGTCAGAGGGGGTCAGCCTTGTCAAATCCAGAACCAGGGGCTGCAAACAAATGACCCCCCCAGATCAGAAACAGGGAGGCAGGCAGAAGAGCTGCTCAGACAGGAGGCTTGATCGCACGCGACATGCTCACCTGAGCCCCCAAGCCACAACTCCATCACAGACACCTCTGTGGCACTGCCCAGTTCATAAAACGTCCCAGGAGCAGCCGTCACATCTGAAAGACCCCCAGCTCCTCTGTGGTGCAGGAAGCAGGGGTCTCCCCTCTATGCCGGGTGGGAGGTCAGCAAGGCGAGCCCTGAGAGTCCTCCTTCTACAGGTGTCAGGACCCCACCAGGAGTGCTGCCCAAAGCAGCCGAGGATTTGTAGAAACTGAGTTGAAGGTCTCAACTAATTAAAAAATTAATCAATAGTGACTGTAGCATGAGGAGCAGAAAAAGAAAAAACATAACGATCTGTTTTGAGAAAAAGAGTATATTATTTTTAGTTTACAGTTTATTCACTTAGCAGTGAGAAAGAAGTTCTCAGAAAGGGTTTCCTATAAAGGGCAAACAGAGAACAGACGACATCCTCAAGATGTGAGTCTGCACTGTGCCACCTGTCCAGACTTTCATTAGCCTCCTTCGTGGAACTCTCTGCCAATCCTGGACATCCTACACAGTGCAGCTGCACCTTCAACTGGGAATACCACAAAGGTACTACTTCCTGGGACCATGTTATTTAAATTATTTATTTTTGTCTTGACAAAACCAGATACTCAAAATATAACTTTCCTGAATTTTTAACTAACTCATGAATCTGTAAAATTCTTAGAAAACTGTAATAAAAGACACAAGATTACAAAGCAAAAATACTATCGCCCAAATTCTATCTTTATAGCCAGGTTTCTATAGAGTATCAACACTGGAATCCAGACCACATTAAACAAACAGCTAATTCCTTATCTGAGTAATAATATTTTTGTTATTAGTCTGGCGTTCTAAATTTGACAACTATTAAAATTGAAACTGGGCAAGCCTGCCTGCCTGCCTGCCTGCCTGCCTTTCTTTGTATCTCTGTTTCTTTTTATTATTTTGCAGTACTAGGAATTGAACCCAGGGGCACTCTATCCCTAAGCAACATTCCCATCCCTCTTTTTAATTTTTTTATTGTGGGGCAATAACTACCAACTAACTACCAACACACAGCAGCAGGTGGGAGGGCACAGGGCCCTGCAGCGCAACTCCACTCCAACACTAAAGGCTCCCTGGCTGTTTTGCATCCCAAAATTTTCAACCCAAACAATGAGGGTATCAATACACACAGGGTATGTAGAGGGAACCTCGTCATAATCAAACCCGTGGCCCAGAGGCTGGCCTGGAATTTGCGATCCTCCTGCCTCAGTCTCTGGGCAGCTAGGATTACAGGCATGCACCACCACACCCAGCTCAAAGCTGAGCAATCTTATAGGAAGATTAGATAGGAAAAAGTGAGGCCAGGAAAGGTGAATCCTGGCGCAGATAACTTAGGAAGCCATCTTGGCCCCAAGATGAGTCGCTTCTAACACCGCCCCATTCCTTGGAGCAATGGCTGACTCTAGGACCAGGGGAAAAATACATCAGAAGATTTTGGAGCATCTTGCAATGCCAGAAAGTAAAACTCACCTCCCAAAATGTAAGAACTACACAGATGGGTCGTGTCAAAGGGATACAGAAGCCAGTGGAAAGCTGAAATCATGAGTGGTAAAATAAATAAAGCAGGAATAATTACAACTCAAAATATAAAATAAATAGCCACAGGTCCATATTGATATAAATGATAAGTAAGTAGATAAATGGGGAAAAGTACACAAATCTCCTGTGCAGAATTCCAACAATTTATGAACACCCCGCCCCCCCTGCCATGCTTGCCAGCACACTGGGGCCCATGGTTCAACCCCAGCACGGGGGGAAAGAATCTCAAAGAAAGAAAAAAAACTATCCCCCACCCTTAAGGAAATAAAAGCAATTCCCCACCTCTTAAGTGACCTTCTTCCAAAGAATGCAAAATGGAAAGGGACAACAAAAGTAACAGCAGAGAGACCTATCCACTCTACCTTGCCTGGTGACCAGGGACAAGAGCACCATGGTAAGTCACGCTTGACGGTACGTCCCCTTGATGTCAAAAGAACAAGCACGTCACTTCTGAGCTCTCCTTCCAGAAACACAGTGCCCAGCTAAACGTCAGATCACTCCTCAGGGGGAGCCTGAAAAATCCCCACCCGTCCTCCTCAAAACTGCCAAGGTCACAGCAAAGGAGGCCAAGGGGCACAGCAAGCTGCCAGAGTCAAGGGCAGCCGAGGGAGACACCTTGGCTAAATGCAGCATGATGTTCTGGGTGGCCCCTGGGCCAGAACAGGACATTAAGTAAAAACTCGGGATCCCTGAATCACGCTTTATAAAACAAGGTGGACTCTGGCCTTATAAAACAAGGTGGAGAGCACGATAGTCAACAGGGGTATGAACATGCAAGGTGGTGCAGGGAGCAGAAGCTATGAGCCCCAACCCTTCCACTGCAAAGGGGCCAGACAGAGAGAAATCACTCCTAATGTGCTAAATAACAGCTCAGACATGGGATGATTAAGTTTCTATTTTATCCTCTTACCAATACACTGCCTCAAGGTCAGTCACTGACTAAACAAAATGACTTAGCAACTTCTAAATTAGAGTTCATTAGAATTAGAATTTTCGAAAGTGTATTTTCCATGCTTTCAGCACACAGTGTTGGAGCTGATCAAAGCTGATCTTCCATGGCTTCCCAGCCCCAGTCTGTGGCCAGAGGTGATAAATTATTTACCTGGCTTATCTTGTGGACCAATAGCAGATAGACCACCTGACAATGGAGTCACTGATAACCTAACATACAGAACTAACAATTTTAAAAAGCAAGACAGGGCCTTCCTAAAGGTCTCATGGAAAGAAATGGACTCTGTCCCCTTTACCATCCCTCAGCATGTCCTGACCAGGCCAGCCTGTTCTTCCACAGAAACATAACCAGGTCTTATGATTCCAAAAGCTAACAGCCATAAATGGGAACTACTGTTTCCCTTTAAATAACTTATGTACAGTATAGTTTCCCAACCACTCATGAAATCAAGTATGAAAATTCACATATACCACAAAGCCAATATATTTACATTAACAGCCAACACACAGGAAAAGAGAACAATATATACATTTACGTTTTTTTAACTATGGTGAAATACATACAAGAGAATTTCATCTTAAGAATAGATATTTATTTTTTATATGAAGAGTCTATAAAATAGCAAAAGCAAAACTTCTACCTATTTATTATTAAGGAAAGACACATAGAAAAAGAAAAAAAATTATTTGATCTGACCTCAAGGTAGGCTGAAAATTTCTTTAAAACTTCTAACAGGCAATTTAATAAATGCACACACTCTACAATGCTTGGACTTCAGTTTTCTAAAAACATATTTGCTAAACACCCCACATGATATACTAGTCACTCTCCTTCAGAAGTTAGACCATAGCTCTGTATTTTCTTGAGCTACCTGGGTGAAGGGGATTTATAATCAGATACCTCACAATCCTTTCAAATAAATTTAAGAGGAATCCATCATCTATTCCTCAAAATCAGACTCCTCTTTTTCTACACTATTAATTCCTCAAACTAGAGTTTCACCTATTATTCTTTCTCGCCAGGCCCTGTGCACGCTCCTTTGGCAACGTGGTTTACACACATCCTTTTTAGAAACCACGTCACTTCTCTCTCACGCAACGTGTCTTATGCCTGGACAAATAACAGGCTACTCCATTTCTCCACTCTCTCATTAGAACTGACAGATTCATCTTCCCAAACACTCTTTTAAATTTTATCGTTCCCCCTGTTAAAATTACTTAAATCTCTTTCCAAACTACATCTAAACTCCTTGGCCTCCCACCCAACACCCTGTTCCATCTGACCCCTGCCCACTGCCCACATTGCAGGCCTGGGTGTGTTCTCGACAGCCCCGCCCTTCCTTCTTGATTCAAGCTTCTCCCTGACATTGTGTGCCCACACACACACACACACACACCCCTCTCCAGTGTGCAGAACCCATTCCTCAGCTTCTGAAAGGAGAGACTCAAATTTTCTCATCTTTAAAACAGGAACTAATAACAACCCTATCACAGGGAGCAGGAATACTGTGCATATGAAAACATACAGAAAGCGCTGAGCACACAAACCTTAAAATACTATTTTCTTCTTTTCTTTATTAGTTCTAACTAAACAAAGTAGAAAAAAAGAAAGAAACCTGTATTAACAGATAATGAAGAAGTTCTAAGGTGACGAAGTTTGAAGGAAGAGGAGGAGGCAGGTTCCTGGGCACTCTGCAGAGGGCAGCACAGCCTCCCAGCACACTGCACCTCAGCTTCGAAGGAGGACAGGCCTCCTGATCTACTCTGGGGATAGGTCATTAGGAGAGTCACCTGGAGTTCACAAGTAGAAAAGATGCAGCATTTGCTCTTAAAAGGAAGCAAAATTTCATCAATTCTCAAAACACATTATCTCAGTGTTTTTCTCTGACTCTTGGGATATGTCTTCACAGTTGACCACTATCCAAGAAAGGGCTGGGATCTCAGCCCACCCTGCCTAACTCACTCTGCCACTTGACACCTGGAGCCCACGTCCAAACCAGTCCAAACCCACACTGCTAAGGCCGACACACACTCGTCACAGAGCTCAGTAGGATGTCTCCTCTATGTTAATATTTGAAACGTGGCGAGGACTGGCTACAAAACAAGCGGAATGAATTCTATCCCTTTTCTCCTGAAGTCTCACAAAGATGGCATTAGAAGTGTTCTGTTAAAGGTATAAACAAGCAAGTACAGGGAAGGGTGGGTACAGCCCAGCAGCAGGGCACTTGCCTCACAACCTCAAAGCCCTGGATTCAATCCCCAGCACCATTTTTTCTAAAAAAGCAAATACAAAAAGACACAGAAAGTAGATTAGTAGTTGCTTAGGGCCGGGGGTTTGGGAGAACCAGGGAGGGACAGCTAAAGGGACAAGTTTCTTTATGAGATGACTAAAACGTCCTACTACTGATGTGACGCTGGTGAACACAAATACAACATCAAATGGTACACTTTACACGGGTGAGTCATGTGGCATGTGAACTACAGCTCAATAACTGTCACCAAAATTACACGTGCCCAAGGACAGAGCATTAAGAATGGGGTCAAAACTGAGGTAAGCCTGGGCAAAGGAGGAGGACGGGGAGAGAGAGATGCCTCCACAGGTGGACAAGTTCCATGACAAGGTCTGGGGAGTCTGCAGTGTAGGTGGAGGATGCTCAGTAGGAGGATCTCCAGGATACTCAGAGCCCGGAATTAGCAGACAAGGGGCCAAGCATGGAGGAAGCGGGTGCGGCCTAAAGCAGGGCCAGATAGAAGTGAGTCCACCCAGCCCTTGGCTCCTGCTCAATGGGCAGAGAGAAAAGGAAGAGGAGACGTCCCTAGGTTATCAAAACTTTGGAGGCTCTGCAGGGAGAATGAGACAGGAGGCAGCACAGAGAGTTAGGCCATCCACTTCCTTCACCCCTAAGGCCAAGGCCACGCCTACTCCCCAGCAAGAGCCCAAAGGAATGTGCAGGAAATTGGCTCCAGATGCTGGCCTGAGGGGTCCCCTCCAGAGAAGAGTTCAGCTCCCTAAGGAATCAGAGAAGCCCCCTGGGGACAGCCCCCCCTGGGCAGGCACAGCTCCCAAGCAGCTATTAATAGCTGCATCTCCAAAGCCAATCAATCACCAGGCCTATGATCACAGGCCTATGCCTCTAGCACAAGAAATCTAAGGCGAAAAACAAAAGGTAAAAAAAGTATAACTCCACAAGGAGTTAAGAGAAGAATATCATATACATACATTAGAAGTCTCAGAGGGGCTGGGGATGTGGCTCAGCGGTAGCGCGCTTGCCTGGCGTGCGTGCGGCCCGGGTTCGATCCTCAGCACCACATACCAACAGAGATGTTGTGTCCGCCGAGAACTAAAAAATAAATATTAAAAATTCTCTCTCTCTCTCTCTCTCTCTCTCTCTCTCTCTCTCTCTCTCTCCTCTCTCACTCTCTCTTTAAAAAAAAAAAAAAAAAAAATAGAAGTCTCAGAGAAAAACAAAGTTACAAATATTTTTTAGAAATTATAAATATTCATAATCAAAGTAAAAGATAAAAGTAAAAAACAGTTAAGGAAACCAGGATATCTCTCAGAGAGTAGAACTAGAAAAAAAAAATAAAGACAATAGGAGGAAAAAAGAAACATGAAAATCGAAAGGTCAATCCCATTGGTCCAACATCTGACTAATAAGAGTGTTCCAGAGGGTTGGGCACGTGGCTCAGTGATAGAGTGATGGCCTGACTCATATTTCCAAGGTAAGGGGGTGGGGATGGGGGCGCAGAAAAAGAAAATGCAGAAAGAATATTATCTAAGAAATAAAAGAACCTCTCCCAAGACCAAAGGAGCCAACTTGAAAGGACTCTCACAGAACCATCAGACAAAATACCCACATAAACAACAAATAATCTTTTCATGTAAGTCTCAGTCCATTGTTTATCTGAGCATCTTGTACTTTCATTTGCCACATCCAATAACCCTCTACCTCTGACAGCTCAGCATACCACGTGGAAAGGTCCAGAGTGCAGAGAAAATCAGAGCACCAGAAGCACAGCAGCAGCCCAGCAAACCGGGGCGCAGGTTCGCAGAGCCCAGGCATGGGTGAAGTGGGGTGCTGGGTGCAGGTGTTGTCGTGAGTGCCCACAGCAATCAGTGGGGCACTTGGTACCTTCAGAGGAAAGGGCCTCTGCCTGGGCCTGTGCGCTGGACTACCCATTGATCTCAAGAACTAACAGAGTCTGGTTTTTTTCAGTCTCATAGGAAAGTTTGGCTCAGTTTTAATTTTGGAAACTGGCTAAGCAGATGGGAATTCTGGGAGAGCGCTAGATGTGGGGGTAGGAGGTAGCCTATGTGCACGGTCATAGCCTCTGCCCTTGACAGCCTGGGAATCCCAGTTAACTTAACTTCCCCTCTGCAGGGGCAGGAGTTTGAGGAGGTGAAAGGCAGAGGAAAATAAAAGAGAGATATCTTGGACAGAAAATCCCTCCGAAGTTTCCACTGCTAAGACGCCCGGGGCCCAGAGGATCCCCGTTACAGCCCACTTCCACCCTATGCTCCCTGCAGATCCAGCTGTCACTCCAGCTCTGGCCATCCAAGCACGCAGGCATGTTAAACCCCAGTGTGGAGGCAGATGCCTGAGAAGCCAGCTGCAGGCTTTGGATGGACATTAAGGGCCAGGCCACAGACAGAGCTTGATTTAAACCTTTTAAATATTTAGGCATATAGTATAGCTTTTTAAATATTTAAATGTACCTTTTAAATATTTAATTATATCTTTTAAATATTTAGCCATCTGGACTCCATTTAGATTCTTGCCCCAGGTCCTACAAACATTAAGAGCAGATTTTGGACGATTATTATTATCATCACTATTATTCCTATTGTATACGTCTACTAAGAAAGTTTATGTATCTTTCTCAAGGACATATGGCCAGTAAGTGAGAGAAGGTGGTGAGAATCCAGACCTGCCTCCACACTCCAGACTTATAACCTTCTCTCTGACCACAGACGCTAAAATGAAGTCATCCAAATTTAGCAGTATAAGCATATTATTTAGAAATAAGAAAGTCAATAACAACAGATCAAAAACTTCAAATTAACTGCCTACAGGAATTATGACTGGAAAATTCTATTTGATTTCTTAAAGTACGTGTGTACACATACACATACACACACACACACACACACACACACACACACACACACCAAAAATTCCCAGCAGCTTGAGAGGCTGAGGCAGGAGGATCATGAGTTCAAAACCCGCCTCAGCTATGGCCAGGCATTAAACAACTCAGTAAGATTCTGTCTCTAAATAAAATACAAAATAGGGCTGGGAATGTAGCTCAGTGGTTGAGTACCCCTTTCAATCCCCAGTACCAAAAAAAAAAAAAGAAAGAAAAGCTTAAAATTTTTGAAAACAGTTAAAAACTAACTTCATGTCTCTTTCTTCAATGTAAGCAACTTAGAAATCACAGCTCCTCCAGCCTCATTCCTCCCAAAACACAAAATATGGGAATTGTGGTTTTTCTAATGGGAAAGCACATCTGACACAGTAGGAAAATGTTTCACTCTCTGTAACCAATAAAGAGTCCTCCTGCATTAGGTGTGGTCTCAAAACTGTTTACAGTAAAATACGCAAATGCTGTATCATTCTCACAAAATGTTAAGTAAATGAAAACTCAGGTAGCAATTTTAAATTGCAAAATTACATTTCGTGAATATGCAGGAAGGATTATTCAATGTATTTTTCTTTTTGAACACCAACCTCTCAATCTCAATGAATTTAACACCCTCAGACAGTAAGAAGTTTTTTTCTTTTTTAAATTAAGGAGAAGGGGGAGGGCAGAAAAGCTCTCAGTGTTGGACTACATTTAGATTCACATTCCAAAAAACTGTATAGCTTATAAAATTATTTGTTAATTTAGACACAGAGGACTGTCATGTCAAACTTAAAATCTAAGAGTTCACATAATGAAATGTTAATAACAATCTCCTCTTAGACCAAGACCCATATCAAAGAGAAATTCTAACCCAGAGAATATTGTGTATGTATCTATTCAAGCCCTAAGGGAAAAACAGAAAGAAAAAAGAAAAAGACTTACAACCCAAGACCTGACCCCAAACAAGCCAGGGCTCTTTGAAGAGCCAGGTCATAGGGCCTTTCATGCCTCCTCCACCCTGCCAGGCTGCCCCCTTTAAAACCACAGTCCCTAAGTCCCCAGGGGCTGGGATCTGTCTCTCACCACTTTGCTTCTTTATCTTCCTGAGCTCCATGTGTCAGCCTGGCCTGGCTGTCTGTCCTCCTCCCCCCCCAGAGCCCCTGACAATGCCTCCATCTAAGTGATCAAGCTCAACTTCACATCCTTCCTATGTATTGGTCCTTTCAATATTATATACATGCTGTGTTGTCACTTTATTTATTAAATACCTCTAAAGAAGGAGTTGAGGTAGCTGAAAGAAATACATATATAAGAACCAAAAACTTATACAAGTCAAAGACAGAAGGACACGAAGCTATCATATTCCTGTATGGAGGTAAACACATGGATGGAGACGGCATGTGCAGGAAATCTCCTTCCCTTCACCAGCTTCTTCTCCTGTGGCCTGGCCAGGTCACAGGACACTCTCCAAACAGAGCTGCAGCCTGCTCTTACTTGAGGGCCTAGATCAGGAAAATCAGAGACAGAAAGCAGAACTGCAGTTGCCAGAGGCTGGGTAAGGTGAGAAGGGAGAGTGTTCTTCATCTGGTTCAGCCTATATTAGAGATGATGAAAAAGTTTTAATAGAAATACCACAGTGCACTATATTTTCATGAATGGTTAAGATGAAAAGCATGTTATGCACGTCTTATAACAATTGAAAAAAAAAAGTTCCGCTGATTTAAAAACTAAAAATTTTAATTATGTATTCTAATGTCTGCAGCCTTTGTGACATCATCAAGGAAATGGTCAGATAAACACCAAGAGTACGTTAGTTAACACCAGCACTGAAAGGGGTAAGAAGCCCTGGTTATCCACATTTGTCCATTTCTGTGACTTAATACTCCTACCATGTAGGTTCCAGGCAACAAGTAAGAAAGACACACAACAGGCTGGTGAGCTGATCAGAGCACTGACATTTCCCCAAATGCATTGTATGTACAGATCTAGGAGCAAAGAAACATCAGGGTCAGACGGCTACACAAAGTTTAAAACTGGTTTCTTAACCACAAACCTTTCCCAAATCTTTATTCCCACTCCTCCTTTGCGAACTTCAATATACTTGTGCACATTCTACTTGCAGTATAGAATGTTTTCTAAATCTACCTGACCTCCGAACCCTCTTGCCCCTAAAAGCCTCTCAGGTGTGTGCTGTTCCTTTCTGGGAAACACCGCCTTTGAGAAATGGGTCTGCTGGTTTGCAGCCAAGCACAGAGCAGCAACGGCCAGGCCTGCAGGAAGAGCTGGCCACCTTCAGCAGAGGGCCATGAGACCTTCGGTGACTGGCACCTTGGTGGACAGTCCAAGTTGGGCAAGCTGATTTGGGGTCAACTGTAGCAATAATTTACAATAAATGCCCAATTAGAGCCTCTGCCAATGGCCCCATGCCACAGGGATGGGAGGAAAGGAAAGGGAAGGTTTGGGCACAGTTTCCTTTGTCCTTTCTTCCAGGACAGCAACTTTTCTCTCAGTTCCACATGCTTACAATGCCACAAAGCCCTTATGATTCCAGTAGCCCCCCAATATCTTACTGTTCACGCTAGTCTCTAAAACATTCCAGGCAGGAAACATTAAGAAAAAGTGCTAAAATATCTAGAAAAAAAGCAGAGGAAAAACTCTGTTCATAAAATGCCCAGGAATGCCCCCAAATCAAGGACTTCTAGTCTAATGAAATCGAAGGGGGTCAAAGGGAGAAGAAAGCTGCACACAGGGAAGTAACAAAGGAGGAAAGACTGAGGCCCACACCCAGCTAACACCCAGCCCAGCCCTGTACTAGTTTGGGTTAGTAAGAATGTTACTTTCACTTATTTTATTATTTAAAGCCTTTCTAGACAGAGGAAGTCTTTCTACTTTCAATGGAAAGATGAAATCACATATGCACGCTTTGGAAAAGTGCTCTGAAGAACGGCAAGACCAATGAGGGTCCCCAGGAACAAGACAGGAATTGGCCACAGGAGGCCTGGGAGACTGAGAGCTTCGCTCTTCTCTCAGTGGTGAGTCTAGAACCAGAAGAAAAATGCTTCTTCTTACTATCAGAGGTGAAAAATATGAGACAGAAAAAAGCCACAGTAAATACACTGAACATTTTTTTTTTTTTTTTTAAGCTTTTCGAAGGATTGGGAAACTCAGGAACCACCCAGGAGATCTATAGCTTAGGTAAAGACATGGTCATTCTCCCCCCACATCCATCATGGCTCTCTGTGGCTTATACCACGGGAAACATAAGGAAAACCCTTTGCAGATAAAATTCAAGCCAACCATTCACAGGTAGAGTGAGATCTCCGAGCAGGACCAACACACTGAATACTAAGTGCTTGTGCCCCAAAATTTATGCAGCTTCCCAATTATCTTATTTCTAAAAACCAACTATTAACTTAATAATAGGGAAACAGTCATTGATGTCTAAAGCAATTCACAGAAACTTCTAATTATTCTTCTTTTTCCTTTGAACTACAAATCAGAAAGAACTGAGTTGATAATCTAGAATAACTTGCTTTCAGTTAATTGATGAGCATATTCCTTAAGACTCGACATACACAGAGCACTACAGAAACTAGTCAAGAGCCTCATGTCACCTGCCAGCAGCATCACCTGCAGTGATGGCAGGCCCATCCTGTGCCTTCCACACCATTCCATCCAGGCAGGGACCTTCCAGCCAAAAACACTGCTTCTTCACTAGAACCACTCCAACTTGAATTTGTCCAAGTAGTATCTTTGCAAAGAGTTGTATTTAAGGGTGAGGTAAAGCTCAGTGGTGGAGGACTTGCCTACCTAGCATGCATGAGGACCTGGGTTCAATCCCTCATGTATTTAGCTCACAGGCTGCCATCTATTCAAATGTACCTCTTTCACTGCTGGACTGTATTATCAGAGCAGTACCTGCCCCACCACACTCTAAAACCCAGAGGTACAAACAGAAGGCAAAAGCCTCTGGGAGACCAACCCACCAGAGTGCAACTCTGATAACATTTGGAACAGAGACTTCAAACACATTCATAAGCACAAATACACATACACACACCACTTCCACATAATAGCCTCTTTCTATTCAACAATATATAACAAGACATCATTCCATGTCTATGCATGTTTCCATCACATCACAGGCATGTTTCCAAGCCAACATGAAACACAAAGTCACTTAAGAGTATCCTTTTAAATTTAGATTATGGTATTTTTCAAAGAGAGTTCAAATCCAAAGCAAGGAACCTCAAAAGATCTTTCTTCACTAATCTTTGAGAAATAAAATACTATTACTACTATTAATAATAATAATAATATGTAAGACAGTGTCAAGTTTCACTCATTTGCTTTAAAATCCTAAAGAGATATTTTAAACTCACATGGTAAAATTAAAGATGAGGGAAACATATATTAAAATAATTTACTAATGCCAGTAGCGTTGGCTGACACCTATAATCCCAGCAACTGGGAGGCTGAGGCAGGAGGATCGAAAGTTCAAGGTCAACCTCAGTAACTTAGTAAGACCCTGTCTCAAAATAAAAAAGAAAAAGGGTTGGGAATATAACTCAGTGGTAGAGCACCCTTGGGTTCAATCTTCAAAACTAAAACAAATAAAAAATAAAATAAAATAATTTACTCATGCTCTTAACTCAGAAGAGTTAGGATTGGGGTTAGAGAGTGCTTGCCTAGCATGCACAAGGCCCTGGGTCCTATCACTAGCATACACACACACAAAAAAAATTTTTTTTAACTTTTTTTTTTTTTTTTAATAAATCATAGCCTTTAAGTTCAACATTTCTCAAAGAACACCTGGTCACTCCATCCGTCAAGATGTGTACTCCTGATTTCTAGGTTAACCAGGCCTGCTGTAGGCAAGTGGTACCTGGCATATCAGCACTTTCACTTTCCTAAAGCATCTTAGCCTAAAGGAAATCTTCTAGGACACACAACAAACTACTTCCCTCAACTCAAGAAGAACACAACTCAGAAGTTCTAGTCTTAAAGACTAGAAGTCATTAAGGAGATAATAACTACCCTGTACAGAGGGCAAACTAGACAACAGAGGCCCTTAACATCATGCCAGATAAAAACAGCACAGTCCATCCCAAGGAAGGTTGCGCAGGAGCAGACAGCCAATTTTTGCAGGTATGTAGCTCAGTGACAGAGCACATGACTAGCACGCACAAGGCCCTGGTTCCATTCCCTGAATCAAAAAGAGAAGTCAGGCATGGTGGCACACCCCTGAAATCCCAGCAACTTGGGAAGCTGAGGCAGGAAGATCCCAAATTCAAGGCCTATCTCTGCAACTTAGCAAGGCCCAAACAACTTAGTGAGACCCTGTCTCTAAATAAAAGATGAAAAGAGCTGGGAATGTGGCTTGGTGGTTAAGTGCCCCTGAGTTCAATCCCTGGTACCAAAAAACAAAAGAAAAAGAGAAAGAGACGGCCAATTTTCTAAGACACCTTTAGTCAAACTCATTATCAATAAATTTCTATTTTAAATTTATAACATAAAAAAACACAGACCAAAGCCAAGTATAAGAAATCTTTTTAACCCCACTTACAAAGTCTGATCCATTTTATCTACTGCTTTATAAGTACAGGGTCCCAATTCCCTTTCAAAAGGAAGGAGGGGAGCCATTTACCTACTGGGAGAGCTGGAGAGGCAGGAGGTAGAAGAGCGGAGGAGAGAAAGGAGGGAAGAGGCAAACAAAGAAGGGAGAAAAAGGGAATAGTACAACCTTAAGAAGAAGAGACACCCACTGGTTCACAGCAGCTGGTGAGAACACAGGTAGCACCTGGTAAGTAGTTCACTTGTTCTTCCTTCCAAAGTTAATTTCTCAATAACAAAAACACAAACAAAATGGGGTGGGGAGCCAGGCGTGGTGCACATGTCTGTGATCCCAGCTACACAGCAACTCAGGAGACAGACAGGAGGATGGCAAGTTCCAGGGCAGCCTCAGCAACTTAACAAAGCCCTAAGCACCTTACTGAGACCCTGTCTCAAAATAAAAAATAAAAAAGGGCTGGGGATGTGTCTCTGTAGTAAAGGGCCTCAGCTCAATCTCCAGTACCCCCAAAAAATGGCTAGGGGAGAAGAAAAGAAGAAAGTATTCCTGGGCTGGGGATGTGGCTCAAGGGGTAGCGCGCTCGCCTGGCATGTGTGCGGCCCGGGTTCGATCCTCAGCACCACATACAAACAAAGATGTTGTGTCTGCCGAAAACTAAAAAATAAATATTAAAAAATTCTCTTTCTCTCTCACTCACTCTCTCTTTAAAAAAAAAAAAAAAAAGTATTCCTTTAATAGAGCATATTGGAACCAGGAAATTTTGCTGAGTAGAAGTTGAAGGTTAGAAAAAAGACTAGAAGTCATTAAGGAGATAATAACCACCCTGTCAGCAAAAAAGAGCCAGGAACAACCCCGTATCCGTAGGCAGTTAACTACCCTCCCCATGAAAGCAAAGCAAATGTTTGGATAAGCTCAGATCATAACAGTTAAGTAGTAAGGAGGGTACTTAATTTACTCAAAAGTTTATATTTCTTAAGCACCTGCTCCACTTCTGGAAAAATGACCTTTTAAATAGAATGTACAAGTTACCATGAGTAGCATAGATTTAGTATTAACTATATTTTATTTAAAAAGGTGAGCTTGTCTGTTACTCGCTGTAGGAGGACGAGCTGGTGGAGCGCAGGTAAGCCTGAACAAGCACCTTCTATACCTGGGCAGCAACAGGGAGCCAATAGGGTGAGGGCTAGTCACCTCTGCCTAGCAAACTCCAGAGCATTTAACACCTGTGTGTTAACTGTGAAGCAAACACACCTCAAATGCTTGGGAGCAGGGCACGGGTGTGCAGGCCTGTAATCCCAGCAACTCTAGAGGCTGGGTTCAAGACCTGCCTCAAAATAAAAAAGAACTGGGAATATAGCTTAGTGGTTAAGCACCCCTGAGTTCAATCCCTGGTACCAAAAAGTAAAATAGATAAAATGAAATGCTTGTAAAATCAAGGAAACAGAGGATATGAGCAGCAATATGCTGAAGATGGAAAAAAAATTATGAATCACATGCATTTCTATTTTTAAAAAGAAATTTCAAAATGAAAATATTTGATTTCATATTTATAAAAGTAGAAAATATGTGAAATTGAGCCATGATAGGGTACACTGTGATTCTTTACTTTCACATGGAGTTAACTGATTCAAAACTTGACTTTGATTTGTAGTTTGTTAAAATTGCATGCAGGTTCCAAAATGCTCAATTTTCTTGTTAATGAACAACCTAGGGATTTTCTCCTGACTCTGCTTATGTAAAATTCTCCATGAAGGTTGTTTTACTATTCGACTGAGTTGATTCCATTAAAATATTAAATTTTCATCATTTATATCAGAGCATAATCCTAGAGACCCTTTAGAGAAAGACATAAAGTTCTGTTCTTTCAACTGTCTTGAGAACTAGAATAGAAACAGTTAAGGAATAATTTATGAAGGCAAAGGACTGACCTAACAGAAGATTGTTGGAGGGGGGCCTCTTTAATTCCAAGGCCCTGCTCTGAAGAAAATCCATCTGCAGAGACCTGTACTCCCCAGGGCTGGCCCAGCAGGTGCCAGGGGGAAAAAGCCACTTTCACAACACCCAGGGCCGTGGCGCTTCCTCAGGAAGTGGCAGGAACCACAGCAGCTCCCCCCAGACTCCGGAGGCCTCCACTCCTGAGAGGCAGCAGGACTGGGACGAGGACCCGTAACCACAACCAGCAATACTGCAACCCCGCGTGACAGACTGCGGTGAGCCCAGCGGCCGGTCCTGTTCTGGTTTGCGGCCTTGGTAGAGCAGGGTGAAAGATGACGAGATCCGAATAACACCACCGAGCAGCTCTCTCACCTCTTCCCCAGCAGACCACCTCGCCTACCCAAGGTGGCTGAGTGGCAGGGTGCTGCACCACCCTGGGACTAAATCTGTATCAAACAATATCCACATTAAGCAAACCCACATGACCCCTGTCATCTTCTTGCTCAAAAATAAAATGGTGCTGACCTGCCGTGAGATGAAGGTTCTTAAACAGTGGAATATCTACTTAGTGAATATACAAAGCTTCCAAAAATACCTTCCTGGTGTTTTTCTGTAGAAAACAAAATGTGAATTTTAAAGGGCAAGACTGCCCAAAGGTTAGCATTTCAAAATGATGGTCTCCAGGAAAAGCTTATACATAGAAAATTTACTAAATGCCAAACCAATGCATGGAAACAGGAACAGCCCAAGAGGGCCTCAGTCTCTGTGAGCCCCTGAATTACTGTGCATGAGCCACTAACCCAGCTATCAAAGACAGTTATTTGGCTGTGTTCTCCCTCAAGGGCTCCTTCATTTCACCTCCTAAGTGCCTCTGGGGACCAGGTAAGCTACCTGGGTGACCATGCCTGCCTGTAAATATCTGGTACTGAACCAGTCAAAAAAGTGAAATGATCGCCCATGTACCTGCTGAA
Source organism: Urocitellus parryii (assembly GCF_045843805.1). Taxonomy (NCBI): domain Eukaryota; kingdom Metazoa; phylum Chordata; class Mammalia; order Rodentia; family Sciuridae; genus Urocitellus; species Urocitellus parryii. The sequence continues at coordinate 16,491,982 of NC_135543.1, forward strand.
CTATGGGCTAATGAAAGAAAATTCTCAGCTGAGCTACACCTCCAGCTCCATCTTAGCCATTTGTTAAGTGTACAGTAGTGTTAAGTACACTCACACTGGCTTGGGTATAGTTATTTTGTTGTTGTTTTTGTGGTACTGAGGCTTGAACCCAAGGATGCTCTCCCACTAAGTTACAGCCCCAACTCTTTTTATTTTTCATTTTGAGATAGAGTCTCACTAAGTTATTCAGGCTAGCCCAGAACTTGTGATCTTCCTGCCTCAGCCTCATGAGTGATTGGAATTATAGGCATATGGAACATACCCAGGGCCAAGTGCCCCTGAGCTCAAACCCCAGTACCCCCAAAATAAATAAATAAATAAATAAATAAAGCATAAACAGGACTGGGGAGGCTCAGGTTGTGGCTTAGCGGTACAGTGCTCGCCTAGCACGTGCGGGGCCCTGGGTTTGATCCTTAGTACCACATAAAAATAAATAAACAAAATAAGGGTATTTGTCCATCTACAACTTAAAAAAAAAAGGACTGGGGATGTAGCTCAGTGGTAAAACACCCCTGGGTTCAAACTCCAATACCAAAAAAAAAAAAAAAAAAAAAAAAAATCCTAGAAAGCTTTAGAAGGATGCACAGAGATATTTTGACCCTTGATCTAGAAAGGGCAGTGGGACAGAGGGCAGGGGTGGGGAGTGTAGCAAGACTTTGAATTTTTATTCCATACTTCTATTTATATTCTCTTAAAACTAAAGAAAAAAAATTCAAGTTTCACCCACATAAACATACATCTGAATTTTCAAAATCTCCCATCTATACACAAGGAAGCAGGGAGAAGTTTAAATTTCCCACAAACTTAAGACCTGTCAAAATATAAACCCTGACAATCTGTGGAAGGAACTGTTGTATAAACTTTATTTCCCAATGGATCCACTATGTTCTTTTAACTCCAAGATGTCATCTAGATACCAGAAGCTTTCTTTTGGCATTTTGTAAATACCATGCTTTTGAGAAGCATCTCCACAATTCCAATTTGAAGCAAAATATAGATTTCCTAGATTACAAGTGATGTTTTGAATACAAAAAAAGAAAGCTTCAAAATAATTTTCCTTTGTCACCTAAATAAGCCTTTGAATTTCTGCACCATGGTCCGAAACCCTGCACAGCAGCCTTTGTCCCTGAAATGCTCCAAACCCTCAGCCACATTCCCTCAGTTGTTTTTTTCTTTCTTTTTTTTTTTTTAATTGTAAGTACTAAATAAAAAATATTTGCAAACATTTTGATACTCCCAGCATTAGAGAACATGGAAGAAAGCCAGGCATGGTGGTGCAGCCTGTAATCCCAGCAGTGAAGGATCCCAAGTTCAAGGCCAGCCTCAGAAACTTTGTGAGACCCTTTCTCAAAATACAAAACAAAAAGGTCTGGGGATGTAACTCAGAGAGGTAGAGCGCCCCTGGGTTCCATATCCAGTACAAAAAAAAAGGGGGGGGGGGGGGACCAGTAGCTGCAGGGACCTGCACTTCTGTGAAGACTTGACCATGTACAGGCTGCTTCCCTCATTAGAGGTCTTCCTTTTGGAATTTTCACCTCCCAAAGTTTGGAAGTATTGTTTTTTGCAAGGTTTGGAGTCAGTGGCTGGTGGTGGGAAGTCAGGTCCCACCACCACCAACATTTAACAAAAGCCAGAGATATTCGGGTGTCATAACTTAGAGGCAGAGGCATGCTACTAGCATGCAGTGGGGAGAGGCTGAGGAAGCAGCTAAACATCCTCCACAGCACAAGACAGCTCCCCACAACAAGCAATGTCAACTGTCCAGGGCTGGGAACACAGTACAGTGGAAGAGTGCTTGCCTAGAATGTGTACGGCCTTAGGTTCAGTTCCCAGCATCACCGAAAAAGAGAAAAGGATGTCAACAGTCAATATTCTCAACAGTGCTGAGATTGAAAAACCCTAGTCCACAGCACACACCTATAATCCCAGCAACTCAGGAGGCTGAAGCAGGAGAATCACAAGTCGGAGGCCAGCCTCAGTAACTTACTAAGGCCCTAAGCAATTTAGAGAGACCCTGTCTCAAAAGAAAAAAGGGGGCACTGGGAACGTATTTCAGTAAAGCACCCTGGGTTTAATCCATAGTACCAAAAAAGAGTTTAAAAAAAAAAAGGAAAAATCCTGCCCCATGAAAGCACAGACACTTTCCTATATGACCTCCTCCTACCAACTCCGAAGCCTGCTGAAATCATGACAAATTCACTTCCCCGGGTCTCCCAAGCCAGAATGCAGGCAGCAGCAAGCCACTGCTCCAGCCAGCCCTGCCCCTCTCTCACCAGTCTGGGGGAGGGGGTGGGGGGAACAGCTCCCAGCACAGTTATCACCATGCTTCCGACATTCCCAAAGGATACCTTGGCCAGCCATGAAACAGTTCTCACTAGACACCAAATTCACTACAAACATTTTCTGAATTATGAATCACAGTATTTTCATCTGTAAAACATGACTGAGTTCATCCCTGAAATTACCGTTCACAGCATGCCTACCACCACTGATTTTAAAAATAAGGTCATTTAGAAGCTCTTTTCCAGAGTAGACAAAAAAAAAAGAAAAGAAAAAAGAGAACTAATTGCATCATTTCATCAATCACTGTTATATTAACAGGAGGGGAACGGAACGGACGGAGCTAAGTACCCTCACAAGTCCCGCCCTCATCTTTCATTCATTTAATCAAAGACAACCAACAGCGCAAAATAATATTCATCCAGACATGCACCTCCCGTTAATGCAACTTTCCACCAAAAAAGGGGGGAAAAAGAGGCCTTATAGTCTAGGAATCTAGGAAACACTAGGTTAAATACACATATAATCTTCTTTTCTCTCAGTGTCTCAAAAAACTTTCTGATGCTGACTGTGTACCTACAGTGCAAGTCTTCAAAATGGATCACAACATCAAGGTCAGCCTGAACAATTCAGCGAGACTCTATCTCAAAATAAGAAATAGGCTGGGGATGTAGCTCAGTGATAGAGTACCCCTGGTTTTAATCTCTAGTACCAAATTAAACAAATCAGGAAAAAAATAAAAAGACTTTTCTTTGATTTCAGACATAGAAATGATTACTAAAAACCTGGCCTGGCTGGCTCTGTAAGAGCTGACAGAAGCAGGCTACCTGGGTTGTGAAAGTCACATGCACCTACAAGAAGGCACATGCAGGTATGGAAAAGGAAGACAGGCTGGGAAGGCAGCGTGCTGTCCCTTCAGCGGCCACAACCACCATTGGGGTCAGGCAGGAAGCAAGAAACACCGCTTGAACAAGGTGGCAGGAGAAACACTGGCTGGCTTTGAACCTCAAAGACATTTGAGCCTGCTACCAATTAGCTGCAAAATGACACCTACAGACCACAGCACACTGTAGTGGTCATAGCCTCAGCTGTGGAGCAAGACAAACTGAAGTGAGCCCTGGCTTTTCCCTTTAAAAGTCATAAAATTTAAGTAAGTCACATAATTTCATTAGGATTCTATTCCCACAGATGTAGAGATGAGAAGATCAACCCCCTGGAGGGACTGTGAGGATTAAATGAAACAATCCACGTAGGTACTTACTCCAGTACCCGGTATTTACCAGTATTTACCAAATGTGAGTTATTTTAAACAAGGTGAGTGATAGGATGCTATCACAAAGAAAGTGCAGAAGAAACTGAGCCACACACTGGTGCTCCCCGACAAGCAAAACCAAGACAGCTGTCCTCAGATTTTCCAACATTCATGGAGTTAGGTAACAAAGCATCCTCAAGTGCCCCTTGCAGTCAGGCTGCTCAGCAAGGTCTTCTAAGAAGCCAAACAGATGCAGAAAAGATGTTCCCTATCCTCGATGACCTGTAAGTACAGCACTGTGTAACCAAAGACATTACAGCAACATCTGAAATTCCAACCGAGTCAACACTATCCTAAAGCTCCAGATCAGAGGAATATTTTTTTTTAATTCTGAGTCATCTAAATCAAAACCACTAAGTAGGCTACTGTTATGTCAAGTGTTAAACTACATGTTTAATCTTTCCCAAAATGAACACCGGCCAGCTAAACCAGACTCGTATTTTGCCAAATACTACATATACCTCCAAGGGACCTCAAACACACACACACACACACACACACACACACACACGCACACGCACACCCCTAAGAGAAGCCTCAAATACATATCCCTGTGTGCCATGAAAGACCCTAAACACTAGGCATGAACAAGTCCTCTAGACTCTCAGCCAAGCTTCCTAGCTCAGTGTCGCAGTCCAGTGCATTACTCAGACAACCGGCAAAAGCTATGCATTTATGGAGTAAATACTACAGGCCAAACACTGTTTCTGTGATTTTTGAGTAAATAGAAAATAGAAAACAGATTCACTTTCTATACTTGAAAGAGCTCATGCACCCTGGCCCCTACACTGAAGAGTGAGGCGGAGGGTAGCTGAGGGCCTGAAAGACCCAGTCATGAATGCCAACTTGACCCACCCTTGGCAAATTCCTTAGGCTCTCTGAGCCTCAATTCCTCAGGTGTAAAATGGGACAACAGGGCGGCCACTTTCTGGGGTTGCTATGAGCTCTAATGACTCAGAAATCAAAAGTGGCTCCAAACAGACGCAGCTTTCTTGGCTGCCTTTCCCAAGGTGACCAAGTCCCCCAGTCAGCTCATGTTCTGGGCAACTCGTGGCTCATCATTTCCCAGTAAACTTCCCTCCAGCCAGGGGAGAGGTTCAGGGGCCTCTGCAGACATTTTCTTCTCATGGCAACCGTGGACAGCCCCCTTCATTTGTCTCTCTGGACTGTCCCTGCCTTTTTGTCACACTCCCTCCTTCACCTTCTTTACAATTCCACCAAGACCTTCTCTGAAATCCAATCCTTTCCTCTTCTCATATTCTTCCCAGCCCTGCCCTAGAATCCAGTAACTGTGTCGGTAAGTGTGAAAATGAAGTGCACAAATTCAATTCACTTATGGCTAAGTTGCCACTGTGACAACACAGTGATAAATTAAGGCAAAGCTACAAAGCACCCCTAAAACAGAACAGTCATGGAACAACTCTGCGCTGGAGGCTACAGGAACAGATGAAGAATGTAATGAACCGAGGAACTTCATCCTTACCATTGAAAAGACTAACGGTTGGCCAACAATGCCATTTGTATATATGAACAAACGATACTCTACATGAAAAGGCAGCCCCCACTTTCATTGCCTTTTTGCCTTCAGCGTATTAAATTTACCTAATAAACACACGTAGCACACTTCTGACTTGACTCATTCAGTTGATGCAGATCCTGCTCCCCTGGTAACACTCTCTAGAAGGCACAGCATTTTGAAATAAGGAAGGAATACTTTGACTATACAGGAGAGAAGGTCAACGTTGCAGCGATTTTACTTTTATGGTTGTTACTGTGGCCGAGCACTGGGTGTCTCGGTAGCCCAATGGCCACCTTCACCGACAACGACCGTCAGCCAAGACACTGCCCTCCCAGGCACTGCCAATGACACCATGTCTGGTCTTGAATAGCGGAAGTAGGACTGAGGAACACAGATTACATCCACTAGTATTTTAAATGCAGACATGGAAATATAGGAGCTTTGGGGAAGTCACATTTGGCCACATACACAGGAAAGAAGAAAATGCAGTTCAACCAAGGGCAGGGCACAATGGACAACCGAGCACACGTGGCCTGGAGAAGAACGAAGAGTAAGCTTAGTGCAAGATGGGGGCCAACCAAGTTCCTGGACTCGGGTCCTGGCAGTTGCTGTGGCAGGGCCTTTAAAGAGCTCCCTTTTCATTATGTTAAAGGACGGCTCTGTCTTTGCCCCATATCCTCCATGCCATGCAAACTCCAAACAATCTAGTCTTTCAATGCCTCCCACAGGAATCCAGCCTACAAGGAGCCACTGCTTCTGACCCACATGCCTCACTCCTGCCACCTGGGCCACCAGATGTCCTCCATCACCATCCCACATGAGGGCTGCCAGGTAAGGTCGGTTCCCACTCAGTTCTGCAGTAATCCCGGGTATGGCATCGCATACTAGCCTCCCTCATTCACCTATTTACTCACATTCAGGTCATCCAATGGCCTTTCCTGCCAGCACCATCCATCATTCAGAGAGCCTGATTCTTGCCGTCTTGTACTTTCAAGTATCCATCTGTTCTGCACCATGTGCCCTCCTAGTCTTGCCCATTTCATTGTACTTGTGACCACCCATCCCCGTTTCACCTTCCGATGTCCTCCACAGATCTGGTCCCAGTCTTTGATTCCTACTTCACCCACTCTTGGCATGTGACAGCCAAGCTTCTGACTTCTACCTCAGCTACTTTCTAAACTCACCTCCAAATCTGATGGATACCCACAGTTCCATTCCCTTTCTTCAAGTCCGGGGCCCCATAGTCTTGCCTGTCCTAACACCCAACCTTGTCCCTGTTCTTCCAAACCCCATCACACTCCCCTTCTAGCCACCACCATTGGCCCTGAGCAGAGGTTCCCACCGTGACAGGTACAGGATTCTGCACTCAATAGGGAGAGATAATGGGTTTAGCTAACAACTAATAATCATATTCAATGTCCCAGATTCATTTCACAGATCTCTCGGTGTTGAAATATTCAATAAGATCTAAAACTCAACTAAGAATTCTATGAAACAGTGGGCTTTTGCAGAGATGGGGTGGTAAACTATCTCATGTGACAGACATAATTTTATTGCCATAGTTGATTTTTTCAATGTGCCTTCCCATAGGAAGAAACCCACTAAACTCTTTCAGTCTCTTATAGTTCAAGCACTTAATACATCAACTCCTTCCTGCGACTCAACTTTGCCTTTGGCAAGGGCCCTATGGTGACCGCCCCAGAAGAGGTGGGCCCAAGAACTCGATGGTGGTTGTCTCCATCACGTGCTAGAGAAACAGTGTCATTAGCCACTTCCCAACAGAGCTCTGTGAGGTGTTCTTTTGTGACTTTCATCCTGAGGAAAAGTCACAAGTCACCTCAATTCCCTGTCAGGCATTTTGGCAGCAACAGGGGTGGGCTAACAGTTTGGAGTCTTCATCTCTCATTGGGCACTAAATATCTGAACCAACCACACAAGGCACAGTCACTCTTACATGCCGACCAAAGGCCTGACAGTCTTCACGACAATGAGTTATAACAGGAACCCCTACCATACATCTCCTGGATCTAATGTTAACATTAAAATTACCTTCCGTCTAGTTGGTATCAAGGAAATAACCAATGATCCAGTCAGATCCCGAGTACTTAGAAGTCAATGTTCACGCCAGAACTGAACATCTATGACCAAAAATCAGTTCTGGCCCCATTTGCACTTACTGATGCCATCACATGCCAAGCCAGAAGGTGAGTCCTTGTGGAGTCCAGCAAGAATTAGAGAATCAGATGGTTCTGGAAGCAGAGAAGCAGCATGTCTAAGACCAAGGAAAAGAGACACCACTCAAAGTGTGGTCCACAGACCAGCAGTGTCAACATTAAGCCACTTAGAAATGCAAAAGCTTGGGGCCACCCGGGTCCTACTGAATCACTATCACCATTTTAACAAGACCTCCCACCCCATGACCTACATGCAAATTAAAATGTGATAAATGCAATCTAGGCAACAAGAGTAACCCAGGACACCCTGGGTGACAGGTACAGTACATCAGCAGCTCATGGAGCTTTTACATGGCAAGCAGTGGGAAGGGCTGGAATCAGGGGAAGAACCTGACCATGGTTCAAATCTAGGGCCAATTGTTCACCAGCGGAGCAATATTCAGCTGGTCACTTCCTCCCTCTGACTCTTAAGGGGGATATTAAGTATACCTTACAGGATACAATCTAATGCATAGGAATCTAGCACACACACAGTAACCAGCAGGAAACACTGCTTCCTTCCCATTCAGAAGCACACACCACCCAGCATGGCAGTGTGTACCCTGTGACAGAGAGCAACAAGTTAGGAATATTCAGGAGACAAAAAGAGCCCAACCAGGGGAGGATGAGTTTCTCCAATAAGGAGACACCAAAACAGTTATTATACTTTTTTTCAACCTAAGGAGGGCCTCAATGACATCAATAAATATGAATACTGCCATGCATCAGAGATTACACTGCTAAATTTATTTAAACATCCAGACCAGCACTGTTCAATATAAATACATGAAAGTCACATATATGGTTTTAAATTTTCTAATAGCCACATTTTAGAAAGAGAAAAGAGAGGGATGAGATAAATTTTAATAATAAAGTATAAGGGCTAGGGATATCTCAGTGGTAAATCAAGTGCTTAGCATATGCAAAGTCCTAAGTTCAATTCCCAGCACAAATAAATAATAATAAAAGGTGTTTAACCAAAATATTATCAGTTCAATATATATTCAATATAAAAAAAAAACTGTTGTATATCTTATACTTACAGCTCACCTCAGTCAGGACTAGACACATCTCAAGTGCTCAGCAGCCATTTGAATAAATAAATCATTGCGAACCCCTGGATCCCTTCTCCTCTCAACCCCCCATTACCCCCAAGCCCAGAGTGCAGGACATAAACATCTAGTCATTGTCATATCACATGGGAAGAAAGCACTGGGGATGGCTTTTGCTAACCTGTCATATTTTCACAGACAAGTTTTGTCTTAAACTTTGATCAATATAAAATTATATCAATAGAAAACCTTGACTACAGTCAGGCATTGATTGGGCTGAATTTTTCTGGAAACCAAAACAGTTGAAGTACAAGATAATAATAAAAAAGTTTAGGCAAGATTTTCAACTGAGGGGCTGGGGATGTGGCTCAAGCGGTAGCGCGCTTGTCTGGCATGCGTGCAACCCGGGTTTGATCCTCAGCACCACATACCAACAAAGATGTTGTGTCCGCCGAGAACTAAAAAAATAAATATTAAAAATTCTCTCTCTCTCTCTCCTTTCTCACTCTCTCTTTTAAAAAAAAAAAAAAAAAGATTTTCAACTGAATGAAAGCACCGTCAAGTTGGGACATGTATACTGCCTTCTTGCCTAGATTTCACCCACTTTTAACCAGATTTTGGGCAGCTATATCTGAAGTCCTACAGAGAGACAGGAGACATACCTTCTATGTATTTTCATGGTCAAAAACAAACACTGCTCACAAATAAGGTTAAACCAGGACAGGAGACAATACTCTCCAAGACAGGGAAAAAAAGACAAGTCATTCTCCTAAAACATGCAGGCCAAGAAACACAGAATGACAGCTACAATTTTAGAAAGGATATATTAGCATACACTCTGCAAAGCACTGTGTATGTATTTAATCCTCAAATCCTTAAGAAAAGTATGGTTTGGAATTTAAGAAGCTTGCTCCAGGTCTCAGTGCTAGTAAGCAGCAGAGCACAGGTTTATAACATTGAGGGTTAAGCAAACAGATTGATGTCACTGAGACCTGGGAATGGCATTTGGAAATCTCCATGGCCTTATCACACAGATTTAACTAGAACACTAAGAATAATCAGTTCTCCAACTTCCTCTCCTGTTCCTGCTATGTAAAATCAGTAAAACTGTTAAGGATCAGCTTATTAATTAAAGGTGAGTCTTAATTTGATTAACTCATGCTTTCAGGCTCATCAGATAAAAGGATTATAAATATGAATAGGATTATATACCACCAAAGCACATATGATAAATGCTGGAAGGCAAGAAAAAGCCATGATGGTGGCCACACTGGACCACAAGTCCAGATGCTGGGCTCCAGCTCAGACTGCTGTTAATGACCTGTCCCCCTGCCCCATTCAGGCTCACTGCAGAAAATGAGGAGGAGATCATAAATATCTGAAGCATTTCAGCTACATGCTCCTTTAAAATAGAAGGCTTTTAATTTTCTGACCTGTTAAGTTGTTCAACAACCTATTTCTTACTATTCAGATCCCTAGAAAGAATCTGTTCCTCACAGAAGAAAATTATAAAATCAATACCCATTACCAGCCCCAAGAATCAGCTTCCGAAAGGAGTTTGTATCCCACAAAGAAAGGCTGATGATGAGAACAGTCAAGAACTACAACACCCCGGTTATCTTTAGATCCCTATGGATGAGTCCAGATGCCTGGAAGCTCTAATTATGTAAAGTTATGATAACTGAAAAGGAAACCATACAAAACCGGCATTTTCCATCCCTTGAGCCCATGGAGGAAAGGCTCTTTAGTAGGGAATATGTGGGGCAGCTAAGAAACCACAAGGAATTTGTCTAAAATTACTTATTTTTCTGTCTCCAGATGTAGATTAAACAGAATCTGCTCTCACTGTTCATTCTAAAACACCAGAATTTAGAACTTCCTGCCTGGAGGAAATGATTTCAAAGAATTCTTTAAACTATGTTTGTTTATTGTTGGATTTTTCTCAGCACTTTCAATTTACTTCGCTTTTCTCCTTTTCAACGAGAATGTGAAACCAAAGCATTTCTCTAGCCTTCTCCCTTTCAATTTGTATACTCACCCTAGTGCCCGGCAAAATTGTTTAAGACTTTTCAATGTGCTATTTCTAGAGACGTCTCTGGTGCCAATAACAGATTCTCTTCTGTCTGTGCTAACCACGGTCAAGAAAAGCTGGCTAACTATGAAGGCCCTTAGTGTACCTCAAGAACCCGGAGGCACTTAACCACTGAGCTACATCCCCAGCCCTTTTTATTTTGAGACAGGGTCTCGATAAGTTGCTTAGGGCCTTGTTAAGTTGCTGCAGCTGCTTTGAACTTGCAGTCCTCCTGCCTCAGTCTCCGAAGTGCTGGGATTACAGGCGTGCCGACCATTTCCCCAATACACATTCTCACAGGGCAGTCCTCAACCAATCTGTGTGCCATTGTTGGCAGTGCCTCTGCTGCTTGGCAATGCTTTGCCCTATGGGCTCCTGCTCCAGGTTGCCACACCTCTAAACCACCTTCCAGGCTCCCCAAGACAGAACCACCCAGTGAAACGAAGCATGAGCAAATCCTGCCTCCACTACCAGGCATGACCTAAAAGACCTTGGCCAGTGTCTCTGCCTCAGTTTCCCCCCACTGGTACCATGTGGATAATAATACACAGCTCCTTCCCCTGTTCCAGAATTAACGAGATAGCCTAAGTGAAGGGCTGCCACATACAGGTGCTAGCTACTAACAACATTTTCTACCTTTCTGAAAATGTTCTGTCCTCCAAATTGCTTTTGTATGTGTGTGCCAGGCTGGGAATAAAACCTAGAGCTTTGCACATGCTAGAAAAACACTCTACAACTGAGCCACACTCCTAGCCCTCCCCCAACTTTCTGAAGCATGCAATTTAAGTTCTTCAACTACCCATCCCTCTTCATGTATGGGTTTTTACTATATAAGCCATTATTTTAGGGGACCCCAAACTCAATCCTTTTTTACACCTTTCTTCTATCATCTCTGTCCTTTGCTAATTATAGCTCACCACAGCAGTCTTCCCTTATCTGTGACTTTACTTTCCAAGGTTTCAGTTACCCGAGGTCAACAGCAGTCTGAAAACATTAAATGGAAAATTCCAGAGGTAATTAATAGCCAGGCATGGTGGAACCTGTACCAACAGGCCTGTAATCCCAGTTACTCAGGAAGCTAAGGCAGGAGGACAGCAAGTTCAAGACCAGCCTCATAAACTTAGTGAGACCCTGTCTCAAAATAAAAGATAAAAAGGGCTGGGGGTATAGCTTAGTGGTAAACCATCCCTTAGCATTTCAATCCCCAGGATCCCCCACAAAACATTAAATTTAACATAATTTATATTAGTATATTATAATTGCTGTCTTTTGTTACTGTTAATATCTTACTCTGCCTAATTTACAAATTAAATTTTCCACAGTTATGCATGTATAGGGAAAAAAATAGCACAGGTAGGGTTCAGTCATTGCAAGGTTTCAGGTACTCACCAAAAGTCTCAGAACCTGTTCCCATGGATTAGGGGATACTACAGGGCTCAAACCTAAACCTCTAGACCAAACAACACTACTGAATCCCAGACCGAAGAGCCTGGAGGCAAAGGGTGCCTCCAGGGGCAATAAATCCAAATCTGAACTCACCACATTCATCCCCTCCCACCTCCATTCTCCAGTCTCTTCTGCCTTCTCACCCTGCCATCTCATAGAAAGGACCAGCTGCCAAATAACCACAGGAGATACCTTGGCAGCATCCTCCATCCCTCCTTCTCCCATCACTCCCAACATCTAGTTGGGTACCCTGGCCCCTTGTGCAGCCAAAACCTACCCCACAAGCAACACCCCAGATCTCTGTGGTTTCTCTCTCCCAAACTCCTGCAGTGGTCCCCTCATCTCACTTCCCTGCCTCGAGCCTCTACAGCCTCCACTCCATCTTCCAATGTGCTGCCACAGGATCTTTGTGATGAAGGATGTCCTCCTGCCAATACTAGCTATATAAAGAAATCCACAATCGAAGGGGCTGTACATAAAAACCTTCTTCAGTCTGTCCCTTGACTGCCTCCCAGATGCACTGACTGTGGGACCCAAACCCAACTGGTAGACTAAGCCCTTCCCTCCCGATGGCTACTCCCTCCACTCACATGCTCTGCCCAGCATATTATTCCCAGAGCTGTGGCCTTGCTGGTCTCACTGGTCCTGCCTGGTTCAGCTGAGAAGCAGCTTCTTCAGAGGTCCTCCCCTGACCCTTGGCACTGGACTGCCATTCACATTACTATCTGTAGGTTACTTCCCACACTAGATTTTTCTCTATTGTTCCTTTTCCCTTTGTATTCCCAAGACCTAACCAATGCTTGGTGCTCAGTAAACACTCAGGAAGCGTCTGTTAAATGGATGAAAGCATCCTCAAATTAACATTGCTGCTTCCCTCCTTGCTCTATGCCACCAGCACCTCTATTTGCTCTTCTTGATGCTAAAAGTTGTTTTATTTCCTTTCAAATCTCCCCTCTTCATTGCCTTGATAGTGCCTAAATATTTTTACTTCCTTACAAGGTATCAAAGCACAACAATGACTTCAAATTTTAGAATGCCACCAATATTTTAGCTGTAGTCTAAATCAAATTATAATTAAGTAGTTGTTTACACACAACCAAGATCTCAACAAAAATCTCTGGAATCACTTTCCAAAATTTCAACTCTATTATTGAGTTGTATTTTATGGAACCTAAAGACAAATGTAGAAATTAAACTGCCAAGTGTTTCTGAAGAGATTAAAAACAATTGCTGGAGGAAATAAAGGATATTTTACCACTTGGAGTTTTGTGTTTCCACTTTTGGCTAATTCCGATTAGTTCAGGGTTATAAAGCATGTCATCCTATTAAAGAGTGTTCTCTCAGGATCATCTCCTGAATGTCTTTAATGTTTACCACCATCTCTTAGAAATCTTAACTACAGCTGTCAAGGCCAGATCTTTTCTGTGAGTTATGATGAGCTGAATTTATTTTCATCCAAACCTCTCTCTTATGTCTATACCATATGACCCAACCAAGTATTTACAGAAGAGAAAGAGAAACTATGCGTGTGGCTAGGATATAGCTCAGTGGTAGAGCAATTGCCTAGCTGCCTAGCATGTGCAAAGCTCTGGGTTCAATATCCCCACACTGGAAAAAAAAATAGAAAAGAAAAGAAAAAGAAACTATTTTCATGCTCAGCAGTCTGAGGCAGGAGGAGCACCTGAGCTCAGGGACTTCAAGACCAGCTTAGGCAATATAGTAAGACCTAGTCTCAAAAAAGCAAAAAGCAAACGATGTTAACATGAAAACCTATGCACAAATGTTTACAACAGCTGCTTCCCCCCCCCCCCACAATCACCAAAAACTGGAAACAACTCTGATATCCTTCAACCACTGAGTGGATAAATATACTGTGGTATATCCATACAGTGGAACGCTACTCGGCAATCAAAATGCATCTTGCTAAGTCAAAGAAGCTATTTGTATGACATTCTGGAAAAGACCAAACAATGGGGACAGAGAACAATGATTGCAGGAACAGAAGTGGAAGAAGTCTGGTTACAAATGGGTGGGCAACAGAAGGAAATTTTGGTGTGATGGAATGATTTTGCATTGATTGCAGTGGTACATACATAATTCCATACATGTCAAAACCCAAAGAGTTAATGGATTTCACTGTATGTAAATTAAAATTTTAAAGTTTATTCTTTTCTTTTTCTTTTTTTTTTTTTTTTTTTTTTAAGTACACTGGGGACTGAACCCAGGGCCTCACTAGAGCATACTAGGCAAGTGCTCTACCACTGAGCTACATCCCCATCACTTTTTAAAAATTATTGTTTTGGGACAGGATCTCAATAGATTGCCCAGGCTGGCCTTGAACTTGCAATCCTCCTGCCTTGGCCTCTGGAACAGCTGGGATTACAGGCATGTGCCACCATGCCTAGTAAGAGTTAACTCTTCAATCATGACTTGGTTAAAGATCATCCCTAAAATATAATTAACACAAAGGTGTGGATTTCTGTAAGGTCCATCACGGCTGCTGCTGTTCTCATCCTGCAATACAGGATTAGGAAGGGATCTCAAGGGATGAGGAAGGCGCCACCCCTAATGTATTGCAGATCTTTTCGGTTTCCCTTGCACTGGCATCCTTTATAAGGTTCCTCATCAAAGGCAACCTCCGCCTCAGCTGTGTGCTGTGAGGTGGCGGTCTACCAAGAACATGGGAAAGGTTGCTCAAAACCTGCAGACAAACTGCACTCCAGAGCAAAGCCCCGGAGTGCAGTTCAAGGGAAGAAATAGAGGGGGGTAGAGAACACAGATTCTAACATTCCAACCGTCCAAGCAAAGGTAGGAGCAAAAAAATTCCACTTACATGCTGGTTCCTCCTTCCTAGACCTCCCTTAAAAATGACTGGGGGTGGGGAGTCTGAATGAGGAAGAGAGACAGTGTTCCTGAACCAGGTTAGCTGAGAGTTCTAAAAGTCCTGGATCCAGTGTTCTTTAACTTGGAAAATGTGACTCTAAATTTCAGGCAGATGATAAAAATAATCAAGGATTCAACACCCAGTTACACATTTTTTCCAGTGTATGGCTGGGCCCACCCCACACAGCCCTGCTGCAAGGAGATGGCCCAAAGGTCCTCCTGGGAGACTGCCGCAGGCAACCCCAACCAGGCATCAGGCTTGGGCTCCAGCTCCAGCACAGGCCCCGCCCCCAGTGTGGGTGCCTGGGTGTTCCCTCCTGGCTCTCCCAGGAAGGAACATGCCCTTACATATTCTCCAAAGCACGCTGGGAACCTCTCCCTGGAGGCCTGGGCCTGCTAGGTTGTTATACCCCAGCCTGAGATCAACACCTGAGGCAAGCCCCGTCCATGATGAGCTCATGATCACTGCCCTGGAGAACCAGCTCTCCAACCTTAAGCAGCATTTGCAGCTGGAAAGACTGGCCTAAATGCAAAACAAATGCTATTTTCAGGAGACTTCTGGGGGGAGGGGAGGAACAAAGCTAAAAACCACCAAGAGAGTAAACCAGAACATTCCACGACATGCAGTGCCCAAAAAAGGTTTTTTAAATATATTCTCAAGAAACAGCCACTACAAGGAGTGAGCTGTCAAAGTTAAATAAAAATCACTGACTCCAGAAAGACAGGAATGAAGGACTAAATGATAAAACAGCTTATTGTATTAAGCTAATTAAGGTTTATCATATTAGCCATCTGAGTTTTAGTTGGCACCAGAAACGCAGGAACAGCATATCATGCAACATGGATTCGGATCTGCTTTGCAAGCATATTTCTGCCACAGTCATCCACAGAACCTCTGGCAGTCGAAAATGAGGTAGAACTGAAAACCAATTTTAGCACAGTGATTTGCAAAGAATTTTGTTCCATCGTGTAAGCTATTTGCTGGTATATCTGTCCGAGATTACATTTATCTGTATTAAATACTGCATAAAGTATTCCAAGCTAACCATGCACTCCTGTTTCCCCTTTTGCCAGTTTTATCAGACAGGCAATGTTGTGCAGCCAAATGAAAAACATTTCAACAATAAAAACCCTTGCATACTGAACACCCTCACTGCAGATATGCTGCCCACCAACTGCCAGCACACAACTTAACCAATTCTAAGATTCTCGGCATTTCTGAAAATACTGCTCTGCTGAACACAGAGAGGAACGAGATACCCACTTCAAAATGAGGGAGAAATGTATTTGCAATGTCTCCTATGGGCTCCTCTTGACTGTACTTTTACCAGACCAGCCGAAAGGCAGAACCAGTTCTGTTGCTGAGATCATGTCGGATCCAACTCTGGAGCGACTGGTTTCCTGTTTGGGGAAGTTGCAGTTCTTTTCACAAGGAACCCCAAGGCAAAATGTTTAGTGTTCCCCTCACAGCCTTTGTTCTTCTCTTTGCTACACTCCTTACTGCTCTCTCCTCTCCTCTCCTCTCCCCTCCTCTCCCACCTCTGGTTTGGGAAGGTGCATGAAAATGCCAGCTCAAATCTAACTGCAATCTTTTAAGGCATGAGACATTTTCCACCACCCATTCCAGTAGAGCTGAGAGTTAACAGGCATCTTTGCACAGATGAAGCCAGACTACCCGGTCTCCCCCTGGTCTTGCATTAGTATTCCACATTAAAATGTATGCCACAAATAATCCAATGGCGAACTCACCGTAGACAGCCCCCAAAATCAATAAGACATTCCACCACTTGACTCGGAGTGAAAAATCTTTCAGGTTAACACTGAGAGCATGGTAAAAGAAAGGTGATGAATGAACAAAAGGAGAATCTACCTCCAGGCTCCTCAAATCCTAGAAAGGTAGCCAGGCTGCCTCGATTTGGTGAAGCCCTTCCTTTTCTTATCATCATCAGGAAAATGCTACATGTGTACTGCTTCAGTCTAATGCAAAACAGCGCATTCTCCACAAGGCCCTGCCGCCTACCATTCTCTAAACTTGCCTCTTTCCAGGCCTGATTGTTCCAAATGCCCAGGGCACACGAGATTTAATGAAGGCATTCAGATTTCACCTTGATAGCAATACCATCAAAAAGTCACTCGGATCCCATCAAATGTGGATAACATTAAGAGTATTTCTTCTCCACCATGAACCCCATTTTATCTCCAGGGTACCAGTCCACTGTCAGTCTGTGTTTGAATGGACCTGTAAATTAATATTTAAATTCATGCTCAAAACAGCACATCTCACCTTGTGAACCTTGACCTTTTGGTAAGACTTTGGACCAGTGCTCAATTACTGTCACTCGGTTGCATTCTCTGCAAATATGAAAGGGTTAAAAGCAGCCCCAGTCAACAGGCCTACAAGGAAAAAAAAAAGACAGCATGTATGGCTAACAGCATCACTGGAAGGCATTTATGCTCATTTCCTAGAACAATATTGTTACCTTTTGGCCTTCATAATAGTCAGAAGTATCCCCAACACCCTTTAGTAGCTTCTAAAAGGAAAAGCACAAAACAGAACATACCCTGCAAGAGAAAAAAGGCATGCAAAGTAGCATTCTCCAGCAACAAACAAACTACCATTACAAATCCATCAGTTCACTCTGGTTTTGTTTTGTTAAAAACACAGAGAAGAGACTGCACAAACCAAGTGTCCCCACCCTAGCAAGGCACATTTTTTTTCTTTAATAAGGGTCATAAATCTCAGCTCCTTGTCCATCCCTTAAGCAAAAGAAAAAGGCAGGAAAAGCCCAAGTAATCTCAGACCCTGCAAACCTGCACCTTTTTTTTCCATCGTCTCTACACAGGATCTTTTAGGGCTCCATTAGTCACGTACCAGTGCTGTGTGGTGTCTAAGTGTGCATTCACATACTGTGTTGGGATGGCACCTTCCTGCAAGCTCCTCTGCTTTTGGCTGCCATGAAGGGAGGAAGCTGCTATCCTACTGTAGTAGCTCAGTGACTGCATTGTGTTCAGGAGCTGATCTGCCTCAAACCAGTTTCAGCCGGTTCTGGTCACCCTACATAAAAAAGCTATGGCAACCCTCGCTGAGTTGCCAACAAGTCCCTGAAAATCATCAGCACAGGGGGGATCTCGCTGGGGGTTGCCTCTCCCTTTTAGGTCTTCCTGAGGAGGGGAAGGTCATCGTGTGTCCCCCCGCACCACACAAGCACACAGCCTTGGAAATGCTCACCTCACAAGCCCCCCAGAGCCCCTGAGGGCTCTTTCCCCCTCCCCTTCACCCCAAGCCCACCGCAGACACTGTTTCCCCCTCCTTCTCCTTCCCCCACTTACCTCCCACAACCTGGCTCAGATCTTTGTGTACGTGTGTGTCAGTGTGTGTTCTCTGTGTTGGTGGCTGACAAAGAGCCCCCAAGAAAGCAATCTATGTGTGTCTCCTCACACAGGATGCGTCGGCTGCAGGAGCCGGCCTGGCCTCCTAGCAGAGTGGTGCTGGCTTGTTGACCAGGCTCCTCTCTGCCTGTCACCCCCACCCCACCCAGCCCCCTCCTCCCTTCCGTCCCTCTCCTCTCTCTCCCAGCCCTGTCACCATCACCAGCAGCCCCCCCAGTCTCCTCCTCCTCCTCCAACCTTCTCTTCTTTCAAGCACCTGGGGGGAGAAGTCCAAATCCCTTCACCTCAGGGTAGAACTCTGGGGATGTCTAAGGAGGGTGGGGGGAGCCAATGAAGGGGCAGTGGGGGAGAGGGGACACAGAGGCCTTGGAAAAATCATCTGGGCACAGCCAGCGCTGGGTAGGTGGGGGGAGCGCCCGCGCTCACGTGGCCCCCTCTCTGAGCCGGTGGGGCCTAGCAAAACCGGCCCTTCCTCGGCCCCCCAAGGAAGCTGGCGGGGCGCGAAGGCCAGCTGTCCCTAGGGCGAGGGTGGGACAGGCCACTGCAGTCAGGCCCAGGGGCCTGAGCCTCGCGCGCTCACCCCGACCCGCTGGGGTGGCACGAGGGGCGGCTCCCCCGCCTCTCCCGGCGCCCACCCGCGCCCCTGGCTCTCCCCGGCCGCCCCCTGGTCGCCCCCGCCGCAGAGGCGCACACCCACCCCCGGCCCGGGGTTGGCCTTCGCAGCGGTCAAGCCCGGGCGTCTGGGCCGCAGCTCGGATGACCTTTGTTCCGCGCGGCGCCGCCGGCGGCTGCTGCTGCTGTGGCGGCGGCTGCTGTCGTCGGAGCGGCGGCGGCGGCGGCTTCCATGTTACGGGCGTGTCATCCGCATTCCCGCAGCCGGGGTCTGAGTGTGCGTGTGCGGTGCAGCGGCCTCGCCGCCGCCCCGGCTGCCGGGCTCCCGGGCCGCCGCCGCGGCCTCGCCGTGCGCCCGGCCGGCCCCGCGCCTCCCCGGGCGCCGCGCTCTAGGCCGCGCGGCGGCGGCGGCGGCCGGCCCGCCACGCCGGGGCCTACGGCTGGGGGTGCGGGCCCGGGCGGCGGCGGCGGCGGCTCGGCCCGGGCGGCGAGCGAACAAAAGGGAGCGCGGGCGAGGGGGAGGGGGCGTGGGGGAAGGGAGACTCGGGAGCCAGGCGGCGGCGGGAGCGCGAAGCCCCGCGGCCGGCGGGCGCCGACGCCCGGCCGCTGCCGAGCCCGAGCCCCGCGGCGGCGGAGAGGCGCCCCGCAGACCTGCCAAGTCTCGCCCCTACGGGCTGCCGCCTCGCAGCTTCGCCCCGGAGAGCAGAGCGGGTGGTGGTGGTGGTGAGGGGCCGGAGGGAGGGCTGCTTTTTTTTTTTTTTTTCAAACGACATTTCAGACTCTCACCCAGTCCTTTCCATGGCCCCAAGCCGCAACTTACTCGAGTGGAAGGAAGCAAGGCCTCGCCAAAGATGGTTGAAAAAGACCGTGAGCCTCTCTCTACCCAGGATCTTGAAGCCAAGGTGGTGTTCTGTTCTCCTCGTAATGGTGGCAAATAAGTAAGAAGAGAGCACGCTATCTTCGGATAAATTGAGTCTGAAATCCTCCCTGGAGGTGAAGGAAGGGGCTCTCCTCTGGTTAGTTAGTGGTTTGGAGCCCTTTTCGCCTTAAACTGAGCCACAAAAGAATGGAAGACACCCCCTGGGGTGGGGAGAAAGCCCTGGTGTAAAAGACACACGTTTTGCTTTCAGAGAAAAAGCCACTGGGGCCAGATTGAAACATGGCATGTTCAGTTCATGTAGGTTTTTTTTTTTTTTTTTTTTTTAAATGGGGGAATGATATTGAGTAAACAAGATGTAATAGCTGGATCTTTAAATTCTCGAAGGGAGATGGTGTTCAGATGTAACAAGCACATATTGTACATACAGCAGGTGCTCATAGCTTACAGAACACAAAACGATACATACGTAAACCCACCAAAGGCCACGAGGGGTATACTCGGAGCCCATCCGAGAGCGAGACAATGTATTTCCATTCCAGATGAAGTGTGCTGTTTCCAGCCCCGTGCCCTGGTTCCTACATTGTTCACAGACGTGTACTCCATTGAAAGGATTTTAAAATGAGAGACAAACCCCCATGTCAAAGTAATTGTGCTGAACGCTGGAAATAGGACAAAATGGAAGGAGCTGAAAAAATGTCACCATTACCTTCCCAAAAGGCTCACTCCTGTTTGATCCGACTCTGAAGACACTAATAGACTGGAGTAGCAGTGAAGACTCCCAGCATAGAAAGTATTCCTATATGTTTTATTTAAAATTATGTTGATTGGCTAATGTCTGCAAAGTGTGCACAAAAGTTTCATTCTAAATGTCAGTATTCCCCTCTTGCATTAACTCTCATGGAGGAAGCCATTGTTCTCTAACACTGAAGTAAATTTCAAGTAGCATTTTTGCTCTTTAGGACTTCTCATGCAAACAACCCAAATTATTGTCTCACAGAAGAGTTGTCTTTAATTTCAAACAGCAAATTGAAGTTGCACAGAAGTTGGAATACACAGCTACATATTTACACACGTTTAGAAAGACCTATGTACAATCTGCAGATTTTGCCAGCACATTTATCATTGTTCCAAGATGATGAAATTGAAACTCTCATCTTCTTTTAGCTGGAAAACAATGCCACTACTCTGTGTGTTGAGTTTCAACTTTACCTGGGCTTGATTTCATTTGAAAAGAAGGCTTTTTTTCTTCTCCCAAAGGTGGGCCCTTATTAATATGCATGTAAAAACATTATGTGCACTAAAGAGCATTCAAAGACCTGCTCATTTGAAATCTTGATGCGCTGGGGATATTACAATGTATGGAATTTCATAATTTACGTGCCATAGTAAATCCTAGCTTTCATGGATTTGGAATCTTTGTTTACTTAAAACTCTGTTGCCCCTCCCCCATTCTCTTTGAGGGGAAAGCACAGCAAAGCAGCATTTGAATGGTGACAAGAGTTGTACTCCCAAAATCAAAGTCTGAATTGCTTATCATTAGGAGTCTTCTACAACTGCCTTGTGGCTTCAAAATGTCAAATACTGTATGAGCAGAGCTCTGTATAACCCAATGTTTTGATCAACCGTAGTCTGGAGGAAATTTGATTTAAAAGCACAATTCTTCATTTGCACAAACAGCAACTGATAACATTGCCTCTGCTTTTCAATTCCACAAACAACCAAAAAGTAAAAGATAATCATTTCTAGCAGATTATCTCAGTTCTATCTTTACAAGGATTTCAGAGATGTTCCTTTGCCAGGTTGACTCAACAGTTAAAAGCAAAGCATCCATCTTAGTCCATTCTGCAAAAATCATCGAATTTCTCAGCTGAAAAAGCTTTCATTCCAAGTTTTAAAAAAAGACACTACCTCTCTACCATAAAAAATATTAAAAAATTAAGGTTCATTGTATTGTTCTACATATGCAAAGCTATCTTGTGTACCAGTATACTTTGAACAACAATAAAACAGTAATTTGACTACAAAAATGAAATATAACTATTATCTGAATGTACCAGATAGGGAAGGGCAGAACAAAGAAACCATATGATTCACATGCCAAATAGAAACTAAAGGAATTCTAAATCCTTTGGGATTTTGTTGTTGCTGTTTTTATTGCTAACTATCAATGTCTTGGTTATTCCTCCAATCAGTGTATTGCAAAATCCCAGATTCTTTTTTTTTTTTTTTAAGTCTTTTGTGGTTGGAAGCCGGCTTTGTAGAAGCATGTCGATATCATTCTTTCCCTCCAAATTCCACTATGAAATTGGGAAATTCCTTTGTCAGGCAGAGCACACAAAAGGTGTGTTCCTGAAGGGGAGTGGGGGGGGGGGGCAGTGGAGAAAGAAAAGGCTTTTCTTTATCTCACCATCAAAGGCCTTGCAAAGTACTCCTGAACTGAGCAGCCCCAAGACTTGAACTGCACATTTTTTAGCTAAAAATCAAGCTAGGCCTAGGTATTTATAGAGAGGTTAACATGTAAAATTTGTTAGCATATTTCTAAAGGAATTATTATAATGTTTGACCGTAGAATAATAATTTCAAGATTTGCAGCAGAGTGGCTTTTTAAACATCAACCTATTGAAAGAATTAGGATTTTTTTTCTAAATTTCCAAAAACATACCCTTGAAAGAAATCATAACCAGGTTTAATTTATTACCGGCCTGCCAGAAATAGACTGAGGAAAGAATTTGCCTTATCCTTTGTTAGTGATTTCATAAATAGACTTTCTATAGCAAAACTGCCTCTCCTTTTCTGAGCCTCAATTTGGAAACCCCACAAAGGACTTTTTCTGGGAGACCTGCAGGGGTGGGGGTTGGGCTCAGAGTTGGGCATTATTTAGGAGGCCCCTGGATATTTGAATGACCTCCTAGGTCCTGGCTACTGGCTGGATCCATTCATTCTTACCTCCTGCTGTCTCTTTAGGCCTAAATGCTGGGAAGCTGGCCTTGTCCAAGGAAAGAGAGGGTAGAGACAAAGGAAAGTGGATAATTTCCATAAGCAAAACCTTGGGGAATTAAAGGAAAGCCAGAAGTACCAGGTTTGGGATAGCAGTTAAGAGTCATCTTCAGAAACTATGGCCCAAAGAAAGAGTCTGTTGAGAACCTTGTAAGACTTTCTAACCCTTGTAAAATTTCACATCACAGCTGGGCTTCCCTAAAAGGAATGGGTTTGGATTTGTTTCCCAGCCTCTAAATCCAAGAGGAGGGACAGAGAAAGAAGCCGTTAGGAAGGTGTCTGAGAAACAGAAGAGCCATCAGGCTTAATCCTTTGAGGACCAACCAGAAAAAGAAGAGGACCCACAGCACTTGGGAATTGAGTTCCTCTTGAGAAGGGATCTCAAGGATCTTACGGGATACAGAGACCACCTGGACACCATGCAAGTGTCTTAGCATCCCAACAGCTCCATCCATACACAATGCTTTGCACATCCCATTGTTGACAGGAGCTAACCAAACCCACAGGAACCTGAAAGTAAATGTCCTAAATTAAACTTAAGATCTTTGCCATGATATCAGATACTGTAGTTTTCTGTCCTGGGTCTCTCTTCAAGGAATTCACCTCCAACTCTAAGCTGCTGGAAAAGATAGTTTCTGACCACTCACAGCTGAGTCTCTCACTGCACAGGGCTTTGGCCACTTTCTTATGACAGCTCTTGAGATCTGCCCCACCCAGCAGTGCACCCCTTCCCAAAGAGCAGCCAACCTCTGTGTTAGCACAAATGAGGCACCATGATGAAGGAGATGAGCAGCAAACTTCAGATCAGCAAGCTTTTCTTTATTCAGGATTGAGTGAGGAATCAATGGGTTGAATGCCTGGCATGGCTCATTTTGGGGACAGAAAACGGAGGTAGCCCTAAGCAAGATCTGGGTAATATAGGCCTGCCTCCTTCAGGGTGGGAAAGAACGGGGTTCATTCCTGGGGTTCACTGTATTGGGGTCTCCGCAGATCCATTAGGATGGGACAAGAATGTGAATAGGGAATTACCTGGGGCTTATAGTATTGGGGTCAGATGACCCATTAGGGGGTGTGGGGGGGGGTCCAGGTGCCAATCAGTTCCTTTGGTGTTCCTTAACTCTGGTTGAGGTCTGGACCTTTAAATGGGAAAAACTTCAATTTTACCCCCATAAAGCAGGTGGGGGAACAGCTATGGATGCGGGGAAAGTCTTTGGGCTTATTTTCCACATCCTTCACTCTGGCTGATAGAAACCCTTCCCCTCTTCCCTGAATTTGGGCCAACCCTAAGGAGCCACCCACTCTCCACAGCTCCTCATCCTCTGGCTCTGGCCTGAATCACCATAGCATTGTGTCAGCTTCTTTCTAAACCTGCCTGCTCACTCCCTCACAGGTTTATCTCCAGAGATTTCTCAGTCTACTTGTGGGTAATTCAGCCTGACGCACTCACCTAACCAGATCTCCCATCTCAGCTACTGCTTTCTCTGAAAATGGTATTTATTTCCTCTCATCCACCCCCATCAGCATGTGCTGGGCAGACTCTACTTCCCTTGCATTGATCCCAATCCCTCCTCTCCACAGCTGTCACCCAGTTTAGAATTTGTCCCTGTGCAGCTAGGGTTGTGGCTCAGTGGTAGGGTGCTTGCCCAGCATGTGTGAGGCACTGGGTTCGATTCTCAGTGAATAAAATAAAGGCCCATCAATGTTTAATAAATAAATTTTTAAAAACCTTAAAAAAAAAAAAAAAAGAATTTGACCCTAACTGGTCTCCCGACTCCACCCATTCCCCATCCCCCTCCCTAGCCTCTTCCTGCTCACATTCCCAGATCCAGACTTGCTGAACTTTCTGTTCCCTTGCCTGTGGCCTGTTTCCTCCTCAAGCCTGCACAGATGTTGTTCCCTCTTTCTGAATGAGTCTCTCCACCTTCCCCACCTCCTCCATCTACTGCCTGCAAACCTTCAGGTCTAACTAAATGTCTGTCACTCATGCAGAGAAGTCTCCCTCACTCACCTCCCCTCACATGCATACCGGGTTTGGGTGCCCTGACATGTGTTGCTAGGTTGCTTTTTTCACCTGAAACCTGAGATTTAGCTGACTCTGTCTTCCAAAGGACAAGAAGCCTGTGAGGGCAGGGACAATGACACTCAGGCCCACTGGGGTCTCCACTGTACCATCATTATTAGCAAGATATTTAAAAATTAAGTGATTGGAACATCAGTTTTAGCAGGAACAGAGTTTTTGTTTGTTTGTTTTAATGACATTTAAAGATAAAATACGATCAAATACTTTACAATTCTCTGCTAAACTTAGTAATAAATATTTTGAAGCTTTTTTGAGGTTTCTTATTTAATACCAAAAAACCAAAAGCCACGTTGGTTATTCCTGGAAAAGTTTTTAAAAATATATAAAAAATGCAAAGTAAAGTAGATTCATTTGTCAGCAAACAGTTGAAAGATGCTTAGAAAATATTGCTGTAGATTTAAAGAAACATGTATTAGAATAAATTACAGAGTGTGGGAGGTTTGCTCAAGTATTTAAAGAAAAATACAACTATTTCTTTTTTTTTTTTAAAAGAGAGAGAGAGAGAATTTTAATATTTATTTTTTAGTTTTTGGGTGGACACAACATCTTTATTTGTATGTGGTGCTGAGGATCGAACCCGGGCCGCATGCATGCCAGGCGAGCGTGCTACCGCTTGAGCCACATCCCCAGCCCAAATACAACTATTTCTAACATGCTGCTGCTAAGGGTAAGTGCTTGATACTGTTCCAATGCTAACATACCTGGAAATGCGCTTTTTTTTTTTTTTTAATGAACTGCTAAATAAAAAGTTTAGCAGAGGTGGGCACAGGAATATCACAAGTTCAAGACTAGTCTGGGCAACTTAGTAAGTAAGACCCTATCTCAAAATAATAAATTAAAAAAAAATGGGGATGAACTCTGCAGTAAAACACCCCTAGTTTCAATCCCCAGTGCCCCACCCCCCACAAAAAAAGAAAAAAACAGAGCAGACTTTTGAATTTGCTGATTTTTTTCTTCAGTAAGTGTGGTCCATAATCCATAATGTGCTGCCAGATGGGTTTTGTTTTGTTTTTTGTGTGTGATCAAAAACTTTAAAGCTGTCCCTTTGAGGTAAAAATAATATCTTTACCACCACAAAGAAGAAATTACCTTTAGGAAGAAACTCATGGTGCTGAAAGAGGATTTTACAGATGTTGCTGAGGCAAGAGGATCACAGGTTCAAGGTCCTCCTGGGTGACCCAGTCTCAATAAAAATGAAAAGGGCTGAAGGTATAGTTCGGTGGTAGAGCATCCCTGATTTAACCCTCAGTACCAAATGAAAAAAAAAAAAAAAAAAAACACTGAATGCAATTTACATTGCAAAAATACTTGATTAATATCAGGAAACACCAACTTACCAGTCAAAACTTAACTAAACCTTTTGCATAGTTGGTAGATGAGATTGAAAAGTTAGTATTACATTAGGTAAATGGTAAAAATAATCCATCTCTTCCAAAACTTTATTACAAAACTTCGTGAGACATCTTTTCTCATGACAGTTTTTAAAACAAGCCAGGTTGAGATCTTCAAATCGTTTTATCACAATGCGTTAGATACTAAGATTTCCGAAGAAGAAACATGTTCAATCATACTGAGTCCAAAATGTCAAGATCTTTGACAGCAAAATACTTTGTATTGATAAAAATTAACTTTTAATGATATTTAATCCATCATAATTTCAATTTTAATCTTCTTTATTTTTACTTATTTATTTGTTTATTTATTTATTTATTTGGGGGGGCTTAGGATCAAACCCAGGGCCTGGTGGATATAAAGCATGTGTACTGAGCTATTCCTCCAGCTTTACTTTCTATTTTTGTGTCCACTTTGTAATGCACATAACATATTAAGCTAGTACTACCAGTATTTAATGTATAAGAAATTCTTATAAGCTTATTTTATAAGTGAGTAAATAAGTGAGAAATTTAGATGAATAGTGAATTTTTTTTTCTTTTACTAAAGTCATGATGTATCATAAGAAAGGTAAAGGCCACACGTTAGAAAAATTGCCCGGGTAGACAAGTTTAACTGTTCTGCATAGTGAAACCTAAACTATACTTTCATTTCTCCAGCAGTCTAAATTTGAGGAAATTAAATGCATATGGCCCTAAATACGCTCATTCTGCTTAAAAAAAAAAAAAAAAAAGGAGAAAAAAAATCTATCATGTTCATGCTGTGTTTGAAAAGGCCCTGAGAACAGTCCAGGTTTGTGTTTCCACGTCAGCCTTGGAACAGATGGACCCGGAGTCTAGATTTTGCCACGTTACAGAGAGCTCACGCATCCTCCCTCTCGGGCAGCGTGGCTCCTCTCCCCTTTCTTCTGACATGTCCATCCCAGATGGCGAGTGTTAAGTCGACTTGATGGTAACATAATAAAAAAATTTAGAGCATAAACCACACCAGTGCCTCGTCCAGGCACACTGTTCCCCACGCCACCCTCAGGGGCTTTGTCTGGAAGCACTGACCCAGCCCTGAAGGTGCTGCCTGTCTGTCCACTCTCATCGAGTCCATCCTCCTCCTACCATCCCCAAAGCAAATTAAGTTCAATGGAATACAAATCCTTCCCCTCAGGACCCTCTATGGCCCCTCACTCAATGAATTCTACATAACCCTCTCATGGAGAGGCTGTCCACTTTAGTTCTGCATGGGGCACTCTGCAACAGCCCCTTCGGATGTTTCTTTAAGAAATGCAGATTTGGACATGAAGAGGCCAAAGATAGAACCTTCAGACAAATCCCTATTTCCGAGAGAAAGGCAGAAAAATCACTGAGGAAGAAAGAGTGAGAAGAAATGGCTTTATGGAAACAAGGCAAGAGCTAGCTTCCATGACAAGAGCTAGCTTCCTCTTCCCTTAGCTTCCATGACATCTCCCTAATGTCTGTATGTCTGTCTGTCTTCCTTTCCTTTTCTTTCTCTTTTATAGCATTATAGGAGATTGAACCCAGGGGTTGCTCTAACACTAAGCTGCATTCCCCAACACTTTTTTTAATTTTTTATTTTGGGACAGAGTCTCACTTGGTTGTCCAGGCTGACCTTGAACTTGTGACCCTCCTGCCTCAATCTCCAGAGCAGCTGGGATTATAGGTGGGCACCCCCCACACCTAGCTCTTGCCCTCTTTCCATAAAGCCATTTCTTCTCACTCTTTCTTCCCTAATGATTTTTCTGCATTTCTCTCTGAAATAGGGATGTGTCTCAAGGTTCTATCTTTGGCCCTCTTCATGTCCAAACCTGCCATTTCCCAAAGAAATATGTTTGCTCTCAGGGCTTCAGTTCTTCTCCCCAGCCCCACCCCCACTCCAGTACTGGGGACTAAACTCAGGGGCACTTTACCACTGAACTACATCCCAGCCATTTTTAATTTTATTTTCAGATAAGTTATCACTAAATTGCTGAGACTGGCCATGAACTTGCAATCCTCCTGCTTAGCCTAACTGCTGGGATTCTAGATGTGTGCCACCCTGCCCAGCAGGCCTTCAAATGTATTCAAGTGATCCCCAAATCTGTGTTTCTATGTCTGCTCTCTCCCCTAATTCCAGATCATGATGAGTTCATAAGTAACAGACAGATGTCCTAAAACCTCTCCAACCCAGGAGGCCCAAAATGTACCTCCTCCTCCTCCACTCCATGTCATTTAATGTGATTTAATGCCATTCATGCACTCCTTCCATTCCTGCTTCCTCACTTTCCGCTCCTCCCTCCACATTCAAGAAAGGGGCCTACTGCTTCTTCCTACAGCCCTAGCCCTGTCAAGTCAACACCTCAGTTGAAGCAGTTATCTGTTATTGAAGCAGTTATCTATGTCTGATCTATTACAGAGACTTCATAACTAATCACTCTTTTTAACAGTCTTTGGACAACCAAGGTTTATCTAGTAAGTGCAAGCTGGGGTTGTATCTCAGTGGTATAGTGTGGGCTCAGCCTGCCAGAGGTTCAGGCATTAGCACCACACACATGGCGGGGGGGGGGGGGGGAGCTGCCTTATTAAAGGCATGTAAACCCCCCATGGTCTTCTTGCTCTAAAAGAGCAAAGGTCCTTCTGTCAAAAGGTGTGTTCCTTGGGGCTGGAGGTATATATATAGCTCAGTGGTAAAGCCCTAAGTTCATTCCCAATGAGAGAAAGGAGGGGGAGAAGGAGGAGAGAAGGGGACCTGGGGTGGGGGGAGAGATATTGATTGATTCTGCTACAATATCACAAAATAAAAATTTTTACTATCCTAGTTAAGATGTAAATATGCCCTTACAATCAAATAGGAAAAGCTCATTGACAAATATGAAACAGGGAAGGCCTCCCTTTGCCTTAGAGCTGTAGATCTCCACATTCATTGGAAACCCAACAGCATTGGAAAACCATTCTTTTTTTTTTTTTTTAATATTTTTAGTTGTAGATGGACACAATATCTTTATTTTACTTATTTATTTTTATGTGGTGCTGAAGATTGAACCCAGTGCCTCATGCATGCTAGGCAAGCGCTTTACCACTGAGCTACAGCCCCAGCCCTGGAAAAACATTCTTTATCCGTTGTCCAGAGCACTTTGGGGGAAATTGGGATGATCATGACAATAGATCTTCCTGGTTGTGGAGCAATCATGTTCTCATAAGGATGATAGAGTTGCTCACACTATCAAACTAGGTTGGGATTTAAAGCAGCCCTTCCATCCAGTGTCCCTTTCTGCTTTCAGATCTCATGTGTTCTCTAGCATAGAGCAAGGTACCAGCACAGTGTCCCAGAGGGGCCCTTCACAGCCTCCAGCATGGACTGAGACTGAACTCCATTCTCATGCCACACTCAGCAAGTTCCCATCTACCTGTTTCCCTCCCGTTCTTCTTCCTTTTCCACCTCCAATCCTTAGACTTAGAAAAGCTCTTCATATAATTAGAATAAAATATGAATGGCTAATGAAACTGTGGACCCAACTCAGAATCAGACCAAGGCATTTCAGTTATTATATGCTTCCTGGGCACAGAACCCACTTCCTGACACCAGAATTGGAATTCAGGGTCTCTACAAAGCTGCCCCTGCTCTCCTGAATACTACTAGTCTTTGAATGTGTTCCCCAAAAAGTTCTTGTGTTGGAAACTTATTTTCCAATGCAGCAAGTTGGGAGGTGGGACCTCACAGGAGGGGTTTAGTTAGGGCTTCCTCAGCTTTCTCTGCTGCGCATAACCACTTGCCCTTCAGCTTTTCCCAAGATGAAGATGCATCAACAAGTTGTGAGTGCCTAATCTTGGACTTCCAGCCTCCATAACTATGGGTTAAATAAATCTCTCTCCTTTATAAATCACAGTCTCAGTTATTCAGTTATAGTCACCCCTGCCAGCCAATACCTGTCTGGCTCCCTTCCTCATTTCATTCATGTCTCTGCTCCATTGTAACTTTCCAGAAGGAGCATCCATGACTACCCTAACTAACATTGTACCTTTTCATTTCTAGCTAGCCCTTTTCTCTGCTTTATTTGTCCCTTAGCACTTTCTATTATCAGACACTATATGTTTAAGGTTGCCAGACAAAATACATATAGTCTTGGGGGCTGGGAATGCAGTTCAGTGTTGGAGTATATGCATAGCATGCACAAGGCTCTGGGTTCAATCCCTGGCACTGAACATACTTAAACTAAAAATTTTTCAGTGATTATCTGAAATCCATTTTAACTGATCATTTTGCTTTTTATTTGCTAAATCTGCAACCCTAATTATATTGCTTATTTATTTATTTACACTCAGGATTGAACCCAGGACCTCTTTACCACTGAGCAATATCCTCAGACCTTTTTATATTATATTTTGAGACAGGGTCTTGCTAAGTTGCTGAAGACCTCAGTAAATTTCTGATGCTGACCTTGAACTTGCAATCCTCCTGTTGAGTCATTGGGATTTCTGGCAGGGGCCACCACTCCCAGCTATATTGCATATTTAAATCCTTTCTTTCACTTGCAAACTCCATGAGGGCACAGATATGTCTATTGGATTCATTGTTCCAAATCCCCAATATCTGATGTCAGGGCCTTGTGAGGCTTGGCATACAATAGGTACTCACAAGGGTTCAAAAATGATGAGGAAAAAAGCACAGAGTCATTCAGCACTGGCTGAGGATTTCCATGCTAACTGGGCAATTCATGCCACATTCCCATCTGGCCTCCAGTGCCTCCTCGGAAAATTTTCAATTGTAACGGGGATTCCGAGGATGCAAATATTTACTTTCTGGTCCAGATATTGGATTAAGACCACCACGTACCAAACTACCAAACCCCAAGCAAAAAAAAAAAAAAAAAAAAAAGCAGCTTACAAATCCAACTATCACAAATCAGAACTGAGCTATCAATCTGGCAGTGAAAACAATCCCCCCTTTTCTAAGAGACCCCCATCCGTTCCTTGTCCTCCTAAGTATCCCCTCCTACAACTCTACCCTTCCTTCTCAACCTGTGTTTACTCTCACTGTCCAGTGAGCTCTGATTCTATACACAGGAAGACAAAACTCTGTCCATCAAATACTGTTCTCCACTGCGGATCTTTAACGTACTTGCACACTTGGAAGGTGCTCGCTGGGGCAGCCTCACCGGATGTTCTGACAGTTGATCATTGTTAGTTCTGACTCAGTTCCTTAGACAATACTTTCTCATTCTCTCCCAATCACTGGTGTATTTACTTAACTAAGTAACTCCTGTGACCCGTGGCATTCTTCTCACGGGCATTTTCCAGAGGCAGGAAGCCAGAAAACAGGTTAAAGTCCCAAATATTCAGCAGCAGAATAATAAATGCCTCTTGCCACAGCTGGAACTTTAAGAGTTCTCACTCAGAAGGAAATCACATTTTCTTTTTCTTCTTCTTGTTCCATCTCCCTAGAGGGAGAAACACATGCACACGACAACATCAACACACATAATGACATTATGCAAATAAATTGTCATTTGTGCTTTTTTTCCCCTTAAAAATTCCTTTAAGCTCTGCTGTAACTTGGCCATATTAGTTTTTAGTCATGTTTTGGTTGTTGTTATTTGTTTGTTTTCAGTACTGCGGATTGAATCCGGGGCCTGGCACATGCTAGACAAGCACTCTATCACTGAACTACATTCCCAGCCCTTTTTATTTTAATTTGAAACACAGTCTCCTCAGTTGCCCAGGCTGACTCTGAACTTGTAATCTGCCTGCCTCAGCTGCCTAGAGTATCTGGGCTTACAGGTGTGCGCCAGCATGCCTGGCACATCTCGGGATATCCTGAAGTAAATGTCCAAATACCAAGAATACAGGAAGACAATGAGATTAACTGGGAAGAATAACTACTGGAAATCTGCCAAGAAAATTTCAAGGAACTCAGAAACAACCCTCCCTACAAAGAAAAAAGAAAAAGTCAAAACAGGAGCAAGATCTAGGCAGCCAGGCAGGTTGGCACTGCGATTTAGAGCTCTCATGCACTGGGCTGTTTCACCCTGGGCCTCTTGTGAATCCACTGTGATGGTCTGATAGCACATTACTTCAAAAGCTTCTAAACCATTCTCCTATTTTAATGGGCAAGCTATGTTCTAAACAGAGCCTTATACTTCCAATAATTCTTCTAGAATACGGCAAAATCTTCAGTACATATTAGGCTTTGGTAGTAGGGATTGAACCCAAGGGAACATTTGCAATCCTTTTTATTTTGAGATAGGATCTCTCAAGTTGGCCAGGCTGGCCTTGAACTTGTGATCCTCCTGCATCACCACGCCCGGCCTTCTAGGATGTTTTAGATGCTCAGGACTTCTGTTCAATGTTTTTATTTATTTATTTTTTAGACATTGATGGGCCTTTATTTTGTTCATTTATTTACATAGGGTGCTGAGAATCGAACCCAGTACCTCACACATGCTAGGCAGGTGTTCTACCACTGAGCCACAACCCCAGCTCCCTGTCCAATGTTTTAAATGACCAGAGGCCTATTGGCTGTTTCTGCCTGTGTGGCATCTATTTTTCACAGGACTGCTACAGTCTTCCTTGTACTGTATCCTAGGAGTTATTCCTGCCTTTCCAGGAGAACTGCTTTCAGTAGCAGCTCCTTTTCCAATCAGTCATTGACATATGGTGACCAAATTTGCAAGCACTATGACTAAACTAAAAAGAGGCATTGACCTTCTGGGAGTTTCCATCTTCTACAGCTGATGGGCTTTTCCCTCTCCACATTCCTCAGATGCACATTAGATGATAGCTGGCTTTGCTGGATCCTTGACTTCTGGGGGTTGTAGGAGCAAGGATAATACCAATGTTTATGGAGAGCCCCTCCCAACCGAGCATTGTTCTTAGCATTTTACTCTATGAGCAGTGTCTCATTTCACAAAAGCCTCTGAGTTGGATCTTTTTATCATCTCAGAACACAAATAAGATTAGGAAACTACAATGGTTTGGATGTGAATAATGTACTTCTCTATAAGAGAGCAGGTTGCTATCAAGTATCTGGCCCCTTTTACCTTCCCTTTCTTTGCACCCCCCCACCCCACCCTTCCCAATTTTCCCTCATGCATGTAGCATGAGACCCTCACCAGAAGCCAAGCATATGCAGCCCTCAACTTTAGATTCCCAGCCTTACAAACTAAAAGCTAAATTAACCTCTTTCATTTATAAATGCTCAGTCTCAGGTGTTCTGTTATGGCAACAGAAAATGGACTAAAATAACAAACATCTCAAGCATGCAGCCATGGACAATTAAGCCCTTGGCAGTCTGGAGCCATATTCTTGGAGTCCAAGTTTAAAAGCTCTGAGTCATCTGCAACCTTGTAGCTCAACTCTGTGCTCCAATTTTTATCAAGTCTGTGAATCAGAGTCTCCTAAATACTCCAAATCTCTTAAGAGAAGATCCTAAGATTTTTAGGATTCTCTTCAGAATCCAATCCTAGCTTACTTCCCCAGCCTTCTGGCTCAAATCCCTGGCAAGGAACGCTCTTGTATTCGTCAGTGTCTCGTTGTTGGAAGTCTTTCTTGCCTTGAGTACTTTGCATCAAGACAGTCCCTTAAACCAGGTGCAGTGGCACAAGCCTATAATCCCAGCAGCTAAGGAGGCTGCTGGGGCATGAGGATCCTGAGTTCAAAGCCTGCCTCAGCAACTTATTGAGACCCTAAGTAACTCAATGAGACCCTGTCTTAAAATATTGAAAAAAAAAAAAAAAAAAAAAAAAAAGAAAAGGGCTGGAGATGTGGCTCAGTGGTTAAGCATCCCTGGGTTCAGTCCCCAGTGCCAAAAACAAAGACAGTCCCTTAACCTCTTTGTGCCACCAACTCTTACCATTCTTCTCGCCATAACTTGGATCCACCTCCTCCAGGGACCCACAAAGGCCTTGTCACTGGGTTAGGTCTTCTAGCCAGCTCCGTATCTCCTCACTTATTCCATTTTTTTCGGAAGCACTGATCCTTTCAGTCCCTGATAGAATGTAGGCTTCCTTGAGAGCTCGACCTCGGGTCCACCATTGAACACCCAAAAAGTAGCTGGGCTTGGTGACGGGCACTTATGGTCCCAGCTACCGTGGAGGTTGATGCAGACTGATTGATCCATGGGCTCAGGACCCATGAAAGAACTTGAAAACTAGGTTCAAAATGTGCCCAAAAATCTAAACTGCAGGAGATGGGCAAGTTCCCCTTAAGAGCCAGAGCCTACTAGACAGCTATCTAATTGAAGGTGTTCACCATACCCAGAGAAAGAATGTGTCCATCAGAGGAGGGGGAGTGGGTTAGATTAGAACCTGGGGAAAAGAATCCCAGGGGGAGTCCTGCTTGGGCAGCGTTCACCCAGAACCTTCCCGGGTGGGAGGTGCCAGCTGAGGCAGCAGGTGTGGCCTGGCGCAGGAAGGATGCAGCGACAGCTGAGTCACCGGCCTGCCTCCCCCGCTCCAGTTCCTGCGGAGTTGGCAACCCGAATGCAATTCCGCTTCCGCCTTCAGGGATCGCCTAATAATAGCTGCCACGTGTTGGTCTGCACCGGTGCTAGGCGCCTGCCTACGCCCCTCGCTGCATTTGGGCCTCACCCACCCCAGCTTCCAGCAGCGGAAGCCTGGCGTGCTGGAGGGCTGGTCCAAGGTCAAGCTGCAGATCCCTAAAAGAGGAAGAGCTGCCCTTTTGACCCAGGCTCCCCAGCTACAGGCTCAAGATGACCTCGCCTGTCCTTTGCAGGTACCGCCCACACGGGCATGCCTGGACTCTGAGAAAATAACTAATTTGGTCTCTGCTTGGTGCCTTTTGCTGGCTGGTTTCATGTCTGCTTCCCTGTTCAGTACCTGGAGATTGAGATTGCTCCACTCTCCTTACCTCCAGCTGCTCCCTGCCCCAGAACAACTCACAAGAACACACGGAGGTTCTGTCCCTCTGCCCTCCTGCCTTCTCTTCCTCAGAACCACCCCTACCATTTACCGGCACAGAACATTCTCCTAGGAACTGAGAGTGCAAGGAGTAAATGGGGGCTTTCCTCTAACCACTGAACAAAACAAACCACTGGACATCTCCACGGTTACACTTTTTTTGAGTGACTGGAGCAGCCCATTAATAATTATGGCAAGACAATTGGCATAGCCCAGAACTGATCCCAGCATAGGGGACAGAGTTCACCTCAGGCACTTGGGAGAGACCTGAGAGATGGATCTGTAGGCTGGGATCAGCCATTATCTAGTGTGTGACCTTGGAAAAGTCACTTAATGTTCCTGAAACTCAGTTGCATAATTTTGGAAACTCAGGACTGAAAACTGTCCGGATGTCCTTCTCTTCAAGGTTAGAGCGACTTTAGAAGAAACAGTGACCTGTTTTAGCCTATGCACTGATAGACACCCAATGCATGATTTTAGACACTTGCCCCCTAGTTCTAAATTGACAGGATTGCAGTACCAAGAGAAAAAACGTGCCTATGGGTGGTGACCCAAATCGCTCATTCCCCCTTTCCTCTCCCTTTCTCTCCCTTGCTCTTCAAACACGTGCCAAAGCCTCATTAAAGACCGAAAACCAGTCCATTAGGTGCAAATGCATGGAAACATATTCATGATTATTCAAATAAAGCCCTGTAAAATAATCAGCGCTGCCTTCATGCATATTCATCGTCACCATGCTAATCACTCAGTAATCTCACAAGAGGGTGTGCCCCTCTAATCCGGCTCCCTTTCCCCTCTCCCTGCTCCTCCCTTTGTCTGAGACTTTTTTCTCCGCTCCTAAACCTCCCAAGGTCTTCTTAGGTCTTCACAATCTCATTCAGGGGAAAGATATTTCTGGTTCCTAGCTAAAGGTTGCTTTATTTATCTCCATCGGAAGATGATTCTACCAGAAGGTTACCCTTCTTCTGTGAAGCATGCCTGGTTGTGGTTGAACAGCATCCGTACTTCCTGATGCTTCCTGCGATGGAGAAGAGGTTCTCTTCACCATATGGGCACTGGGCAGAGCACCGTGCTGGGCTGAGGAGATCACCCACAAGGACACTTCACAGTCAAGGGCAGGATGAAGACAACCGAAATGATGCTATAAAAACCTGCAGAAGGGAAATGAAAGGAACAGAGGGGGATAGGGAAAAAAGAGAGTGGAATGAAGCTGACATCACTTTCTTATATTGTGTACATCCACAAGAAATTAATGAAAAAAAAAACTATGGGTAAATGGCAGAAAATCAATAGAGGGAAGGGAAAGCAGCAGATAGGGAAGGGGAAAGAGGTACTGGGGTCCTACTTAGAAAAAAAATACATTCCCTGTTCATGTAATCATATCAAAATGGATTTAACTGACTTGTATGACTAAAAAGAACCAATAAAATAACAAAATAAAATAGCACATCAGAAGTACCAGGCCAGGTGCAGGGGCACACACCTGTCATCCCAGCGACTGGGAGGCTGAGGCAGGAGGATCCTGAGTTCAAAGCCAAACTCAGCAACAGCGAGGCGCTAAGCAGCTCAGTGAGACCCTGTCTCCATTAAATTACAAAATAGGATTGGGGATGTGGCTCAGTGGTGAGTGCCCCTAAATTCAATCCCTGCTACCCACCCGCCCCCCCCCAAAAAAGAACAATAGTACCAGGCCAGAGCCTTGGAAGTATGTAGGGGGCAGCATTCACCATGGGGAGCCTGAAGATATGGAGATGGGTGAGGACACTCAGGGTTGAGGGTGGCATTCAGAGTCTTCATGCCAACTCTACATGCTGGACACTTACATTCTTGGTCTCCCTACCCCCTCTCCCACACAGAGCCTCCCACATGGTTGGCAAGCATTGTACAACTGAGCCACACCCCCAGATCTATTTGTGTTCTTTTTTGTTTGTTTGTTTGTTTTGATGGGGGGGGGGATTGAATCCAGGGGTGCCTAACCTCTGAGTTACATTCCCAGTCCCACTCCCCATCCCCTTTCTTTTGAATTTTGAATCAGAGTCTCACTAAATTGCCCAGACTAGCCTCAAATTTGTGATCCTCCTGCCTTAGCCTCCTGAGTTGCTGGGAATACAGTCGAACATGCCATAGAGCCCAACTCCATTCATGGTCTCTTATCCTTCCCTGGGTCCTCTCTCTGTCTTTCATAACTTGACCACGTGTCATTGATTGCAGCAACCACGTTCTAAGTTAGAAAATAACCATGAATGTGGGTGAGACAGGGTACAAGGCAGATCCCTATAATAATGATATGTCACTAAAACTTAATCCCTCTAGTGAAGCCCTCCAGTAGCCTGTTGCAGTTACAAAAAATAAGCACCGGGGCCTCATTCATGCAAAGAAAGGGGCCTAGTATGTGCACTTAGAAACCCAGGGGATTGTCCCATTGCCCTTTTTGGTAGTAGCCAGAATAGTATCTAAAGTACTTTTGGTATTTAATGGTAAGGGAGGGCTTTTGGTTTTTTGTTTTGTACTGGGTATTTGAACCCAGGGGCACTTAACCACTGAACCACATCCACATCCCTTTCTTAATATTTTAATTAGAGACAGGGTCTCGCTAAGCTGTTTAGAGCCTTGCTAAGTTGCTGAGGCTGGCTTTGAGCTCAGGATCCTCCTGCTTCAGCCTCCTGGGCCACTAGGATTATTAGATGTGCACCACCAAGCCCGGCAAGAGAGAGTCTTAAGCCATTTCTATCCTTTGATGGAAAAAGATAGCAGGGAATAGGAACCCTCATAGTTAGGGTCTTTGGAAATTCTAGAACTGAAATAAAAATAACAAAATTAAAGGGGGAGGAGTGATAATAGCTACCACAACATCTAGGGCCAAATGAAATGTTTGAGTACTCTTTTTAGATGCCACTCTGTAAAATACAGATGGATCTCTTTGTTATCTCTAATTCTATACAAGAAACATTTTACTTCTTGAGCTTTTCAGGGTGTAAAGAAAACCTAGTGTTGCTTTGGTTTTGAATAACATCATTTTTCTTTTCTTTTTTTAAAAAAGTACAATTAGTACTTACTAATTGTACAAAATAATGGTTTTCATTGTGACATTTTATACATATATATAATGCACTTTGATCCTACCTACCTACCTACCTACCTTTCTATTGCTCTCTCTTACCTTCCTCCCCTCTTCCCCTGGAAGCATCATTTTTCTTATCAAATTAGAAGCAAATTGTTCCTAAGTACCAAAAATATATAGGATGAAAATGAATTGAAAATAGTTTCTACAGCAATACTTCCAGGAGTTTCATTTTGCTCCTTAAAGGCCTGAGAATAAAATAGCTCATCAAAGAAGAGCCGTCGGTTTCTCTTTTCTATGAAGTGTAAAGAATACTACCAGGGATGTTGGGTGACAAAAACCATTATCAATTTTTCATGGTTGATTTGTTAGTGGTTGCAGAGAGGGAAATAATATTACTTTCTAATCCAAAGAGGGCTCATATCTAATATTTGCAACATTATTTCTGAACGTAGCTCTCTCTTCCTAGAAATTGTCGCCCCAAACAGGAGTCCCTGGTTTGATTTAATGAGATTTACACAAAAGGAGTTGTCAGTAACCACAGAAACAGGGCAGGGTTTTCATAATGATTGTGCCTGAATTGTATTCCAGTCTGAAAAGAGCCTTTTTAATTATAGGGTTTGGGGACTGGGGGGGGGGGGAGCAGGTTGTGCCAAAGTAGAAGGGGCAGTGGGGTAGATGTAGTTTTTCTTGGTAAGAAACTGGGAAGTTCTTTTATCTGTTTACAAGGAGAACAGGGGGACTCCACTAACAAGTCATAACCCCAGGACTTGGCTTAACCTGGGGGAAACGTTGGTCATGTCAACCCCGTGTATTTGCTGGTTCCTCCCTTCTTAAATTGCAAGTTCTTCAAAAGGTTCAGAAGGCCTGGGGAGGGGTAGCTGAAGGGTCAGTCCAGGTACGCAAAAGGGTAGAACTCAGAGCCCTCTCCCGGGGTGAGCCCATGTGGGTGGCTCCACGGTCTCCGGGTTCTATCTTGTCAGGCTCTACCCCGCCTCTACCACTCTTTTAATTCATTATTTATTTAGGGGCACTGGGGATTGAACTCAGGGTCTTGCATGTGTTAAGCAACTACTCTATCACTCAGCCACATCCCCAGCCCTTTTAATTTTATTTTTAATTTTAAGACACTGTCTCAATAAGTTGCCGAGATTAGCATGGAACTTTCCATCCTCCTGCCCTAGCCTCTGGAGACACTGGGATTATGAGTATGTGTCCATGTGTCTGGCTTCTTTGTATTTTTTAATTAGGTTTATTGAGGCAGAATTTGCAGGTGATTTGTAAGCTCAACCCTAGCAATTGGATGGGACCAACATGGAGGGGCATGGATCCACAATTATAGTATCATACAGGATCATTCCAGGGCCCTAAAAACCCTCTATGCTCCACCTGCTCATCCTTAACCCCTAACAACCGCTGATCTTTTTACCGTCTCTATAGTTTTTTCCTTTTCCTGAATGTCACATGATTGGAATTATAATATGCAACATTTTTGGATTGGCTTCTTTCACTTAGTAACACTCGCTGACATTTCCTCCATATCTTTGCATAGCTTGGTATCACATTGTACTCTGGCTGTACCACAGTTTATTCACTTGCCTGTAGATGATAACATAAATTTTAAGGTAAATTACAAACAAAACTGTTCAGTATGTCGACTCTGGTAGTGGACACAGGAGCCTACACAGGTGTAGAGTTGTATAAACTTAATTCCCACACACACGCGCTCACACACACACACACACACACACACACACACAGAGATGAATACAAGTCATAATGAGGAAACCTAAGTATGATCAATGAACCGTTTCAATGCCAATATCCTGAGATATCACGGTACAGTTTTGCAAAATGTTACCATGGGGATTTGGGCAAAAACATACAAAGGATCCCTCTGTGTCATTTCTTACAGCTGTACATGAATCTATAATTATCTCGGTAAAATTTCAATTAAAAGAAGAATTATAAAAATACTTCGTTTAATGATATCAATACTGAAGTGTGCAGGGTGAAGTATTCTTAGGAAATGCACAATGGGTGATTGATGGATGGTGAGAGGGATGTTTAGATGGATAGACATGTGATAAAGCACAGATCATAAAATTAATCACAGAAGCTAGGTGGTGGGTGTTCACTGTGTAATTCTTTAAACTTCTCTGTATGCTTGAACTTCTTCATAATAAAATGTCAGAGGAAAAAAGCTGGAAATTACTTGCTTTGGTATAGGTTTTCATTGATGCCAACAGAGAGCCATCAATCCTACCTACCAAGTTGGTTTGAACTTGTCCAGCTCATGGTTGCAAGGTAGCTGCCATAGCTGCAGGCATCACATCAGCATTAGAGAGGGGCAAAAGGGAAAGGGTTGGACTGCTGCCACAGTCCCCTTTCATCAGGAAATGAAAAGCCTTCCCAGAAATATCCCAGCAGATTTCTGCTTACCTATCACTGCTCTGAACTATCTAAGGTGGATGAGAGGTTGGGAAAGTGATTAGTTAGCACCACCATTGTCAACCTCTCCCACTCCCAAATTTGGTTCATTAACAAAGAGAGCAGTAGGGACACTTGAGCGAGTATTTTGTAGATATCTACAACTCCTATGATTGGCCACACTGCCTGGTGGGAAACATTGCTGTTATCATCAGGTATGTGCTCATTTCTGTGATTTTGGCATTATTATTTCCGCCAAATCCCCACATTAGCTGGGTTAGTAGAAATCCCCACATATATGTGAAGCATATGACTGAAGACTTTACGTGACTATTCTACCCCATAGGTCATATAATTTGGGGCTCCTCATGGGATCATGAGTTATATGGCTTAAAATTAAAATTAACCCAGTCAAGAAGCTAGCAATATTCCAGAAATGAGAAGACTTGAATATCCTCTATTTTGAAATGACATCTCTATATAGCTTATTTAAAAGTGGGGCACTAACTAGTTGGGCACAGTGGCACATGCCTGACTGTAATCCCAGCCACTCAGGAGGCTGAGGCAGGAAGATCGCAAGTTAGAGGCCAGCCTCATCAACTTAGGGAGACCCTGTCTCAAAATTAAAATATAAGAAGGGCTGGGGCTGTATGTAGCTCAGTGGTAAAGTGCCCCTGAGTTCCCAGTACCAAAACAAACAAACAGACCCCATCAGATCTAAATATGCGTTCTTTGTGTAGCAAGCAAACAATGTGAAAATTCCAAAGCTCCTACTCAGTACATCCCACACATCTGTTTATTTCAACTTGGTAGAAACTGATGTGAATGACCTTGGGCCTGAGATGTGGTAGCCACCTACAAGTCTATTAACTTTGGTACCAGCAGGTATTTTATTAACTTGGAGCAATACCTACCTTGAAGGTTTACATTCCATCTCTTCCACACGTAATTTGTTATTGGATGGAACCCTTAACTTTTGGATCCAAAGTAAAACACATAACCTTAAAATAAAACAAAATCTTTACTTGGCTTTTGCTTTTCTTTTTCTTGGTGCTGGGCACTGAACCCAGGGCCTCCCACACACTAGTCAAGTGTTCTACAACTGAGGTGCGCTACCAGCCCTGGGAACTGAACTTGTAAAACTTGGATGGGGTAATTTTATAAGTCAAGTAACCATCAGCGATGTGGCCACCTCTGGATAGCTTGATAGAATTCCTCGACCTCTGAAGTTGAGAGCTGTGTAGATTTTTGAGGAAATCTCCCACCTTCTATCCTTCAGCTTGGTTCTGGGGCTGGCCCAGCCCCAGGTTGGCTGTATGAATGAGTCCTCCAGCTACACAGGCGAATCAGTGTTCCCTGCCTCTTCTTCAGACTCGTAACCTTGTTAGGAGCAGGGACAAATGTGGGCAGACTTTGTCTTTGTGTATTTTGTATTTTGCCAAAGGTCTGGCACCAGAGCTAATAAATAATCTTGGCCCTTTCTTTTGAGTAGCCTGCTATTGTTCTCTGCTCACGAGGCATTTTGTGCCCGGTTCCTGTGTGGAAAGGTCTTGGTTCTGATCAAAGGTGTTACCCAGTGAAAGGCAATTGGACGGCTCAATTATTTACCGAGTACCCATAAGTACCTACCATGCTAGGTGTTGGAAATATCTATAGCAATGCACTCATTATTAGGACAAACCATATAGAACATAAAATTGACCATTTTAATAATTTTAAGTATAAAATTCAGCAGCATGAAATATGTTCACAGGGTTGTATGACCATCATCACTCTAGCCCTGGAATCCTATGATCGCCCCAAATAGGAACTCTGTCCCCATTCAGCAGTAATACCCCATTTCCTCTCCTGAGTCCCCACCACTTCCTGTGTCTATGAATTTGACTCTTCTGGGCACCTCAGACAAATGGAGCCACACACTCTCTGTCCTTTTCTGTCTGACTTATTTCTCTTAGCCTTGCGGTCCTCGGGTTCATCCATGGGTGGCTGGTCTCACTGCAGCCTTCCTTTTGAAATCTGAGTAGTATTTCACCATGAGTCTAGGCCACAGTTCATTATCCATTTATCTGTGGGTGGACATTGGGTTGTCCACTGTGAATAATGCTGCGATAAACGTTTGTGTACAAAATGCCGGGTGTGGTGGCGTAAGCCTGTAACCCAGCGGCTTGGGAGGCTGAGGCAGGAGGATCGCGAGTTCAAAGCCAGCCTCGGCAAAAGTAAGGCGCTAAGCAACTCAGTGAATCCCTGTCTCAAAATGAAATACAAAATAGGGCTGGGGATGTGGCTCAGTGGTCGAGTGCCCCCAAGATCAATCCCCGGTACCAAAAACAAAACAAAACAAAAAGCAAACATTTGTGTACAAGGATCTGCTTATGTCCCTGTTTGAGTCCCTTCTCTGATTTCTCTTGGGTATATAGTAGCAAAAGGATTGCAGGGATATATGGTAGCTCTGTTTAACTCTGTTAAGGAAATGTCATACCCTCATATAATTCTTGTGTGTAGCTCTCCTGTTTCCTAGTTTCCATTTTACATTTTCACCAACAGTGCACCAGAGTTCTAATTTCTCCACATCCTCTCCAATACTTGTTATTTTCTGTTTGTTTATTATTTTCATGTCTTGTTTGTTTGTTATCCTGGGACTAGAGTGCAGGATCTTTTATGTAGTGGACAAGCACACACCATTTTTTGGTGTTTTTTTTTTTGTTTTGTTTTGTTTTGTTTTATACTGGGGATTGAACTCAGGGGCATTGGACCACTGAGCCACACCCCCAGCCCTATTTTGTATTTTATTTAGAGACAGGGACTCACTGAGTTGCCAAGCACCTCATTGTTGCTGAGGCTGGCTTTGAACTCGCCATCCTTCTGTCTCAGCCTCCCTAGCTGCTGGGATTACACGTGTGCACCACTGTGC
This sequence comes from Urocitellus parryii, assembly GCF_045843805.1. Lineage (NCBI taxonomy): Eukaryota > Metazoa > Chordata > Mammalia > Rodentia > Sciuridae > Urocitellus > Urocitellus parryii. Next base: position 16,535,452 of record NC_135543.1, read on the forward strand.
TGGGCTGAGCACACACCATTAAGCTATATGTTCATTCTGTTTTGTTTTTTAAATAACAATCATCCTCTCGAGTGTGAGGTGGTATCTCTGGTTTTAATTTGCATTTCCTTAGTATAGAAACATATACATGCCTATATATAATCCAAGGACATTATATTTTCCACTCCATTTTATGGATATGGAAGTTGAGGTTCAGGGTTTGCCCTGCTCTGAACTGGGGGATGCTGACTTAATTCAAGGTGTGTTGGTCTGATTCCAATGCTGCTATGCTGACTCCCCCTGTGCTTTGTAAAGTAACAGGTGCTTTGACTTTCAATAAACATGTACTGTATTAAATATTGAATCTAGAAATGTGGCTGGGGTTCAAAAAATAATTCCTTGACTCCGTCGATCAGAAACTATTTAAAACCCAAAATAGGTTCACTGTGTCACTTTTGCTCTCTGCTAAATGCAGATATTCCAGCCAAAAGCAGTAGTTGCTTTGAGAGTGAACAAATCTAGGAAAACTTGGCGCCAATTTTCTTTCTAATGGAAGGAAGTGGAATAGCGGCATGCCCCAGAAGTCTTCGACACAACAAAAGGCTTAGAAACATTGCCATTTCCTCCATTTTGGTGGGTACACTGCTAATAGCCTTGTAACCGGATTCTAAGGGAGTTTTTGACAAGTGAAGAAGTTTCCTGGGGATAAACATAATAGGCCTTTTTCCTAGGCAGAGAAATATTCTTCAGTAGCCAAAGAAAATCACCCCTATGGATGTCTAAAATTGTATCTCGCTAGGCTCACTCAAATTATCCTAAAAGTAAAACTATAGAAGGGCAAAGAATGGGCTTCTTAGCATCCCAATTCCACCCTTTAGATGGCTGAGAGGAAAGGTGGATGATGAGGCACCAACCAGGGGTGGAGGGATGGTGGCTTGGCCCAGGGTGGTGGCAGTGGAAAGAAACTAAATGATTCGGAGAAAACTTCAAGCTGTGTTGGACCGGGGAGGGGTTTAGCTGCATTGCAATTTCCATCTTGCTAGCGTAGGAGAGGATGGTGATGTCTCCCCATAACCCTTCAGTCCATCTTGAACTCACCTGCCGCTTTGAGAAACAGCTGCCCCGCACCCTGATGGCATCTGGGCTCAAGTCCTTTTGTCCCCTGCCCGTGGGCCTTCCTTGGCAGCAGAAGCGTGCTTACCAGCAGGCACCCAGCTGGAAATGCTGCCCAGTGAAAGCTCCTAGAAGCAACTGTGGGTCCACAGGCCCTAGGGGGCCGGAGGTATAGCCCAGTGGTACTCAGCATGCGTGAGGCCCTGGGTTCAACCCCCAGCACCGCCCCCAAGCCCCCACAAACCAAACAGGGTATGGGAATTGCTGGGTAAACCCCCCAGCTCCCTCTCCTTTCAGTGGGACTCTGGTGGGGTGTGTCCTTTACAGTAACGAACCAGCTCAAAGCCAGTGGTCTAAAGGGGTAACCCACTCCTTAGCACCCAACAGATGCCCTTCACTCCCTTTTCCGTCTCATTTCTCCATTCGCTCAGAGAATTTCCTGGAATCCCAAATAAACCACCAGCACCCAGGGGAATCCAGAACTAAGGCAGCTCCCTGCAGGCCACTCACCAGAAGGCTTAGGTTGGTATTTACTTCTCAAACCCAGCTTCTCTTCCTACCCATCTTACCCAGATTTCTGGAGTTGCCCATGTCAGGAGGTGGGGTAGGTCCCTTGGTGGGGGGTGGGGGGTTGAAGAAGAGGGAGGGGACCTAGGTTTTAGACCTACAGACTTGGAAGGATGGTGGTACCATCCACAGAGCTAGGAAATGCTGGACCAGTTGAGGGTGAAGATCCCGGGTGAGCCGATTTCCTCGCAGAGAGAGCCGGTCCGGTCGGTGCCTCTCCCCAATCACTGAGTGTTTATGGCCTGGCTAAGCGGAGCAGGACCGGCTCCAGCACTTGTAAGGTCCAGCACGAAAAGAAAAGGCAGGGCCTTTGTTCCAAAGTGAAGAATTTCAAGACGGCAAACAGAGCATTCAATCCAGCAGGGGCCCCTTCTGAGGGCTGGGCCTATGCACTGCTCAGGTGGCCCTGGCTAGGGCCCCAGCTAGAGCTGGGGGGGCATGGGGGTGGGTGGAGGAGACAAAGAGGAGGAGGAGAAGCCTGGTTGTCACAGAGCTCAGGGGCTACCGGGGTCAGAAACAAGTAAACAAATAGTTACAAGAATTGTCCTTACCTTTTAGAGACCCATGATAAAATATTTGCAGATGAAATGATATGATATCTGGGATTGCTTCAAATAATTCTGGAGATAAGGGACAGTGGGTGGGGAGTATACTGCCACCAGTTAATCATTGCTGAAGCAGGGATGGGTCCCTGACTGTTCAATGTAATATGCCTTATGACGTATATATGTATGATATGCTTTATACTTTATATGTTTGGTATTTTCCAGAGTTCAAAAAATTTTAAACAAGCAGGAACAATACTATATGGAAAATGATGGTATAGATGGTATGATGGTATAGATGCTGGAATTTGGAGATTATTTACATACCACATCCAGTCCACCCTGTTCCTGATTTACAGTATTTTTGAGATTTATATATTTCAATTTGGAATTTAAATGTTTACGTACAGCCTCCCCAAAGAGCAGAATAGATTGTTTTGTTTTTGTTTTTGAGACAGAGTGTCAGTGTTGCTCAGGCTGGTCTCCAGTTCCTGGGGTCATCTATCCTCTTGTCTCAGCCTGCCAAATAGCTGGGACTACGGCACATGCCACTAAGCCTAGCTTCCAAAACAGATTATAGACATGAAAACCCCTGACCTGTTGAATGAATGCTCTTCATCCTCCACCCTCTGCCCAGCCTTCTTCTTCTTCTTCTTCTTTTTTTTTAATAGAGGGGGGGGGGGGAGAGAGAGAGAGAGAGAGAGAGAGAGAGAGAGAGAGAATTTTAATATTTATTTCTTAGTTTTCGGCGGACACAACATCTTTGCAAGATCTTTGTATGTGGTGCTGAGAATTGAACCCAGGCCGAATTCATGTCAGGCAAGCGCGCTACCGCTTGAGCCATATCCCCAGCCCTGCCCAGCCTTCTTCTAACCCTGTCAACTACTGATCTGCTTTCTGTCTCTGTATCTGCCCATTCTGGATACTTCATATGAATGGAATAATACAATATGGGACATTTTGTATCTGCCTTCTTTCACTCACTTCGTTTTCAAGTTTCACCCACATTGTAACATGTCAGTACTTTAGTCCTTTACATGGGTCAATAATATTCCATGCTATGACTACCATATTGTGACTATCCAGTAAATAGTTGATACACCTTTGGATTGTTTCCACCTTTGCCTACTGTGAATAATGCTGCTGTGAACATTCAAGCGCAAATATTTGCTTGAATTATCTGATATTAACCCTTTTGAGTACATACAGAAGTGAAATTGCTGGGTCCTGTGGTAAATCTATTGAACCCTGAAGAATTGCCGTACTGATTCCATGGTATTTATATTCCCACTAGCAATGCCTGAGTGCTGAGAGCCACAGCTGAGTCGGAATGGCCCCTGGCATTTTGCCAATAGTATTGATTGACAGGCAAGGCATTACTATCCGCCTGGGCCGCTACTTTGCAGTTCTCATGGGGATTCCCGGGGATTCCCGGAGAGTTCCCATTGGTTGGGGAAGTGCAGGAGGAGGGATTTCCGGAGGATATTTCCAGCTACTGGTTCCTGGACAAGCCGAGTGGCGTTGGGGAGGAGTTCCCGGGAGCGTGTGTGGAGCGTGCTGGTGGAGTTCAGAAATAAAGTTTGTTCCTGCTTCAGTGGCTCGAGATTTGTGCCCAGCCAGACTGCGGCACTTGAGAGCCTCAGCTTCTGCACATCTTCACCAATACTCGGGTTATTTATCATTTTTTAAAAAATCATAGTCATCCTAAACCGGGCACGGTGGCACATGCCTGTAATCCCAGCGGCTCTAGAGGCTGAGGCAGGAGGATCGTGAGTTCAAAGCCAGCCTCAGCAACAGCAAGGTGCTTGGTAACTCAGTGAGACCCTGTCTCTAAATAAAATATGAAATAGGGCTGGGGATGTGACTCAGTGGTCAAGTTCCCCTGAGTTCAATTCCCAGTACCAAAGAAGGAAAAATGATAGTCTTCCTGGTGGGTGTGAAGTGCTATCTTGGGGGTCCTTCCATGTTTGGTTCCCTTTTTCTTTCAGATGCTTTTCCTTCCTTTTAAAACCATCTTGATTATAACCATTTACATATATAAAATCTTCCCACTGGGTGTGATGGCAGACACCTTAATCCCAGCTCCTCGGGAGGCTTGATTGCAAGTTTGAGGCCAGCCTGGGCACTTTAGTGAGACCCTGTCTCAAAGTAAAAAATAAAAACGGCTGGAGATGGAGCTCAGGGGTGGAGTGCTCACCTAGCAGGTCTAAGGCCTTGGGTTTAGTCATCCTATCTCAAGAAACAGATAAACCCACCTCTGATGGTTAAGAGTCAGATAAAGCATCTACTGTGTCCAGGCCTACTCTTGGCGGTGCTGACTGCCCCAACATCTAAGTGACAAGACGTGGCCATGGAAGTTGGGAGGTTTCTCTTGATCCCCGTGGGGAGGTGGGAAACGGAGGCCTCTGTCTCCCTGCGGCATCATTCAGTTTCTATTGTGCCATACAAACTGTGCACAATAGAAATGTGCAGCGGTTCTGGGGCTGGAGGTCCGAGATCACACGGGTTGGCATGTGTGGTTCTTCCTGAGGCCTCTCTCCTTGCCCGGCCAATGGTCTTTTCTCTCTCTCTGTGTACACATCCCTGGTCTCTTTCTCTTCTTTTATGGTCTCAAGTCCTATTGGTTTAGGGTTCCACACTTAAGACCTCATGCGACTTTAATGACCTCTTTAAAGCTTATCTCTAAACAGTCACCTTGAATAGTAGGGCTTCAGAACATGAATTTTGCAGGGACATCATTCAGCCCCTCTGAGTTTTGACTTTGTCATCACCTTAAAGGAAACAGAAAGCAACTTGAGAAGCTCATCGACACTCACAAGTAAAACCCTGGCCCTCCACCACACCACTCATTGGCTCCTTGAGCCAGGCCAGTTGGAGATCTGCAACAGAAACGGCTCTGCCCCTCAGCCCAGGAGAGGATGGCTTTTAGTTTAGAGGCCACCACTAAAGCCCTTTTATTTCTCTGGCCAGGTAGTTATTACAAGGATCAAAAGAGAAAATGCATTTGAAAGTGTGTTGAAATTTTAAAGCACTATATAAAGAAAGCCATTAGCATTATTCTTGTTTTGCTGGGCTCCGGTGGGGGTGGGGTGAGGTGGGTTGGGGGCTTGAACGCAGGGCTTTGGGCATTCTAGCCAAGTGCTCTGCCATTGAACGACACCCAAGTCGTCTTATTGCTTTTGTTGTCCGTATGATGCAATCTCAGCTAAGTTGGGAAGTTATTAATTTTGTCACTAGGGTGCTACTTCTTTCAGTGTTTTTTAAAAATATTTATTTAAAAATAAATATTAAATAAATATTGTGTAGGTGGACACGATATCTTTATTTCATTTTTATGTGGTGCTGAGGATGGAACCCAGTGCCTCATGTGTGCTAGGCGAGTGCTCTACCTCTGAGCCAGCCCCCCTTTCAGTGTTTTGCTTATACCATTTGCCACTGAATTAGTAATGATTTGGCTTGGCTCTGAGTGACAGAAAACCCCAAATAACTGTTGCTTCATGAGACAGACTAATTGAAAAGCAAGCAGTCTGCTCCAAGCAGTCTTCAGGGACAGTTCTAATGGTCCGAGTGGGCAACACCGGCATTCCAAGCGTCAGGATAGGAAAAGGAACAGGGAGAGAAGTAAAGGGTTGTGAGCCTCACAGACTTTACATCATCCATCCTATGGGTCAGGATGTGTCACCTAGCCACGCTTGCTTGCAAGGGAGTCCTGCAGATATAATATCAATTCTGGGTGGCCATGCGTTCCACTAAAATTTTTATTCCTAGGAAAGATGAGAAAAACAAATATTGCCGAGAACTGGGAATCTCTGTCTTACACTCTGCTCCTGAGGTTCTCTGGACTTCAGTGGGTACCTGAGTCGACCAAGAAAATGGGGAATGAGCCAAGAAACATAGTGGGAATGACTTTGATGGGTGTAGTTTGATTTTAATACCTGGTTTCAGAATCTACAGATTCCTTAGGTGAGCTGAAATAGGTAAACTCGTGCATGTTATTATGAAAATGTTACTAAGACAGAATAAAAAATGGCTGTGGAGAGCATCATTGACTCAGTTCTGCCGGCGGCCTCCCGTGTCACTTTCTTCCTGGATTGACTGAGGGTGTCCAGAGCTTAGAGATTGGTGCCCAGGAGATTATAGTTTATGGAGATGACCAAGAGATGATAGAGAGAAGTTAGTACCATGGAAAGATTCTCATGACTTACGCTTTCCAAGAGAAGGGGCACATTGTGCCACACAGGGTTAAGGAGGGACACCAAGGATTGTTCTGGAGACGGAAGCAGGAACCAGGGGAAGGCTCAAGTAGAACGTGTATTGGGATATCTGAGTGAAAGGCAAGGCAGGGCCCAGCAAAAGACTTAGGCTTGGATAGTTCAAATTATTCCAGTGGGCTTTGGGCTACAGAGGTGGATCCAGTCGGTACCTAGCACCAGGATGATTTAGGGCCAAGGTGACATTGGCTGAGTGCAAGAGTTGGACAGGAGGCTATAGGCCTTGGGGTTGGTTTGCTTGTGAGGGGCCTGCTCTAGGCAACTTGTTTTTACCCTCAGGAATTGGCTGCCCCAGAAGAGCAGTCCATTCCTGGGTCTGGAACATCCCCTCCCCTCCAGATGTCCAAACATTACAAGAGACAGAAAATAAAATACATGGTTAACACAGAGACAGAACACGTGGAATTTCTATCACCACGAATTGTGCTTCACCCCACAAAGATTAGTGGAGGCTCTGTCTGAAGCAGTGATTTCCAAGCCTTAGTCTCCCAAGTTGCTGGGATTCCAGGGGTGTGCCACCACACTCAATGACAAACTTTCTTTTAGGCAGGGAGACAACACTTGAAGGCTTTGGAGTCAGGCCTGACTGTGGGTTTGCAACCATGAGTCTTGGGAGAAATGCATGCTCTCTCGAAAGCTTGACTTCTTCATCTATAGAATAGGAAAACCAGTAAGATCTACGCAGAACAGTTGTGAGAATTAAGTAAGTAATGTGTGTCCCTCTGACTTGGAGGAGTGTTACACATCATCATGGATCTCCTCTGGGTTGGTCAGGACGTCTCTTGGAGAACCTCTCCCAGAGTGTTTGGCCTTGAAACTCTATGAGACTTTGCTTCCACAGCAGCCTGCTTCTATCCTAACTGAGAGGCTAGACTTCAGTAATTGTTCTCTAAGTTGTAACTCACTTTGTGGTTAATGTCCTTGGTTCAGCAAATGTATTTCCTGTGAGATTTTTGTTCTTTCCAATTTAATCATTATGAAAAAGAAAAAAAAAATTGTACGACAATAAACCATGTGATTTGTGAATTCATGCTTTGTCTCTTTGTTTTAACCATACAAAGAATTGTTATTGATTATTATTATTATTATTAGCAGTACATCTATACAATGATCTAGAAGTTTATGGAAAATGAGCGATTTATTTATCCAGCAGGTACTCTGTGATAGTCGCTCAGGCCAGAGATACACAAGTAAACAGAGGATTCCGTTGGCACAGAGTTCCCACTCCAGCAGGGGGACAAGCCATAGGCACAGGGATGAACAGAGTCCAGGAAGCTCGGGGGAGAGTGGATGGTCATGAAAACAGCCTCTGCATTCTCACTGTGTGGTCGGCTCTGTGCCGAGGGCTTTCCATGCAGGGGCCTATTTATTTAATCCTCAGAACAACCCTAGGAGGCAGGCTATTATTATTGCCACCATTTTACAGGTGAGCAAAGTGAAGCTCAGAGAACTTGCGGTGCCAATAAAGGGCAGAAGCAGGACTCTGACCTCTTCAGAACTATGATATATGGGCTGCCATTTTTCTGCCATTTTGATTACAGCCTCTAGCCAATAGGAGTGAAATTGTATATAAATCAAGGAATGTTCAAAGTGCAGCTCTTGAGCTGAGGATGTAGCTCAGTGGTAGCACACTTGCCAGCACAGGCAAGATCCTGGGTTCAATTCCCAGCACCACCACAATAAACAAATGAATAAACGCTGCTCTTTATAGTAATTTATAGGGCTCCTGTTCTTAAACATAGAATATTCCTGAAAGTGCACTTTATCTGCATTAGTTCTATCCCTGGGAAAACTACTTAATCACCTACTTTGTCAGGAAGCCAAAAGCTCCTCGGAGGCAGACTGCAGCAAAGCCTGGTTCATCACTGTTCTGTCTTATTTATTTATTTTTGTACTGAAGTTCTTTGGCAGAGGACTTGGGAAAATCTCATACTTCACAGACTGGGAACTTCTGAGCTCAGAGCCTTGGAAAACATCAAGAGGCACAGCTGACCGTTGAGATTTAGAGGGGTACGTGCAGACACTGACGCAGGGCTTCACAATGTGCACTAGATGGGGACGGACCCAGGGCTTTGCACATGCAAGGCAAGCACTCTGCACTGAGCTAAGCCCCCACCCCTTTTCTTGCCCCCTTCTCTCCCTCCCCCCCCCCACTAAGAACTTTACTTTCTTAGACATCCCCAATTTCTCTTCACTTCCAGAACATAAACTTGGCTTTCGATTGAGGACTATTGCTCAGAGAGTTGACGTGTTTATCTCTGTGCAGGAGCTACTGTGGGGCTAGTTACAAGCAGGAACCACAGGCTGGCTGAATCAAGGATGCTGGGAGACCCCCGAGGCTCCTTCCCCAACAGGAATGCAGCTCCTCACCGCTCTGTGAGCAAAGGGGACTTCATGGCTTGGTGAAGTGGGAAATAACTACACAAGTTTGTATTTGAACTGTTGATGAAAAATGAAAACTAGTAATCCACAATTCCCAGCACATAGTTACCATATATTCTTAAAATATGTAATTTTTTGGTTGAAGGTGAACACAATAGCTTTATTTATTTTTATGTGGTACTGAGGATTGAACCCAGTGCCTCACGCATGCCAGGCAAGCACGCTACCACTGAGCCTCAGCCCCTGCCCCAGGGTTGGTATATTAATTAGTTATTCCTGAATAAGAAATAACTCCAAAACATAATAGCTTAAAACAAAATAAAACAAAAGTCATTTATTATCTCCCTTGGTTTCTGTGGGCTAAGAATACAGGGAGGGCAGAGCAGGGATAATTAATCTCTGTTCCACAGTGTTTGGGCCCCTGCCGGGAGACTTGGAGGCTCTGGGCTGAGATCATCTGCAGCCTCATCCACCCCCACCCGTGGGGGGGCACTCAGCAGACGACTGGCTGTTGGCTGGGGGTCGAGGGATGCTGCTCGGACATCCCATGAGTTCTCTCCATGGAGCCTGGGCTTCCTCACAAAATGGTGCTTCAGGTCAAAGGGCAAGCACCTTGGGAGAGGGAGAAAGAAGGAGAGGGAGACACCGGAACCTCTTGACGGCCCAGCTCTGAAGTCACAGGCGTCATGTCTGCTGTGCTTCATCAGTTAGGGCAGTCACCACGCAGACACCACGGCTGGGGAGGGCTACCCTTCCACCCCCAGGAAAGGCATCAGTGCCCTTGTGGGGGGAGCACATGAGGCCGGATAAGTACTCGGGAGGTTATCTCTGGGAAATAACATCGGCCACCAATGGTACTCCACTAATACTTACCGGGTGCCTCTGTGAGGCCCACTACCTGCTCTGGAAGAAATGACAGTCTGCCAATGAAGTAGACCACAGAGTCATGGAGCTCTGGATAAATGGCCCCGAAGTTAGGGAGTGATATGCAACTTAGTTGCCATCACCAGTGGGGTCCAGAGGTAGTCTTGCTAGGTCCTGGACTATCAGGACCATGAACAAGCGTTTCTGTCCCCTGGATTTCTACGTGTGCACACACAGTGAGACCTGTCCTCTGCTCACTCCACAGGCTGGGTCACCCAGCTTTGGCTCTGAAATGTGCCTTAGGAGAAGCACTGAGCAAAAGCCAGGCAGAGCTTCTTCCCCGTCATGTGATCTTGAACAAGTAAACTCTCCTCTCTAAACGTGTGTTTACGCTTGTAAAATGGGGTGATTGACTCAGTCAAGAAAAGGTCTCTGAAAGTCTGGGTATAAGGTAAAGGATCGGTGTATGCTCTTTCCTGTCATCCTGCAGCCTCGTCCAGCCCCAGGCCCGCCTGAGGGCTATCTCCCAGTTCTCTAGAAGACGAGGCTTTGTCTGTTTTGCTGTTTACTTCTAACTAAGGTCCAGGTTTTCTGAAGTTAAGTGTTGACCATTAGATTTTCTAGAGTGGTGAAGATGATTCCTAAAGTTGTGGGTCTCCATGCTCCTAGGGCCATCGATGATTCTTCTGGAATTGAGAACACCTGTTCAAGGATGCTTTTCCTGTCTGGCTGTGTGGACCTCTGTTGATTAATTTCTCCTCTGTCCCAGTCTTACCATCCTCCTGGTGCTCCCAGGAATGAGTTACCTACACCATGCACATAAGTTCATTGTGCATTTGTATGAGAGTCAGGTTTGTGTCTTTTAGAAAAACATGCATTGATACCCACCAAGTCCTATGGAAGCCAGATTTAAAATTAGGTAGTCAGTGTAGTTAGGTAAATCGGGTCTAATATCGAGTAAGATTTAAAATGGAGGCCATGGAGGCCATGCAGGCCATGCAGGCCTTACTGAGAATGAATTCCCAGGAAACTCTTGGAATGTTAATGAAGTCCTGAGAAAAGCCCTAGGCCCAAAGTCCACCCAAAGAAATGTTAATGAACAGCCCCAGCAGATTTAAAGAGAGCCCATCTCAAAGAAGTGTTAATGAAGTCCTTCCTGCCCAGATTACTTCTTTGGTCCACCTGTGTCCCACCCCTCGGGCCTTCCCACCTACATTCCATCACCCAAAACTATAAAATGGAGAGACAACCGCACTTCGACGGATTCCACCTCTTGGGTCCCCTTCTTCCTCCTGGAGAAGTCTTTTCTGCTGTCCTTTAATAAACTTCTAATTTCTACTCTGACCTTGCTTCTCTGGTGTTATTCTTCTGGTGTTATTCTTCAATATTGGGGAAGCAAGGATTCGCACCGGTCAACAGCAGTGACACTATGTGTCACAGGGAAAAAGAAAGTAATTAGCTGTCACCGTGCCACCCATCTGTCACCCCAGTTACTCAGGAGGCCGAGGCAGGAGGATCGAAAGCTCAAGCCTAACCTGAGCAAGTTCATAAGACTGAAAATAAATAAAAAGGGCTGGGAGTGTAGCTCAATGGTGGAATGACCCTGAGTTCAATCCCCAGTACTATAAAAAAAAAAAAAGGAAGGAAGGAAGGAAGAAGGAAGGAAGGAAGGAAGGAAGGAAGGAAGAGTCATGGCAAGGAAGGAGGAAGGAAGGAGGAAGGAAGGAAGGAAGGAGGAAGGAAGGAAGGAGGAAGGAAGGAAGGAAAGAAGGAAGGAAGGAAGGAAGAGTCATGGCAAGGAAGGAGGAAGGAAGGAAGGAAGGAAGGAAGGAAGGAAGGAAGGAAGGAAGGAAGGAAGGAGGAAGGAAGGAAGGAGGAAGGAAGGAAGAGTCATGGCAATTAACTGGAAGAAGAAATCTGAAGGAATTCAGGAAGACTTTCTGGAAAGGATCTCCATAGTTACAGAGGACCGTTTCACAACCGGAGAGGGCCTTTGAGGGGTGGGAGCCATCTGCACAGAAGAGGGGCCACATAATGGAGAGAAGTCAACTGAATAAACCAGAAAGCCAAGGTCCGGAGATGATGATAAATAATATTTTGAAACCAACCACATGAAAGACGACAGATAAGCTACCACCTCATCGGTTGTGAGTTATCAAGATGCACACCAGCAGTTGGTATGTGTTTGAATTGTGTTTGTTTAATTGTATTTGTTGTTGTCTTTCCTGGTTTTTGTATTTGTTGCTTTGCTTTCCCAACACGGAGGAGGGGGAAACGTGCTCAGGACGGTGCCGTCCTGGCTCGCATCTGCAGGAGCCTGCATGGGTGGCCTCTCGTGGGTTTCATTTAGAAAGGAAATGAAATAGTGCTGTGGGTCATAAAGTTTTTATTTTTTTCCCCTGGGCTCAGCAGAGCTGCCCTGTGAGGAAGGCTGTGTGTGCCTGCCGGAGGAGGGGTTCCCAGGACCAGCCTGAATTTGTAACAGGTATGAAAAAGCAGTGGTTTCCTGGCTTTGAACTCATGAATTTTTAATTCTGTAAATAAAAGAATAACCAAGTAGGACCCTTGGAATCAGCCAAGCCAATCCAATGCGAAGAGCTTTGAGACAGGCGCCCTGAATGAAAAGAAAGTCTTTTCACCTCTCCTCTCCTTTATGACCTTCCTTTGTTGAACAGCAGGAATCTCTACTACACTATGTTTTGTTTTTTGGATGTTGTGATAAACTATACAGAACATAAGGTTTACTATTTTCCCCTTTCAGTTTCCAGAATTGCACCCAGGTATGCCGCATACTAAGCATGCAACCCACCACCAAGCTATACCCCAGTCTCCTATTTTTACCATTTTTTTGGTACTGGGAGTTGAACCCAGGAGTGCTCCACTACTGAGCAACACCTCCAACCCTTTTTACTTTTTGTTTTGAGACAGGATTTCACTAAGCCATTCAGATTGACCTTGAATTTAAAGATCCTCCAACCTCGGCCCCCTGAGTCCATGGGATGACAGGCATGCGCCTATGCACCCAGCTAGAAGTTCCTTATAATCCTCTACCCTTGAGCTTCCCAGGCTTGTCTTGGTTCCTGCTCTTAATTCTGTGAGCTGCTCAGTATCACTGAAAGAACCTTTTGGGTCTTAGCATTTATAAGTCAATTTCTTTTGCTTTCTATCAAAGACCTTTAAATGATAACGATTCCAAGTCCAATTCTTGAATTTCTTCAAGAAACACAGGAAAACCCTAAAACTCACTCGACTTGAAAATGATCTATTTTATTATGGTCCATTTCTCTCGGCATGTCTTGACAGCTATTTTTAAAACATGTCATAGGCAAAAGAAAATCTGTTCTGTTTCCCTCTGTGTCCCCATGTTTCTGTCTGAGGGTCTGCGTCTCTCTCGGAGGGGGAGGAGGAGGAGAAAGAAGGCTTGAAGAAGGGAGCAGAGAGAGGAATGTTAATATGGAGTAGAACCTTCAATTGTATAAAATGTGGAAACTTCCCAAAGCGTGTCTGTTCCGCTGCTAGAGGTCTAGAGTGTTTCTAATTCAGGGCTTGATTTACTGTCTCCAGTTCTTGGCGTAGCCTCAAAGTAAAGATGCACTTGGGTTGGAGAGTTATTCCCATCTGAGTGAGAAAAAAAATTGTGTCTGCATTTTCCATTATTTGCTTTGTGTTTTCTTAAATGAGAGAAATCCTCTAGAGTCAGAAACTCTCCAAGTTCTCTAAAAACTCGCCACATTTGGGCCACTGCTCTGTGAGCCCTTTTTTTCTAAAGAGCTGCTTCTGGTCTGGATGCTTCTCCACAAAGCGTTTCAGAATGTGTGGGTCTCTTTTTTCTGAACCACATCAAAGAGCACAGATTGTTTCCTTTCTGAGAACAAAACTCTTTAATGACAAGAAAGAACAAGAAACTGAGCAGCCAATCATCCCTATCAGGAAAGACACCCGTAACCCTAACAATGACAAATGGTCCACTTTGGCAATCTCTAACCTCTTTTTGAAATTTAAGCCCAAGTACAGTAATAATGACCTGGTAGGTGTCTCTCACATGCAATCACATCTTTCTACTCTAAAACTTTTCTTGAACCTGGGTTAATGATTCATTTTCATAGGGCAGTTTAGTAAAAACCGTCCAATATTTTACAAAACATTTTTAAAAGCTACAAATAGCTAGCAAAATGAAAAATGAAATTGAAAATATTTACCAAAATTATAAGTATCCCCACTGAGGATTGAATACAGGGCCTCACGTGTGCTAGGTAAGTGCTACAAACTGAGCTACATCCTCAGCCCTAAAACAACAAGTATTCTTGTTATTTGGCTCAGCAAAGTTATAGGACTTGATCTTATAGATACATATATACGTGAAATAATATGCATATGTGAAAATAATAGCCTGCCTATCTGGTGAAGTAGAATGTAGCTGTTAGAAAAGGGTACATTCATGGGGCATGGTGGGACACAGTTTTAATCCCAGGTACCCAGAAGACTGAGGCAGGTGGATTACAAGTTTGAGACCAGCCTTGGCAACTTAGTGAATCCTGTCTCAAAAATTAAAAAAAAAAAAAAAAAAAAGAAAAAGAAAAAGAAAAGGATTGGGCTTCTAACTCAGTGATAGAGCACTTGCCTGGTATGTATGAGGCCTATCATAGGTTCCATCCCTAGAACATGTCACCTGCCCTTCATGCAAGAGAACACAGTCTTTTTTTAAAAAAAAAATTTAATTTTTTTTAGTTGTTCATGGACCTTTATTTATTTATTTTTTACTTATATGTGGTGCTGAGAATCAAACCCAGTGCCTCACACATGCTAGGCAAGTGCTCTACCACTAAGCCACAAACCCAGTGCACAAAAGAACTTCTAAGGATCTCTAGTATGTACTGTTAAAAGCCAAACAACAACAACAAAAACAAAAACCAAAAAAGCAAAACAAAATCAACAAGGTATATAGTATAGTTATTGACTGTTGATGCATATTAGAACAATATGTATATAGTATAGTTATTGACTGTTGATGCCTATTAGAATCACCTGTGAATTTGTTGTTGTTGTTGTTGAGGGGGGATACTGGGGATTGAACCCAGGGTCTCACACCTACTAGGCAAGAGCTACATCACTGAGTGACATCCCTAGCCCTTCTACTTTGAGAGAGGGTCTCACTATGTTGCCCAGGCAGACCTCAATTTGTGATCCTCCTGTCTCAGCCTCCTACATCTCTGGGATTATCGGTATGTGCCACCATACATGGCCATCTGGGAAAAATTTTTAAAAACTGTCAGCTGGACCCTTTCCCAGAGATTATGATTTATATTTTCTGAAAAAAAAAAACTCCCCCAAGTGATTCTAATGTACAGCCAAGGTCGAGATAAACTGATAAATGATATACTTCTATGAGCTTAAAAAAAGATTAAAATGCATTCACATTTATAAGCTGAGATATCTCTAGAAGGATACCTACCCAAGGAAGTGCTATCAATGGCTGTGTTCAGATGGGAACTGGGCATAACTCCATTTGTATACTCTTTCAACCATTTGAATTTTAAATCTTAGGAATTTTTTTTTTTTTTTTCTGGGATCAAACCCAGGACCTCCCACATGGTAGGCAGCCAGCCACTCTGCCACTGAGCTGAGCCTCTAAAAAAAAAAAAAAAAAAACCAGATTGAGACAGTGTCTTGCTAAGTGGCTAAGGCTGGCCTCAAGCGGCCTTGTGATCCCCTCCTCAGCCCCTGGGTGGCTGAGATGAACAGGTGAGCGCCACCACACCTGGCTCTGAACGTATTACCTACTCAAAAAATATGTAAGTGAAATAGAATTTTAGAAATAATCTTCTCAAGTGCTACTTTGAAAAGAGCAGGTGAAAACTATTAAGCAATATGATCTCCTCCTCCCCCTTTTCTTCCATCCTCACAGTTCAAGAGACGGAATGGATCAGAATATCATTTTTCAGGCAGCCCCTCTTTTCCAGTTGGCCTGGAAATGGAGCTGCCGTTCTGACCATAGGGAGGAAAGAAAGACAGGGGCTCCTATCAACTGTTTCCTGTCCGTCCATGCATCCATGCAAAACGTCAATAAAACATGTGTGGACTGCATAACAGGCACAGGGTCCCTGCTCTTATGGAGCTCAAACTGGGGGGAAAGAAATTTTAAGCAATAATGATAATGATATTGTTAATAAGAGCAATTCATAGTGATGAGGGCTAACGTAGAGGTGCATACAGATGATTTTGTGTTCTTAAATACTTGGGATTCTCTATGGCACGTAAAAGTGAAAAATTCTTGGACAAGGAATTTCAACCTTACTGACACCTGTGTTATCCTCCCTGGGATCAATACATGGAAGTGGGTAGAGGTGGGAAGGCAATGCCAACAATAGGCAAGAACAGGCTGCAAAATCTTTCCCAACAGAGCCATTAAACTTTTTTTTTTGCATGCTGACAAGACTTCTACATTCATAAATATGAATGAACTGAAGCTGGGCACAGTGGCACATGCCTATCAACTCAGCTACTTGGGAGGCTGAGGCAGGAGGATCCCAGGTTAGAGGCCAGCCTGGGCAACTTTGTGAGATCCTGAATCAAAAATTAAAAAAATAAAAAAGTATCGGGATTGTGGCTCAGTCATAGAGCACCCCTGGATTCAATCCCCAGTACCAAAATAAATAGATACAAGAAAAAAATTAAAAAATATGAATTAAACTTATTGTTGATTTCAATACTGCCGCAAACTGCCCGGGCCCCGGGCCGGCTGAGTCCCGCTCCTGCTGCCCAGCACTGCCTGCCGCACCCCTGCTGAGCGATTCCCTGCTGAGCTGTCAGTGCACGCGGGCTTGCAATCTTGCAACCCGGTTGGGCACAAAAACACAAGCCAGTCAAACTGAGACAAAGTTTTATTTGGAGAGAGGCCGTGTGCGTCCCCTAACAGGTGGGTCCGCCACGTGTGTGTTCTACCTGAGCCGGGGGGGCTTCCACTTCCCCCGGAACACCCTCCTACCATCCTTTTCCAGCCAATGGGAACTCTCCCATTACAAGAGTGACATGAGTAACCTGAGTCCTGAAATGGGCCCAGCTAAACAGCATGAGTCCAATTACCATATGAATGTGAATTGCTGGCTGGCAGTCATTAAATCCAAAGGTGCCTATATCAATATTTTTGCTGTGGCTCCTAACAAATACAGTATTACCGAGGCTGGCCTGGAACGTGCAATCCTCCTGCCTCAGCCTCCCAAGTAGCTGGGACTACAGGTGTGTCTCACCACATCCTGCCAGATGCAGATATTTTAAAGAAAGCTTGGTTGGCATGAAGAAAGCAAGGTGTAATTGCAGTTTTCAGGGAAGGTAAGGTTGCAGAAAATAGGCACATGTTGTAGACAAGAGTAGGTACCAGCGGAAAGCATGTGGTTGGAAGAGAGTTTAATAAGTGAAACAGCCTCAGAAGAGACAGATGTGAGTGTGATTATAGGAAAGACCGTGTCCGCAAGCTTCCTGGGTCCCAGGGATCACCCAGGGCACTAGCTAACAATAGATTGCTCTGTACCTTCCCAGGAAAGTCTGATTCATGAGGTCTAGGTTTGGGGCCCTGGAATTTGTATTTTCAGCAATTTCTCCTTGATGATTAGTAAATAACTCTCATCTTTAGAAATCTGGGGACACGATGATTGGAAACCCATCAGGAGAGCCCAGTGGAAGCAGAGCCCATTCTAGGTATTCACCCACCCGCGTCCTCTGCTGCACCAGCTGAGCTGTGGAAGCCCCCCGCCCCCCCACACTCTCTAGGTATCTCAGAGGAACCTAATACCAGGAAGCAGATCTGTATGGAAGCAGCCAATCCTCCCACCAGTGCCAACAGAATCCAGGAACCACAGATTCATCCTCATAGCCAGCAACGCCTGGAGCAACCTGAATGCCCATCAGTGTAAGAATGGATGAGGAGCCAGCATGGTGGGCTACACCTGGAATCCCAGCAGCTAGGTGGGCTGAGGCAGGAGGATCACAAGTTCAAAACCAGCCTCAGCAAAACGAGGTGCCAAGCAACTCAGTGAGACCCTGTCTCTAAATAAAATACAAAATAGGGCTGGGGATGGGGCTCAGTGGAAGAGCACCCCTGGGTTCAATCCCCCAGTACCAGGAAAAAAAAAGGATGGATGAGGAGTTGCCATATGTTCATAAAATCGACTGCCTCCCGGGCATCAAACAGAGGGACTACTGCTTCACACCACGGGAAGCAGAGCATTGAGCAGAAGCAGCTCGACGCAGCATGGCTCTGTCTACGCAAAGTCCCCAGACAGTAAAACTAAACTGTATTATTTAGCATGTCTACCAAGGAGAAAAGGAAGAGGTAATTCTGAAGCTCAAGATAGTGGTGAGCTGTGTTGAAGAAGAAAATACATTATAACATGTTATATTTAACATAATGTATGTATACAGTGTGTGTGTGTGCGCGCGCGTGTGTGTGTGTGTGTGTGTGTGTGTGTGTGTGTGGGCGTGCGCGCACATGCAGGCAAGGGGTTGGGTCCTGGTGTGCAGGCAACAATGTATGTCCTGGCTGGATGATGCTCACATGAGTGTTTGTTTTATAATTAGTCATAGAATGGTGCGCGTATCTCATCTCCTTTTCTCTATGTGTGTTATGTCATTTCACAGTAACCTCCCCTCCCCCCACCCCCACGTCCTGGGGACTGAACTCAGGACCTCACGTGTGCTAGGCAAGCACTGAGCTACCTCCCCCTCCTAAAATGTCATCTTTTCTTTCCTTGTTTTTTTTTTTTTTCTTTTTTGAGGTGCTAGGGATCAAATCCAGGCCCTCACACATGCTAGGCAAGCACTGTACCACTGAACTACATCCCCAGCCACAGAAACATACTTCAAAAAAAAGTACTAAGGAGTATCATCAATTCAGTGTGTGCTCCCTGGCCAATGAGGAAACTCCTCTGAAATATGGCAGGGAGGCAGGGAGGCAGGGAGGCTGGGAGGCAGGCAGGGAGGCTGGGAGGCTGGGAGGCTGGGAGGCAGGCAGGCAGGCAGGCAGGGAGGCAGGGAGGCAGGGAGGCGTGCATCGGGCTTTGTGTTTGTGACCATGGCCCTCTGCACAGTCACAGTGGCTGTTCATCCCTGCAGAGAGGGCCCCCCAGCCTAGGCCTTTCATCCCTATGTGGCCCCCATCCGCACACGCTTGCTTCTTGCCTTCCCAGCTCGTGGCAGATTTAAAAATAAAACAGCAAAATTGCAAGGAAATGCCCAGTTGCTGAGTGCAGGGCACCAGGGACGAGATGGAAGACAACCAGAAAGTGACAAAGCACAGAGAGCCAGGTGTGAGGCCTGTGGGGACCGCGGGCCAGCAACCTCAGAGGCCTCCCTGCTTTCAGCCTTGCCGCTGGGGCTGGTCCTGGTCCTGGTCCTGGTCCTCTGGAAATGTGTAGGTGACAATCGGTCTGCTCTAAGAAAGCAGGGGTACGTGTCATTTATTGGAGAAAATTTCCATTAAAACAAAATTTTTTTGAGGTTTGGCACTTAAAGGGGTAGGCTGAAAAATTTTAATTTTTAAAAATTGCGCCATAATATATAGAGTAAAATTGACCATTTTAGCTATTTTTATACAGTTCTCTGGCATGAATTATATCTCCGTGGTTGTACAACTATTACTAGTATCCACCCACAGAACTTTTTCATCTTTACAAACAGAAACTCTGTTCCTACTTTTTTTTTTTTTTTTGGTGGTCCTGGGGATTGAACCCAGGGCCTTGTGCATGCAAGGTAAGCACTCTACCAACTGAGCTATGTCCCCAGCCCCCCATCCCTGTACCCACTAAGCCACAGCTGCCCACTCTCCCCACCACTCACCCCTGCACTCACCATTCTACTTGCTATCTCTATGAATTTGCGTACTCTGGGTCTCTGGTGCCTCGCTACAATTCTTGTCTTTGGCTCATTTCACTTAGCATAATATCTTCAAGGTTAAGTGTATCCATGTTGCAGTGTGTGTTGGAATTTCTTTCCTTTTGAAGGCTGAATGATAATCCATTTTAAATCTATGCCACAGCTTGTTCATCCGTCAGCGGGCACTTGAGACTGGAGTTGGTTCCATCTTTTCTCCATTGTGAATAGTGCTGCTATCCATGAACTCGGATATACAAGTGTCTGAATCCCTGGTTTAATTTCAATTGAGTATAGACCCAGAAGTAGAATTGCTGGATTATATGGTAATTCTATGGTGAATCTTTTTTTTTTTTTTTGGTATTGGGAATTGAACCCATGGGCACTTAACCACTGAGTCACATTCTCAGCCCTTTTCTGTATTTTATTTAGAAATAGGGTCTTGCTGAGTTGCTAAATTGCTGCGGCTGGCTTTGAACTCTGATTTGCAATCCTCCTGCCTCAGCCTCCCAAGCCTCTGAGGTCATAGGCGTGCACCACCATGCTCGGCTCTGGTTGATCTTTTGACAAACTACTGTTTCCCATAGTGGAAAGTGCCATTTCACATTCCTACCAGCAATTTCCTCACATCCTCAACAACACTTACTGTTTTCTGTTTTGTTTGTTTTGAAAATAGCTTCTCCCTAATGGGAGAAGCTGAAACTTTATTTACGTGAAGAAACTCATTCTCCAATGATACCCAATAAAAGAAATAAGACTTTTCCATATATGGCCAAGGAGGGTATTTTCTTTTCTTTTCTTTTTCTTTTTAAAGAGAGAGAGAGAGAGAGAGAGAGAGAGAGAGAGAGAGAGAGAGAGAGAGAATTTTTTAATATTTATTTTTTAGTTTTCGGCAGACACAACATCTTTGTTTGTATGTGGTGCTGAGGATCGAACCCGGGCCACACGCATGCCAGGCGAGCGCGCTACCGCTTGAGCCACATCCCCAGCCCCAAGGTGGGTATTTTCTTATCTCTAGAGGAGTGTTCTAGAGGTTTCCCTTGGAGGTAGGCACCTGCCTTCCTTCTATTCAAGAGAACTTCTGGAAACTCTTATGCCACTCTGGGAACTGTGATGCATATGGATAGATGGGAGGGTGCATACAGAAAAAGCTGAGAACCAGTATAGAAAGATGCTCAATAGTTGGTTGATTTTACATTTCCACCTGATTTCTGTGGACTTTCCCTCCACTCTCTTTTTGCCCTATTATTTTCCACCTAATCTTTAAACACCAATCTTGCCTTTGCTGTCAGTATGCTTGTGCACTAATTAGATATGGTTTTCTGCTCTTTACTCTAAATGGCCTCTTCCTATGGTAAATTACACCATTCATAATTTCCAGTTTATTGCTTTTCTCCAAACACTTTTGCTTTCATTACAAGTTCATAAATTAAAAGTCAATCTGCAATATGGGGGAGACCCCCTTCTAAATATGTATGTTACATGAGAGAACAGACTTTGAACGGTTGCAATCTACTCCACAAGAAGGGTTAGTGAGGGAAGGAAGAACTCCAAGCCCTAGGGATCCTGAGCTCAATAGCTCATTAGCGCCAGTGCAGCCAAGAATCCAAGACCAAACAGGAGCACCCAGGGAGGGTGGTAGAATGTGAGCTGCACAGTAATTGGCCAGATGATTCCCAAGTCACAGATATCAACCGTTTTTTAGATGACAACCAAAATGAAACACATTTGTGTGTGGTGTGTGTTGTGTGTGTGTGTGTGTTGGGGAAAAACACAAAAACTTTAAAACTCTCAAAGGATATTTGTGGCCCTTAGTGGAGAAACTGCCATACGGGACAGCTAGCTGTGAATTCTGTCATCCTTTGGGGCCACAGTTCAGTCTTCTGCCGATGTCTGGTTAAGATAATGCCACCTCTTACATTGCCTTAAAACAGCTGTGCTGTAGACAAGAGCTGACTGGACGAAGGGCGGTAACCTGTAAATTGGTAAAGGACAAAGTTGAGATGGCAGGTGTGAAAGTAAATGCTTGCAAACGTGGATGATATTCCAAAGGATGGAGGGACACGTTTGCTTAAAAAGAAACTGGGGGGCTGGCACTGTGACTCAGGGGTAGTGCACTTGCCTGGCATGTTGTGAGGCACTGGGTTTAATTCTCAGCACCACATATAAATAAATAAAATAAAGGTCTAACAACAACTAACAATATATTTTTAAAAAAGAAGAAGAAAGGAAAAGAAATAAGTGAACCTATTAGTTCAAGAGGTTTTGGGAAGAACAATTGAAAGAGAGAAGCCGGAATAAGGTCACTGATGGTTAGGTGCTATGGTGCACACCTGTGATCCCAGCCACTCAGGAGGCTGAGGCAGGAGGATCTCAAGTTTGGGGCCAGCCCTGGCAATTGTTTTAGACCCTGTCTCAAAAAAATAAAAAGAACTGGGGATGTGGCTCAGTGCTAAAGTGCCCCTAGATTCAATCCCCAGTAGAAATTAATTAATTAAAAGCTGCCAATGTCTCACGGGTGTAACTGACTATCTTCAAAATCGGCCTTTTTTCACAAAATGACCTTGGTCAAAAGGACATGCTCATCATCTTCTCCTAGCTAGATACCAGAAGAACATCAGAATGAAAATTGATCAAATTAACTTTAATTAAAAAAAATCATTACCCTGTCATGAGAGGCTTATTTTTTAAACAAATATTTATTCTGAAGTTTTAGGTGGACATAATATCTTTACTTTACACTTACGTGGTGCTGGGGATGAAACCCAGTGCCTCGTGGATGCTAGGTGAGCCTCTTACCACTGAGCCACACCCCCAGCCCCGTCAGGAGAGGTTTCTACAGACTCAGTCTGAGGCACAGTTAGATTCAGTCAAATCTATTTCATTAATGCTCATCACACTTCAGACACATCCTAATTCTCGGTCCTAACTGAGTCTACACCTAAGGGTCCCAGATGCTCACCTGGGATGCGTGTTAAGTTTGGGTGGCTGATACTTGATCTGGGCCAGAGGAGTCTGGTGCAGGGGGCACAATCGCGGTGGAGGTCTCTGTCTTTCTGTTTGGGTCCTGTTAGTCCTGCTGGCCCCCCAAAGTCTGGGTTTTTAAGTCCCAGTTCAGTTGTGCTTGCAGCTGGTAACGGGGGGAGTTGTGGGGTGTGCGCCCAGGGTGTAGACTCTTACTCACTAACTTAAGTCTAAGTTCTGCAGTTATCCAGGTTTTGAAGTTCACATTGCATCATGAGCATATTGCTTATAGTTTTTTTTTTTATCCAACACACACACAATAATTAATAGAATCAACAGTCAATAATCTATAATATTTCTGGTACTCATGTCACCTACACGTGTTCTTCCTGTTTCCTATCCTGTCTTTTTGTCATTTTGCTACTGGTCTACTGTGAGAAGTGGTGGGGAAAAAAATGTACACCAGTGAGGTCATTTGAGCTTTTTACTAGTGTTTTTGTTTTTATTTTTTTTGTACCAGGGATTGAACTCGGGGGCACTCGACCACTGAGCCCCATCCCCAGCCCTATTTTGTATTTTATTTAGAGACAGGGTCTCACTGAGTTGCCAAGCACCTCATTGTTGCTGAGGCTGGCTTTGAACTTGCGATCCTCCTGTCTCAGCCTCCCTAGCTGCTGGGATTACAGGCATGCGCCACTGTGCCCGGTTTTTGAGAAAAAAAAATGATGAAAGAAGGTTGAAAAGTGGTTTGTGGATGATCTGTGGGTCTTAATGAGCCAGGAAATGTTGTGGAGGCAAGGCTATAATAATAGTGAAGTCATATCCAAATATTCACACAGGGGAATTTGTTTTTAATTTCAATTCCAAAGCCCTTTCTCTGCCTGGGCGAACTTGACCCATTGTCATCAGAGAACAGTTTCTCTGGGCAGGCCTGCAACGTGTCTGGACCTTCAAGGGAAACCTAGAACTGGGCTCCATGAGGCTTACCTGTGATCCCGGCAATTGGGGAAGCTGGGGAAGGAGGATTGCAAAGTTCAAAGCCAGTTTCACCAACTTAACAAGGCTCTAAGCAACTTAGCAAGACCCTGTATCAAAATAAGACATTCAAAGGGCTGAGGGTGTAGCTCAGTGGTCGAGCTCTTACCTAGCATGCACACAGCCCTGGGTTTGATCCTCAGAACTGGGGGAAAAAATCCCCTCATTTATTTTCTCTTTAATATCTGTAAGCTCTGCAAGAATGAATCCACATCGATTTTCTTTTTCCTCCTTCCTTTAGACTATGATGGCTCTGTGGATGATTACCAGAAAGACTTTAGGAGTGAGCTGAAATCCATGGAGAGATCCATGCCTGAACTGGAAACAGCTGCCCACTAACAGTCAGCCACAGGCACTGCCCATTTCTCCCTGCTGTGTGTGTGTAAGCACCTCCCAGCTCCCCATGCCCTTCCTCCTCCTTCCTGACTCAGGCTCCTTTTGGAGGTCCCTGCAGCAGACTCTAAGCATCTGCTGTCCCTTAGAGTTACTTCCCCTCTCTGGTCTCCTGCAGGAGTAGCAGCCCAGGGACAGACTTCAGGTGGAGCTCTTGTTTGGCTGCGTGTGTCACAAAGCCCTGCACCGAAAGCTTCGCACCTAAAATCCTTACCTGTTTGCACCATATACTCCTCACTTGATTTTCATTCTCAGACCCACACTCTCTCATCAAAACCATGTGGTCTTCATGCCATTGTATATATTGTTTTCCTTTTCTGAAAATAATTCCCTTTTAAAAAATTGTAGCAAAATACACAGAACATAGCCCATCAAGGTAGTACACGCCTATAATCCCAGGAACTCCAGAAGCTGAGGCAGGAGGATTGCAAGTTCAAGGCCAGCCTCAGCAATTTAGCAAGACCCTGTCTCAAAATTAAAAAATAAAAAGGACTGAGGACATTGCTCTGTGGTAAAGCACTCCTGGGTTTAATCTCCAATACAGAGTAAAAATAAAAGAAAATAAAATTTACCATCTTTTAGGGGTGCTTAAGCACTGAGCCACATTCCCAGCCTTTTTTAAATATTTTATTTAGAGACAGTGTCTCTCTGAGTTGCTCAGGATATCAGATGTCAGGAAAAACCACTCAGGATTCAAAGTACTGGTACAGGGAAGCACAATTCCATGATTCTCTTAAATTTTGGGGAGATTTGGTAGACAGCATAGCTGTTTTGGAACAGAACCCAGCAAAATCTCCCTTATGAAGTGAAAAGTGCAAAATGGTAGGAGTTGAGACCAAAAGATTGGAGTTGGGTTGGCCCTGACTGTTAACGGAACAAAACTCGGTTTTAATCTTGGCTCCACTGCCTACTCGTGTAGCTTTGTGGTTGGACAAACGACTTAACTTCTCTAAATCCTAGCTGCCCATTTGCAGCTGAGGATGACACTACAACCACTTCATAAGCCCTTGATGTTGACTTGGACAATGCCCACAGTCAGGGAATGCTGGCTGTCTACCCTTCTTCCCAGATTCTTTTTTTGTGTTAATCAGCTTTCCATCACTATAATGAAATACCTGAGATAATCAACTTATAAAGAGAACAGGTTTTTGGCTTACAGTTTGGATCACAATGGTCTGTAGGCCTTGTTGCTTTGGGCCTGTGGTGAGGCAGAGCATCATGGCGGGAACACCAGGCAGAGCGAAACTAATCACTTGTGGCCAGGAATCTAAGATAGTGAGGAGGGAGCCAGGATCCACAATTACCTTCTAGTGCATGCCCGCAGAGACCTCAAGACCTCCCACTAGACCTTACCCCTTAGAGGTTTCATGTCCTCCCAGTAATAGTATCTAGGTACCAAGCCTTTAGCATATGGGCCTTTGAGGGACATTAAAGATCCAAACTGTAGCATCCTATCTGTCTTCTAGATCAAACTGGTCATCACAAGGGTTAGTCTTTTTTTTTTTTTTTGGTACTGGGGGCCACTTAACCACGGAGCCCTATTTGTATTTTATTTGGAGACAGGGTCTCATGAGTTGCTTATTGTGTCACTTTTGCTGAGGCTAACTTTGAACTCGGGATTCTCCTGCCTCAGCCTCCCAAGCTACTGGGATTACAGGCATGCACCACTGAACCCAGCACCAGGTTTTTAGTCTTCTTCCTGTTTCTTTTCTGGAAGTGGGTCTGAGAGCAGAGCTGGTGTTTTAAAATGCAGGCTTTATAACTATTCATGTTTGGGGACACCAATCGATCAGGAGGCAACTGAAAAGACAGTTTTTATACACACAGTTCCCTAGAAACAGGCAGCACAGCAAGCCAGAGCATATGAGCAGCCCCGGGGCTGGCTGAAGGCAGAGGGCGGTGGGGTGGGGAGAGCAGGGGTGGGAGCCTTTGGTATGGTTTTCCCAGGGTGAGCGAAGCTGGGCAAGCACAGTGGACAGGCTCAGGATGGGCTACTCTGAGTAGGTGAGTAGTTCTGTGGGCACTGGACGCAGGGGTCTTGGTTGTTTGGCCTCTGGCTCTGGGTGAACAGGACCCTGGGGGACACTGTCTGCTGTAGTAAGAGAGCCAGGCAGAGAAGGTGGTGGAATGTGGGCTTGGCCTCGGTTAGTGTGTCTCTGAAGTGGGCAGTTTGCTATTTCCTGGAACCGACTAACCCCGCGGCAGTCTCTCCACAGTCAGGAAGGCCCTGGTGACAAAGCATCAGGAACACAGAAAAGAAGAAGAAATACTTAATACAGCAGGCGAGTGGGGAACCCAGACTCGGGGTTCCTGCGCCCCTGGGCTGCTTGGTCCAGATCTGTCTCCAGGGCTCAGGAGCCACTGGATCTACCAGCTGAGAAGACGAGTCACGAGGAACACAGCCTGTCTGCCCCAGGTCCCCTGGATCCCACCAGCTGGCTCCTCTCGATTCTTCACACAGAAAGGTTTTAAAGGCCTCATGATAAATATCTCAGAGAGGTTAAGAAATGACCTCGAAGGGAGAAAAGTAAACACTGGCTGGGAAATTTCAACGGAGGACAGACCTTACAGAATCGGAAACCTTAAGGGGGGGACAAAAAAAAAAAAAAAAAAATGTGCAGGAGGAACACCAGTGGTCCTGACTCAGCTGTAAAATCTCACCAAAGTCGAATGGTGAAAAAAGACTTTGAAATAATAAACCCAGCTCCAAATTAGGAGTGCTGGCAAATGTAGTGATTTCTACCTAAGAGGCTTTGTGTCCAAACATGTCATTTGAGATCCCAGGCAGACAAAGGAGAATGCCCTTGGAAACAAGGCGGCCATTCAGCCCATCGCCCTGGGGCATTGGATTTCCTCTCTGGGCTCAATACATTTTCAGCCACATGAGGCACCAGCTTCAAACCTGGTGGGAAGCAAATTTAAGTGTCTCTTTTAGTGGGAAACAATGAGAATGCTGTATTTCACAAAAGAAAGGAATTCTATCACTCTGGATTGGCAGGCTCCAGTCTGAATGATTAAATTTGGCTATAGCTGGACTCTTGGATTTTTTTTTTTTTTTTTTTTTTTTTTTTTGTACTGGGAATTGAAACTGGGGGCGCTTTACCATTGAGCTATAGCCCCAGCCCTTTTTAATTTTTTAACTTTTGAGACAGGATTTCTCTTAAAAAAAAATGCCCCGGAACCCCCACCACCACCACCATTGAGCACAAACTCTTTAACAGTCTAGGGAAAATGTTTATCCTTTTCGTATTTATCTTTAAATTCCCAGGAATGGATACAGGAACGAATGAATGGGGCTGTGGTTGTGGCTCAGTGGTAGGTAGAACGCTTACCTAGCGTGTGTGAGGCATGGGTTAGATCCTGGCACCACGTAAAAATGAATAAATAAAGTAAAGGTATAAAAAAGTGTTGTATCTGTTTAAAATAATAATAATAATAATAATAGTAGTAATAGTGATAATAATAGTAATAAAAGAATGAATGAATGATCCATCCCTGTGTTAGAGAGGTGGCCCCAGGATACGGACATCATAGGAAAAAGAGAAGATTTAGAAAGCATAGATGACTCAAGTTCACCAACCCATCTATTCATTCATTCACTCTTTTCTTCCATTAACAGAGGTGTACTGATGGCTGCTGTGAGCCAGGCACTTGAACACAAGTTGGCAAAAGAGACGTGTGGTGAGGAGTAGGAACAGAAGCATCTGTGCGGGAGTAGGACCTCACGCCTACAGGTGGAGGAGAAAAATCTAGGAGCTGAAAGAGAAGGGATAGAGACAGGGGCATGGGAATGGGCAGGGAACAGGGTCAAAAATCAAAAAAGAAATCCAAAGAAAAAAAAAACAAAGAAGCCAAGAAGGACTGAGGTGTGGATAGAAAGCCGAACAAGAACTCAAGTCTGGTTCAGAGGTTAGACTCCAGGGGATAAGGTTAGGAAGGGGACATGGTGTCTTTTGGGGAAGGAGTGGGGACTGAGGATTGAATCAGTCCAGGGCCTTGTGCATGCTAGGCAAGTGGTCTACAAATGAGCCACACCCCCTGCCTGGAACAGGGTGTCTTTCTTTTTTTTAGTGCCAGGGATTGAACCCAGGGGTGCTTAACCACTGAACCACTCCCAGCCCTTTTTATATTTTATTTTGAGACAGGGTCTTGCTAAGTTGCTTAGGGCCTTGCTAAATTGCTGAGGCTGGCTTTGAACTTGTGATCTCCTGCCTCAGCCTCCGGAGCTGCTAGGATTACAGATGAGCCCCTCTGCACCCTGTGAGAAATGGTGTCTTCTAAAGCCAAAGGACAATGAACCATCCCTGTGCCACCTCTGTCTCGGTGCGGCTGCTGGGCATGAGTGAGAGACAATCCCAGAACTGGCCAGAGGAGATCAGCTGGAGGGACCCAGCTCCCTCTCCTGTGAATTGGAGGTGTCCAGTGGGGATCATGGCCCCTGGTTAGGTCGACACAGTAGCCAGCAGGAGACTTGTCAGGGTTTGCCATGTCAAGAAGACTGGAGAGAAACCGCATGGCTGGAGAGCCCCCCATACCAGCATACTCTTACACTCACATATATTCTGAGACCCTTGTGATAGGAAAAAAATCCTCCAATGTCCTGCCCCCAACTTCTTGTCCTAATTCCCGGGGCCTGGAATACCCTGACTATGTTCCATTCAGTGTCAAAAGGGGATTTTGCAGATATCATTAAGGTTCCTGATCAGTTGATTCAGAATTAATCTAAAGGGAAATTATCTGGGTGGACCTAATTCAATCATAAATCCATTAAAAGCAAAGAGTTTGATACAGCCAATGGCAAAAGGGGAAGTCAGAGTGATTGACATCGGGAGAAGGGTGGTTGTCCCCTTCCTGGCCTGAACACAGCAGGGATGGCATGTCAGCCCCAAGAGCGACCCTGGGTGAAGCCCTCAAGGGAACAGACCTCTGTCTAAGTTTTGCCATTAATCCAAAGGAGCTTGGAAGTGACGTATTCTCCAGAGACCTGACAACAGCTTGGTTTCAGCCCTGTGAGACCCGGAGCAGGGACCCAGGTAAGCCTACCTGGACTTAGGACCTTATCAGCAGGGACTGCTTTCTACAGCCAAGTTTGTGGCAATTTGTTTCGTGGCAATTTGTTTGGCAGCAATGGAAAACGAAAACAACCGTCCATTGGGCTGGACAATACAGAGACAGAGCTGCTGCCTTCCAGAATCTTTATTTTGTGGGGACAATAGGTGCAAGCTGTTGCAGAGAAACGTAGGATGAAAGCCAAAGGAGTGGGGCGTGGAAAATGCACTCCTGAGGCCTGGTGGGGTGGTGCATGCATGTGATTCCAGTGGCTCAGGAGGCTGAGACAGGAGGATCACAGTTCAAAGCCAGCCTCAGCAACTTAGTGAGGCCCTGGGCAACCCTGTCTCTAAATAAAATGGAAAAAAGGGTTGCAGATGTAGCTCAGTGGCTAAGTGTCCCTGGGTCCAATCCCTGGTGGAATGCCCCCACCCCCAAAAAAAATCACTCCTGAGACGATCTGAGGAAGGGGCTGCGGTGATGAGGATGGTGTCAGAGGTCGCTGCAGTTATAGTCTCCAACATTTAGGTGTCTTGGCACCCCAAAGGGTGTGTATATGGGAACAATTCCTCCCTGCCTTTTAAACATCAAAATCAGTGAAAAATAAAATCAGGGACGGACAATTTAAGGAAAAGATACAGGACTAGATAGGTCCCTTGTTTCTGAACATTCATGCGCTGTCCTCTAGGATGTTGGTCACAGATACCATTCATAGACTGTGTCTGCTTTGCTGTAAGAGGCTGCTACTGCCCAATTATCCAAAATTCTGCTTCTTTTCAACAGTACTTTATTAAAAAGTCAGCACATTCACATACATTAAAGGAATATTTAGGAACCCCAGGGAGAGGCAGGTGTCAGCCAGCTGAGGCAGACACTCTCCTGGGAGCAGGCTCTTCCCCAGGACCCCTGCCCACCACCTACGGTTGAGGACGTCAGCCAAGAAAACACACCTCCACACTTGTCCCTTCTCTGAAGCCTGAGAGGTGGGCAAAAGGGAGGGATGGGGTTGGGCCATGGCAGATGTGAAAGGGAAGCGGACCAATCAGTGCTCATGTTGCTGTGACCAAGTGCCTGCAAACTGGACTGATGCATCCTGTCAGTTACCATCGCCCAGAACTTCCATAAATGGTTGACAAAAACATCCACTGGCTTTTCCCCCCCCTCCCTGCTCTGTGTGAGAGATAGGACCCAAGGGCACTTTACCACTGAGGTACCACCCCAGTTCTTTTTTATTTTGAGACAGACTGACCTTGAACTTGTGATCCTCCTGCCCCAGCCTCCTAAATTGCTGGGATTACAGGGGTGGCCGCCACACTCAGCCAGGTTTCTGCTTTGTCATATTTCTCCACCACCATTTCCTCTTCATCAAGCCTAGCAGAAAACGACTCCGATAAAGGCTCCCGTGCTGTGTAAAACTTTTAATTAAATGTGCATGCTTTTCTCTTGTTAATCTGTCTTTTGTTGGAGGGACACAAGCCTTGAACCCAAGATGGGCCCAGAGAAAGGTATTTTCCCTCCTCTCCCCCTTCCTCTTCAAGGACCCTTCTTCCAGAACAGTCCCCTTTAACTAGCTTCCCTCTCCTTTGTGTTTTCAATCTTTCCCCTCCCCCTTCTCCACTAGCTCCTACTTCGAGGCTGGAAAGCATCTTTAAATTCTCCTTCATTTAAAAAAAAGAAGAAACAAACAAACAAAAACATGAAACCACCCCAGCCATCATGCTGTGTACAAAAATACCCCTTGACGGTTGAGGCCCGAGCAGGGGCAGACACACTGGGTCTTTCAGGGCCAGGCAGTAAATTTTTTGTGAGCCACGTACAATGTCTGTTGCATATCACTTTGTTTTTCTTTACAACCTGTAAAAAATATAAAAGCCATTTCATAGCTTGTGGACAATATAAAAACAGGCTGCACACCAGATTTGTCCTCTAGGCAATACTTTGCCCATCTCTTGTTTATGGAAACAAGCATTTGCTTCTGAAACAAAGTCGAACATCAGCCCTGCCTCCGCACTGATGCTGGGCAGGGCCACGGGCTTGCTTGGCTGGTAGAATGTTAGCAACTGTGACATGAGAATAAGCCTGGGGTACTTGCCGGTCCAAGAACAATGACAGACATATGGAGCAGAAGTGGATACAAGCTCCAGCTTGGAACCAAGCCTGGCTGGGCCCATTTTGGAGCGGCCAAACCTCAGCCTGTGATGTTGTGCAATATTAATTGTTGACTACTTAAAAGTAAACTGTAAAGCGAGCCTGGAATTCCAGCAACTCAGGGAGGAGAAGGCAGGAGGATTGCAAGTTTGGGGCCAGCCTGGGTAACTCAGTGACATCCTGTCTCAAAATAAAAAATAGAAAGACCTGGAGATGTAGCTCAGCTGCAGCATCTTGACCAGCATGTGTGGGGCCCTGGGCTTGATCTCTAGGATCTTAAAAAATAAATAACTGAACTGCCTAAGGAGTTGAATTCAGTAATTGCAGTTCTTTTTGTTTTGCTCAGGAAAGTCTTACACAAGTGTTTCTCTAAGTGTGGTCAGGGACCACCTGCAAGATGTGATCAGAGACAGCTGGGAGGGTTGCTAGGTATCAGTTTCCTAAGCCCTCACCTTGCAGGGAATAATTTAGAATATCTTGGGAGAAAACTTAATAATGTGCATTATTACTAAATTCCCTTGGAAGATGGGAAATTACTGACTTTTTTCCCTTCATTACCAACATGGTGCTGGGTTATTGACCCACACATACTAGGCAAGCACTCTACCACCAACCTGCACTGCCAGTCCTTTGTCTCAGACTTTTTCTGAGGAGTTCTTTGGTTCATTTGGGCAGTATCTGCTTTTGCAGGGCATCAGTTGCTCTGCATAGATACATGAACTTAATTTTAAACCTGTTACAACTCACTGGGTGTGTAGTGCATGCCTGTAATCACAGTGTCTCAGGAGGCTGAGGCAGGAGGATCTCAATTTCCAGGTCAGACTCAGCAACTTATTGAGTCTGGGTCTCAAAATAGAAAATAAACAGGGCTGGAAAGCTTGGTGTTGAAGTGACCCTCGGGCTCCATCCTCGGTACCGTTAAAAAACAAACAAAAAACTTGTTACAGCTCTGCCAGGTCGGTGTGACTCTCGAGTCTTACAGCTGAGGACACTGAAGCTTAAGGAGATGAGGTCACTCTCCTTGGGTCACATGAGAAGCCAGAAGCAGGGCAGACTCACCCGGGGATTCTTCTGTGCTTGCTTCCTGCTGGCATCCTTAATTTGGTTGACAGCTTTAGACTTACTTGGGTTATATAACTATGCAAATCCACCTATGCAGTCGGCCTTCCAGCCAGAGAGTCCGGGGAAGCAAAAGGGAAAACTAGAGCAAGGGAGGGGGAGGGGGAGGGGGAGGGGGAGGACATGGGCTCCGGAAGCTGTGCCGGGCCTGTAGGGCAGGGGCAGCACTGGGTCTGCTCCTCAGGCCTGATTGGCTATTTTGGATTCCAGGGAACCTATAGAAAGGAGTTAGGGAGGAGGAAGGGACTTTAGGAAAGCAGGCTCCGGACAGTGGGGTCAGGTGGTCCAACCTGAAGTGCTTCTCTCACTGTGGAGACAGAAACTTTGAAGTTCATGTCAGGATTGTAGTGGGCTGTGCACTTCACAGCATCCTGGTCTGGAAATGAGGGTCTTGCCTGATCCAGGGCAAGCTCCTCCCATCCTGGCTCTGGACCCTCCTGGGCCTTTCTGACACTAATCCTGAGGGTCTGCGGGGCTGGCCGCTTTAGGTTACACAGTGTTTGCCCCAAGCCCCAACCTCCCCTCTTCCATGCCCATGAGTCCCGCAGGGATGTGTAGGGCTGGCTCCAGGACAGAGACCTTCAGCCAAGTGAAACCAGAGCCGCAGCCTTTGAGCCACAGCGCCTGCTCCCCAGCCCTGCCTCCTGTGCAGGCCTCAGGCCTGCAGCAACAATGCAAAGTTCAAATCTATGGCTACTTGCAAGCCCATTTGGCAGCCATTAGGTGGCCCCTGACCCCCCCCTGCCCTCTGACATGTGACCCCAGGCCGCCCTCCCTGCCAGAGACTCAGGGTTCTTTCTGAATCAAAAGAAAAATGTATGAGGCCTGTCTGGGGGGAAGAAATGAACTTAAAATACAATCTCTAGTAAATTTTTTTTTTTCTTTTAAGTAATTGGGATAATTGGCTTCAGTCTGAGATAAACAAACAACAAAGCAAATCCTTTAACCTCCTGTTTGGGGCTGTAAAAGGGCCTGCATTTGTATTTCCCCGGTGCTTTTATGACCTAAGGGCTGGCCTCTCTTTGCCACTGGACTGGGGCCAGCACAAAGCCAGGCTAATCACAGAGCAGTTTCGGAAATGAGGGTCTTGAATGGAATTTCCTCAACACGCCCTCCCCAGTCTGCAGCCTCCTCACTGAGCTTCCCCTTCTGGAAGGCTCCGGGCCCAGCTCTGGACAGGGCAGGAGAACAAAGGACTGTTTCTCCCAGTGTCCCTGGAGCCCACGGAGCCTGGCCTTGTACGAAATTCAATAAAAGCAACTCTTAGGCTGCGTTCCCTGTCCTGGGGTTGTCAGAAGAAAATAAATCAAGGGCTGTATATTTATGGGGAGTTTACAATGTGTAAATCTCTGTGGGGGGAATAAAAAATTGTATGTTGTGGACAGAAGCCTTGCCCTCAAAGAGCGTAATGTTAGGTTGGAATGTTCGGACGAGTCACAGCAAGAGGGGAAAGTCAGTCATGGAAATCATTACTTGTGGCAGCAAAGCAATCTTTTTTTTTTTTTTTCCCCCAGTACTGGGGAGGAACCCAGGGGTGCTCTATCACTGAGCTACATTCCCACCCCACCCCTGCCCCTGCTCCTTTTTTTAAATTTTGAGACAGGGTGTTGCTGTTGCTAAGTTGTGAAGGCTGGCCTTGAACTTGCGATCCTCCTGCCTCAGCCTCCTGAGTCACTGGGTTTCCAGGCACGTTTCCACCCCTGGCTCAAGCATTCTTTTGGCAAATAAAAGCTCTCGGCTCTGAGTTCAGTCGATGTGAAATACATGTTGGATCAGCCAAGATTGGGGATGACAAAAGCCCTCCATGGCAGCTTGTCTTCAAAGGGGCTGCCATCAATTCTTGCCTTCCTCTGTACTCATGCCCCTCGCTCTGGGAGGCTGGGAGACTATTTCCCGTCTCCTCTAAGTCTGGACTGGCCTCTGACCACCTTGACAGACAGCGCATGATGGGAGAGAAGCTTGACGGGCACAGGCCTCACCTTTAAGAGGGTGGCAACTCTGCTTCTCGTTTCTTAGAGCCCAGCTGTGGAGAGTCCCAGGGGTGGACGACCGAGGCTTCAGGACCATGGCCCCAGCTGGGCAACCGGCCCCTGCACTGACTTTCCAGCTCTGTGAGCAAGCCATCTGGAGGGCATCCTCCATCCCCCTCAACCCTCCTCTGACTGTGGGGAGCAGGGATGAGCTGTCCCTGCCAAGCTGGGCCCCAGGGGTAAATGGTAGGCAAATCACGGACAGTTGCTGCATCTCTGCATCTGCCTTGTCCTCACAGCAAGTCTGTGAGGAAGGCTTTATCAGCATTATCCCCATTTTGTAGACGAGGAGATGAGGCCCAAGAGGTTAAGATCACACGGGTCCTAACGGAAGATACAGGATGTGTCCTGGGGTTGGGGCATGGACCAATTTGGCTGGAGTTAGGAACATTAATTAGGAAGTTGCATGGTATAAAACAGGAAGATGGATGGGCTGGGATAAGATTAAGGGGGACCCACCTGCTAGGATAAGAAAGTGGCACTTCATTCAGTAATGGCCATTTGGAAGTGGTGAGTGATGGCTTTTGAGCAGAAGTGATGGGCTAAAAAGAACTTAAAAAGAGGCTGGATAGAGGGTCCTCTGCAGGGACAAGAGGCTGTAAGCAGCTGGCCCAGCAGAGACCCAGAGTCGGTAGGTGGGAAGTGACGGGGCCTGGGGTGGCAGAAGTGGGAACAGAAAGAGACACAGGGCAAGACTTAAAAACAACAAACAAACAAGCAAACGACAACAAGGAAAGCCCAGCGGGAGGGAGGTTCTGACCAGCAATTTAAAAGGACTTGGACCTGGGCGTCCCCGAGGAGCATGGGTGAAACCTCTCATGAAATTGGAAAGGCAGGAAGGAAAGCCAGCTTGCAGAGGTTTGTGTACTCAACAGTTTTTTCTTTTTCTTTGTGTGGATTGGAACAGAATCGAGGACATGTTAAGACCCAGGAGCTGACAAGGAGTGAGGGCTTGGAAGTCACAGCCTGGCCCCAGGCAGCTTGCAGTCCTGAGTTCCCTCTTATATGTACAATAGTGCGCGCGCACACACACACACACACACACACACACACACACACAGAGGAATGGGTGCCACACTCATGTGTCCAAACCAGAGAGCAAGTGAAAGGAGTACGTAATGAACAAGAATAAAATGAATGAACTGCCTAAATGTCTGGTACTGAGCATCCGCGCTGTGGTGAGCTGGGAGAGACCAGTCAGCCCTGCAGCACCCAGAGGGGTTAGAGAAGAATCTGACTGTAGAAAGGGAAGATCAACACAGGCGTCACACACTCTTTGAAACGTGATGTTCAGTGACCACCGAGTATCCTACCGCTCAAGTAACTACGATTTATGAAACTGATCCTCTAGTTTATGTTCTTCAACATGGATGAGGAAGACGATTTTGGCTATTATAGGTAATGCCAGAATGAAGGTCTCTGTAAATGATTTTTTTGGTGTACATCTGCTCATTCTTGAAGACAGGTTCCTAGCAATGGAATTAGTGAACTGAAGGGTAAAACATTTAAAGTATTCTTGATACTCATTGTCAAATTGTATGCTTAAAAAAAAAATCACCAGTTCGCACTCCCCCCCCCCCCCCCCCCCCCCCCCCGCTGTGGATAAGGGGCCGATCTCACATTAGTCTACAAAGAAAGTCAGTAGAGGCCTTAGAGCTGGGTTTGCTGAATTATCTGTTTTGCACATTAAATCCATGAAGTTAGGTGTAAAGAAATGCTAGTGTTGCCGGCCCCAGGGGTCTAATTTTCTTCTGCACACATTTTTATAACTTTCTAAATGGTGTGCCCACAGTTTCTTTCTTTCTTTCTCTTATTGGGAATTGAACCCGGGGCCTATAACCACTGAGCTACATGCCCGGTTTTGTTTTGTTTTTCATTAACGTCAGCTTCCCCTGAGCGGAAGGAAAGCCTGAGTGCCTGGATGAAGACTTCCGCAGGGAGCTGGGGGACAGTGGAGGGTGGTGACCGGCCTCCCCGTGGACCTTGGCAGGGCCTCAGCTGCAGGTAGAGGTGGTCTGATTCTCATCCATCACCGTCCACAGACAAAGAGTCACAATGAGGGAAAATCACAGCTCTCAGGGGAGGGAGGCCCGGTCCTCCTGGATTCCAAGTGCTGCTGGGAGAGATCAGGATGGCCAAGCCGGACAGATGCTGTCGGCTTTGCTGTCCTGCCCTCTGTAGGGGAGTAAAGCTGGTGGCCTCCCAGTTGCGGGGTTTGTGGTTGAGGAGAGGGACGCCGAGATGGGGCTGGAGGGATGGTGGAATTAGGCCTTGGCCCCTGCTTCCTCGGGACCAATGGGGAGCTGCCAGCTCTGAGCGGCCGGTGCCCAGCCTCCCCTGAAGCTGGGAGATTAGGGCAATTTAATCCTTTGCTCTCTCCCTTGGCTATTTCTGTAGAGAAGGGGGCTGGGCAGGCTGTGCGCTGGTTCCCCCAGCAACAGGCCCTGGCCTGGCTCCATTGTGAGGAGGCCCCACTGGGAAAAGCAGGGGCAGGAAGGGAGGAGATGGCTTTTCCAGGGCCTTCCCTTCTCAGAGGTGGTGGCTGTCAACACCCTGGAGCCCTGGTTCCAGAGGGGGAGGAGGAGCTTTGGGGACCTCCGCCCCTCCCTGGGAAGGGAAGGCCAGAGAGGGGCCTTGTGGGCATGAGTGAGCTCATTGTTTACACGTGGAAAGCGGCTGCCTTCTCGGGAGGAGGACCAGGGCAGCCCTTCCATTTGATGGAGCTTGGAGGAGGCCACCAGGCCCTGACAGCCCTGATCCAGCGCGGTGGCCCTCCCTACAGCCTTCTTAGCCTTTCTGTTTGCAAAGCCTCTTAGAGGCCCGCACCTCCCCGGGCGCTGTCTTTACCTGGCTGAGGTGCTCTCCCCATCCCTCCTTCTCTTGCTCATCCCTCCCAGCTTCCCCACCCCCCCCCAGATCCCCCTCCCATCCCCCAAATGAACAGAAATCGCCGTCCTCTTTCCTAAAGAAAGTTCTCATGGCCAGGAAAGGGTCGACGGGTTGGCTAAGAGGCCAGCCACCCGTGTTGTGCACGGAGGCCAGCGTTGGTCTTCCTGACGCCTGGGTCTTGGAAGACCTGAGCTTCCAGGTCTAAAGCAGAGTCTCTGTCAAGGCCATTTTCTGACCACACCCAGTGAGAAAGACGTTAGTGTCTTTCACAAACGTGACTTAATTAAGTTCCTTAAAAAGAAAACCAGTGTCTTCTGGAGGGACACATCGCTGTTTTCAGTAATTCCCACGATGCCACTTCCTCGGGGAGTGTTGGTTTAGCCTGGAATATGTCCTGATATTCCATGTCACACTGAGGAAACTCCCACCTCCTCCGAGGCCTTCTCTGCCTCATCTGCTTCATTAAAACACCCGGCCTCTGGGTCCGGGGCTGGGGCTCAGTGGTCAAGTGCTTGCCTGGCATGTGTGAGGCACTGGGTTCGAGCCTCAGCACCAAATAAGAATAAATAAAGATACTGTGTTTTCACCTACAAATAAGTAAATATTAAAAAACACAAACACCAGGCTTCTTTCTCACACAGGGAAAGTGCACTCCATGCTCCTTGGACTTCATTTTCTACTTCTGTAAAAGAGGATCTGTTGTGAGGATTAAGGTAAATTATCTGTGCTGGGCTGGGGTTGTCGCTCAGAGAGCATGTGCTTAGCATGTGTGAGACTCTGAGTTCAATCACTAGCAACAATGGTGACAATGATAATAATAAGAAGAATGATGATAATAACTTACGTATGTATGTTGAGCACTGACCACAGTGCCTGCTGCACAGTAAGCAATGTTAATATTGTCCTTGACCTTTTTCTTTTGTGAATATGCCTATATTATCTCATGTTACCAAGACTCACGATAAAATAGTGTATTATCAAGAATCACAATCAGTGCACAAGGATTGTCCACCTCGATCTGCAGACAGAGGGCTGGAAGCACAGGCAGGGTCAGTAATCTGCCCAGGGTCATCCAGCCAGGTAGAGAGTGGAGTCTGGATTTGAACTCCAAGCGCTCATCAGCGCCAACAACAGCCCTTTCCAGAGCACCACCGGCCTCTCGGGCAACGTGACAGTGTTATAAATGGTTCGCCTGCCCTGAGTCCCCAGGGGTTGGTCCTGTGGAGACAAGTCCATTATGTCAATGCGTCTGAAAACTGCTGGAGGCAGCCCTTCAGAGCGTGGCTTTTAATGCCTATTAAGCAGGTGGAGAGAGAACAGATCAATGAAGGGTGATGTTCTGCAGCTCCCACTAGGGCGTGCAGTCCTGTCCACACCGCCTGGTTCTCAGGCACAACTGAATGCCCAGGCCTTTGAGGAGATGGGTTTTAGGCAAGGACAGAGGAGGTGGGTTTTCCCACAGAGTGATCTCGGGGGCAGAGGAAGGTTCCTCTGGGTGCCAGTGTCTAACAGGAACAGTGTCTGAAGCCCCAGGTTCAGGACTCTTCTTCGGGTCTCAGCTCTGTTCAGAATCCTCTTTTCAAATGCATTTGCTTTCACAAGAAGCAAGAGTGATGAGCCATCTTCCCAGACTGCAGCAGAGTACCACGAAGCTGGGGCTGCGGGCGGAGGATAGGGAGGTGGCTCCTGGAAAACACAGACAAGGGGAGACTGGGTTCCGAGGACCGTGCTCCTTCCCTCCGTGTCCCGGAAAACAGACCTGACTTGTTTCTCGGTTTCTGCTGGATTTTCTTGCTCCTTTCTGCTAATTTCTGACCAGGGATGGAGAAGAGGAATGACAGCCAGGGGAGGGGCAGAGGTAAGGATGAGAGGTGGGGGGGGACAGGAGGGAAGCTGCCCCAGTCCCAATGAACGTGTGAGCACAGGCCACATGGACACCACATGCCAGATACAGCAGACATCTGACACACCTCACACCCACACACACACACACACGTCACACCAGTCATATCACACACACACACACACACACACACACGTCACACCAGTCATATCACACACACACACACACACACACACGTCACACCAGTCATATCACACACACACACACACACGTCACACCAGTCATATCACACACACACACACACACACACACACACACACACCACACTACATGCACACGTATCCACAAACTCACATGTACATGCCACACAGATGACACCCAACGCTCCACACCGAATCTGCGGCCACACACCCTTGGGCTGTGTAAGAGGATAATAGCGCCACCTGGTGGCAAGTTACTCGCAGAGCTTTCCCCACCCCCCACAATAACTCAAGAACAAAAATTGTTATTCTGTACTTATTTACTCTTGTTCCCCACAGTTGTAAGTCCTCCTCTGCCTCCTGACCTTTTCTCAGAAATTGAGCCAAACCGTAAATGCCCTTCTGAGAAGTGGTTTACGGTTCCCAGTGGCGCCCCGGGTGAGAGGGACGATACTCAGAACACCTTCTAAACAGGACTCCCTGTGCTCAGCCCCTCAATGCCGTGGCACTAAGCCCATTTGGAAAGGAAGTGCCAAATCCAGGAGGCAGAGAACGGTGAGGAAAAGTCTTGACTTTAGGAACTGATCCTAGCCCCTGTCTCAGTTGTACATTTTTTTAAAGCTATAAATGACCCAAACAGAGAACCTTGCATTATCGATATCTATTTCTGCTTTTCTAACCCAAACTTGTGATAAAAGGGATGCCATCATTTACATCATTGAGTTCCTCCCTGGGCCAGGTCCAGTGTGTGGGAGCCCTGACCCCTGCCGTGACTTCATCCTCCAGGACATGCACACACACTGCTGATTTGCTTTTCAACCAGTAACTCAGCCCAGGTCACAGGTGACCTTTGTCTCCCTGCATCAACGCAGTCACAGGGCTCCCCAGGACCAGCTCATGTGTACCACAACTGGACCTCGTAGCCTGGCGCAGTGAAAAGGCCTGGGATAGCCCCTGGTGACATGTGCAATTAATAACCATGACTGGGGAGAAACACTAAGCCTTAAGTGCTTTGAGACTTTTACAAGGACTCACGACAAGGCATCAGCGTTTCCAGCTGGGAGACTTATTTATGAAGGAGTTCAAAGAGTTCTTTCCAAATGTTCATTCTCGAATCCTTGCAACATCCCCCGGAAATGCCTGGCCAGGAAAGGGAGCGTTGCTCAGCCATTAATCTGAGAACCATGGCAGTGGAGGTAGGGCAGGGCACAAGCCGTTCCCCGGAGCCTCCCCCAAATCCGGAGCCGGGAAACGAGGTTGCAAACCGCCCAGTACTGCCTGCACCCTGTGTCCTAGGTACAGGGAGACTCCCTATTTATCCCAAGGCAAGGGAGGCCGGAAACTCCCACAAATGGCTGGGGACTAAGGACTAGCAGGACACAGGAAGCAGCTGGAGGGCAAACATCCTCCGCCTCCTTGCCCACCCTTGAACACAGGTGGAATCGGGGTAAAATGGGTATGAAGAGGGTCTCAATTGAGGCAGGACTTAGGCTAGGAATGCAGGGGGACAGCAGTGGGCTTGTGGGACTGTGGAGGAGGGGTGGTCTCTGGAGCCTGGGGTTGAGGGGTTAAGAGTCAATTCAGATCTGTGAGGCTCAGATCTTTGCTGGCACTGGCTGCCTTCTTCCCCTGGGCTGCCTGTAAACTGGGGGCTAGGTTGGTTACCTCTCCTTCCTGCTGGGTCAAGTTTCTTAGCCCTGTCTGTGGAGGACCTTTCTAAGTTTCCAGAAGAAAGCCTTAAAAAAAAAAAAAAAAGATTAAGAAAAAGTTTAGCTGGCTAGGTGGCACATGCCTGTAATCCCAGCTACTGGGGAGGCAGAGGTAGGAGGAGGTAGGCCAGCCTCCACAATTTAGCAAGACCCCATTTCAAAATGAAAAGAATAGAAAGGAGTGGGAGTAGAGCTCAGTAGTAAAGTGCCCCTGAGGCCAATGGCCAGTACTGGGGGGAAAAAAAGAAAAAATAAATTAAAATATATCATCTGCCCATCTGTTAGAAGCAGGGCTTGAGGCCATGTTCCTTCCTAGACAGCCTAGTTTCAGTCTGTTGTTTTCTCTTCTCACCTATTTTAAAGGCTTTTTTTTTTCTTTTTTAAAGTTTTGTAGTGAAATATTTTAAAATTTACGGGAAAATAGTACAGAAGGTCCCCACATGCCCTCCACTCAGCTTGCACTAGAGGTAACCTCTTACATAACCCGACTACAACAATCCAAACTGTGCGATTCACATGGTACAGCACTGTTTACTAAACTGCAGACTCGAGGTGGGCTTTGCTGGCTTCTCCCATGAATCTCACTCTGTGTTCCCAGGTCCCAGAAGAATGCTGCTTCCCATCCGTTGCCAGGTCTCCTCGGAGTCCTCTGATCTCTCACAGTTTCTCAGTCTTGCCTTGCCTTGGATACAGCTCATTTTGAGTTGGTTTGATGTTTTCTCCTGATGAGACAGAGGCTGTGCATTGTGTAAGAGTCCCACTGGAGTGATGTGGCCTTGTCTGTGGGCTGTGTCAGGGGACGTGATGTTGACAAGCCTCCCCGTGGGTGACGTTACTTCGATCACTAGACTGATGTGGTGTCAGCTGGCATTCTCCTCCAGCCTGACCTTGACGGTGGCACTGTCCCTTACAGTTCCAGGGCAGTGCCATCCCCAGCAGGTGGAGCGCCCCCTCTCCTGCAGA
The DNA here is from genome assembly GCF_045843805.1 of Urocitellus parryii. NCBI lineage: Eukaryota > Metazoa > Chordata > Mammalia > Rodentia > Sciuridae > Urocitellus > Urocitellus parryii. The sequence goes on from NC_135543.1 coordinate 16,577,379, forward strand.
TCTCAGGATGGGAAGCAGGCTGCTTGGGGCCCGGCCAGGGCCTGTGTGGGTGCTCTGAGTCTGCCTCTGTTTCCAACTTAAGAGAACTGATTATTTATTTATTTATTTAATTTTTTTCACATCTTCTTTCCTTTTATTGAAAAAAATTTTAGAAAATGGCAATTAATAAAGGTCGCCAACAAATCAACAGGGATATACTATGGGAAAACAGACAATATAAAATTAAAAATGCCACTGGCTTCTTCAATTGATTAAGAACACAAAATGTTTAACAGGCAGGTCTTTTTAGACAAATTTAAAAGCTATATTTTGTGGGTTTTTTTTTGTAGTTTCCCCAAGTCAGATATATACACAACCACAAAAATGGTGTGTGAGGAAAGCTGTCATACACAAGAAGTTGTATCCTGAATTCTTCAGGAAACAGTTGTTGAAATAGAAATTAACATGAAGTCAGAAACAGGTTAACAATTTTTTAAAATTGAGTCTTCAAATGCTGCATGGCATAAAGCTATACTATAGAAAGTACTACTACGTACAAAAAAAAAAAGTTTATATTATACAGCTTTTAGCAAGAATGCTTTTCCAAAGCAAGTCAAAACAACACAATCAGCAGACCAAGGAAGCTACAGCTAGAAATAAGAGCTACAACTTCTCGTATCTGTGCTAGAAAATCCTATTTTTCCAGAAGAGACTAAAATTTCAGGACAAAAAAAGGGACATTTTAAACATTTCTTACTTTACCCATTTTAAGTTCTGTTTCTTCCCCCACCCATCCAGTAATTCAGCATGATCCAGCAGAAAGAGGGCTGCTTTTAGAATTGGCTATTTTATTTTTCTTTCTGTGGCAAGACTGTCATGGAGCCTGGATAGTTCAGGCTCGTATGCATCCATGACCAGTGTCCCGCTGTGGTCAAAAAACTTGGCGATAGACTTAGTGAATTCGGCTTCCCTCTACTGCTTTGGAGAACTGATTATTTAAATACAGGCTCAGATGGATGGTCAGGAAATGACCAAAAGAGCCCGCTTTATAGCCACAGTTAGAAATAATAGTGACAAAAGAGCTCAATGGTGGAAAGCAAGGGCTTTGGAATCATCAACCTCCACAGCCCCCCTCTGCCCTGTAGACGCACCTGCTGATTGACTTCTGGAGTATCTGTCACCATCCCTTCCTAGGGAGGTCAAGAGGTTCAATGAAGTGATGTGCCAATGCCCAGGATGTGCTTGGACTTCTTCTTCTTCTTTTTTTTTTGCTACTATTTCTCATCATAGTGTAACTTAGAAGTCATAAGATCTTGCCACTTAAAATGAAGCTATAATGCTATCTTCTAAATTCGGTGCATTTAGTTATCCTCATTTATAATATATACTACATGAACATTAGCCATAAAGATCAATCATCTTAGGTTTGATCAATAATCAATGCTTTCTCAAAGCAGAGCCGGAGGTAGTTTGTTGCAGTACTGCACATACCCAGTTAATTTGGGCTTCGTCTGATTCAATGTCTAAAACCCACCGTGGGTGGAGGCTGCTGGGCAGGGTCCACACCGGTCACAGGTGTGAATCTGTGTCAGAAGCACAGTTAAAAAAAGATGCTAAGCTGATAATTGACTATTAAAAGCCTGGAACTGTAACAACTGCCTTCCTCATCAGAGCCCCGGCCCTTTTGGAGTGAATAATGCCATGACTTGGATCCCAGGCTTTCCCTCAGATGAACTGCATTTGATCCGGCTCTGCTGCTTCCTGGCCCTCCGCTTGGAACATTTCTGAGTCTGAGTTATTATGAGAACTGAATGATAGAACGCGTGGTTCTTGCCCAGCACCTGTGAAAACTGCTCCTTTTATCATTGCCCCTAGTGTGATCTTGACCACATGTAGGGTTCTAGAAGGACTTAGAATCAGTCCTGGGCAGCATCTCAAGCCAATGTGTTGAGCCCACTCCCAGGTCCTTTTGGTTGGCACCTCTTCTTTACAAACCCTGAAGGCCAGGAGGACACTTTCTGTCCCAGAGCCAGTTCAGGACAAATCATGATGCGTGTGTGGGCAGCATCGTGGCTGGTGGTTCTTCAAAAGCAGAGCCTGAGGCAGGGGCTTTGATGCAGGTGGTTTATCCAGGAGGTGGTCTCTGGAAGCAGAAAGGAAGTGGGGTGGGGGGGATGGGGCAGGGAAGGAGGAACCTTTAACAAAGGACACGTGCATCAGCGAGCAAGTTCCCCCAGCAGACAGCCTGGGCAACCCACGCTTAATCTGGTGTAAAAAAGAACAGTTACCCACCTAGGGGTGTGGGAGCTGAGGGACTTTTGCAGGAACAATGTCCTGGGTCACTGATCGATGGGGTGGGGGTTGGTATGAATTCCCGGGCACTATACTGTTAAAGACAGAAGAGAGAGAGCAGGGGAAGATGGTATGAGTGGATTTAAGCCCTAACAGGAGACCTTCCCTGCGCAGCTTCTTGAAGCCCCCTCATCTTAGAGTCCCCGCAGGCCAGCACTGTGTCTGGCGTATAGTGGGCATTCAGTACCTGTGCTCCATTGTTGAGGAAAAGGAGCTTCTACGCCAGGGAAGGGCAGAAAGGGCCAGGAAGCAGCAGGGCAGTGAGCAGGCATTGCTATACCCGTGCTGGGCCATGTTTGCAGCTTCTTTATGAGCCTCAGGAAGTCTGTATTTTGGGAAAGGTGTGGCCTGGACCTGGGGTTCCAATCACTTGTGGGCCCTAGAGCAGGCTATTTGAGGCCATTTGAGCATCAGTTTCTCATTTGGATTAAATGAGATCATGTAGGTAAGATCTCTAAGCACAGTGCTCATCACAACAAACGATGCTGGCTCAGGCAATGGCAGTTGCTTTTCTAACCTTTCCTTATTATGCCTTGAGAAGTGTGTGCACAAAGTAGCTGCTCAGCAATTATGCCTAAATTGTTCAATACGTGGTGAAAAATGAATATGCATGCGGTGTGTATTAGTGTGCAATGGCTGCTGTAACAAATTACTACAAACTTCCTGGCTAAACACAACACATGCTCATTTGCATACAGTTGTGGAGAACAGAATTCTGATTTCAGTTTCCCTGGACTAAAGTCAAGTTTCGGGCAGGCCTGGTTCTTTCTGAAGGCTTCCTTGACCAGTTCAGCTTCTCTTGGCACCTGTGTTCCTTGGCTTGGGGTCTCTTCCTCCATCTTCAGAGAGCGTCTCTCCTGAAGTCTCTGCTGTGCATCCCATCTTGTTCCCGTTTCTGTCTGTCTGGCTCTTCTCACATTCCTGTCATAAGGATCCTCGTGATGCCATTGGTTCACTCAGATAATCCAGGAAAATCTCCCCATCTGGAGACTAAATTTAATCACATCAGCAAAATCCCCCCTTTTTTCCCTTCAGATAAAGTAACATTTACGGGTTTGAGGATTAGCATGTGGAGGGCCACGATTCAACTGGGAAATCAGGACACAGAGACTGGATGGTATCAAGGGAGGAAATTTTTTGCAATATGGAAATCTTCCTGTGACATCAGTCACCCTAAGTCCAAGGCTGGGGACTATTTCTCCCACAGGGTTCTGAGATGTGTGCATGGGAGCTGTGTGTCTCCATGAGTTTCCCACCACAGGGGAGGGGAGGGCCCTCCTGGGACTCTTCTGGGACTCTCCTAAGCTCCAGACTTGAGACCCTGAAGCAGCACAAGTTTGTTTCTCCAGAAAGCAGAGAAAGATCCTAGAAGCCCAGCTCTCCACCCAGCAGGCTGCGCAGGTCCACTGGGGCAGTACTATTGGCCACTGTAGCTGCGGAGAATGGAAAGTGGCCAAAGCACACTGAGTTTTTTTTTTTGAAGGGGGAGGGGTACGGGGGGTTGAACTCAGGGGCACTCAACCACTGAGCCACTCCCCAGCTTTATTTTGTGTTTTATTTAGAGACAGGGTCTCACTGAGTTGCTTAGCGCCTCACTGTTGCTGAGGCTGGCTTTGAACTCGCAACCCTCCTGTCTCAGCCTCCCGAGCTGTTGGGATTATAGGCATGTGTCACCTTGCCTGGCCTGAGCTGTTTCTGTCTCTGATGAGATTTTTCTGGCTTTGGTTTGGAAAGAGGAATCCTATCCTTCTACCTCCCAAGAGAACCAGATTCAGGTAAGAGTTTTCCACTCACAAAAACGCTGCTTCTGAGGGCCTTCAAATGTATGGAATTCCAGAATGGCACCCATCAAAGGAGGTGGAGGGTATTCAGCACCCAGCGGAGGAGCGCCTGCCTAGCATGCAGGAGGCCTGGGTTCCATCCTCAGCACTGCCAACAGTGGAGAAGCCTCACCCCTCAGAGTTGAGAGGGGGTGGCATACACGTGTCCCAGGACCCCCAACAAGGTTCTGGTTACAAATCTTCTACCTTGTGGTCAGGTCTGTGTGTCTGGCCACCAAGGAAGGGGGAGCCCTGGGCCCTCCCTCACCAGAGCACAGACCACCCACCTAGAGGTCTAGGTATTGCTGTGTACTCCCCTAAGGGTGTGACACTGAAATCCCCAAGAGGAGACTCTTCACAGAAGCCCTCAAAGGGGAATGTCAGCATGGAGGTTGAGTCAGCATGGAGGTTGAGTCAGCATGGAGGTTGTTCAATGTCATTACCACCTGAGCATCCTGTAGGTCAATCCTCCCGGGGCCTCCCCTTTTCGCTGAATTTCTCTTAAAGGGACTGTCTATGTCTCTACAAAGCTCTGAATGTCCACACTTTTAGGATGAGCACATTTTCCCTCTTTATCACTTTTTTTTTTTTTAAATTAAGAGACAGTCTCCTATCAAGGTACCCAAGTTGTGACCTCCTGCTTCTGCCTCCCAGTAGCTAGGATTCTACTCTGCCTTGCTTTAAGACTTTTCTACTTTTTACAGGGAGAATCTCTCTCTCTTTTGGGTGTGTGTGGGGGGGGGTACTGGGAATTGAACCCAGGGCCACTAAACCATTGAGCCACATCCCCAGACCTTTTTTCTGTTTTGTTTAGAGAAAGGGTCTTGTTGAGTTGCTTAGGGCCTCACTAAGTTGCTGAGACTGGCTTTGAACCCGAGATCCTCCTGCCTCAGCCTCCTGAGCTGCAGGATTGCTGGTGTGTGCCGCTGTGACCAGCAGGGAGAAACTCTTGATGAGGGGTATATCAATTAGAAATTTGTTCAGCTGAAAAACCAAAGCAATGACTGAAGCCTGGCTAAACAGAGCGAGGTTTCTCAGCCCTAGCACTCCTGACATTTTGGGTCACATAAGTCTTTGTCATGAGGCTGTCCTGTATATCATAGGATGTCTTGTGGCACCCTTGCCTTCTACCTACCACCATAGCCAAACTCAGCCAGGGGTGATTTGACCCTTCAGGGGACACATCAAAATGTCTAGAGATATTTTGGTTGTCACAACTGGGGATACTACTGGCACCTAGGGGCCAGAGACCAGGGAGACTGCTGAAATATCCCATAATTCACAGGACAGCTTCCAACAGCAAAGAATTATCTGGCACTAAGAATCAATAGTGCAGGGCTAGGGATGTGGCTCAAGCGGTAGCGCGCTAGCCTGGCATGCGTGCGGCCCGGGTTCGATCCTCCGCCAATAACTAAAAAATAAATAAATATTTTTTAAAAAAAGAATCAGTAGTGCTAAGATTGGAAAACTGTGGTCTAAAGAAATTGAAGTGGACATTTAAGTTGATCCAATGGGATGTGTGGAGGAAATCCCAGACGATGACACCTTCTAAACATGTAATTCATATCCTGTTCTTTCAAAACCTGGCTCCTTGTGGATAAATCCAGAAAGAATTTTTTTTCTTAAAATATTTTTTTAGTTGTCGATGGACCTTTATTTTATTTATTTACATGCAGTGCTGAGAATTGAACCCAGTGCCTCACACATTCCAGGCAAGTGCTCTACCACTGAGCTACAAGCCCAGCCTCAGAAAATTTTTTTTTGGTACTGAGAATTGAACCCAGGGGTACTTAACCATTGGGCCACATCCCCAGCCCTTTTGGTATTTTATTTAGAGACAGGGTCTTGCTGAATTGCTAAGTGCCTCGCCAAGTTTCTGAGGCTGGCTTTGAATCCTCCTACCTCAGCCTCCCTAGTTGCTGGGATTACAGATATGTACCACCACGCCTGGCCCCTCAGAAAGAATTTTAATGGATTCCTGGGATGAGATACTTCACTAGATACTTTCTGGCCAGATGCTCACAGTGCTCCTGTGAAAGAAGTGGGAGACTTCTTGCAGGAGGTGAGCACATGTTTCATCTTAAGGCAGCCAGGGAAGCACACGGGAGGGTTAACAGGCACACGCCTTGCTTACTAGTAAGAGGCTGCAGAAATTCCAAAGCCACCTAATGCAGCCGTGCAGTTAATACGCGCATCGGCAATGTGCCGAAAAACAAAACAAACCCCAAAGGCCAGATGCAAACGTAGCCACTGGAGACAGTGGGCAGAGTGGCCTCACCTTTCCCCCAGTTGTCCATGTCTGGGAACACTTCCATCCCAGAGTGCACTCAGACATCGCCCACTTGTGCAGACAAATGAAAGCAGGCCTTGGCTCTAAAAAATAAAGAGCAGATAACAAAGGGAACAGGAATGCGTGTGAGCACAGATGCCTCAGCTTCAGGTCCACTGAGCCCTGGGCGTAAGAGGCTTTGTTTTGTTCTGTGGTCAGTACAGCTAGGTGATGATAAATAAATGGATGTGGGTTGTCACCCATCGAAGAGCTGTTCACAGTGTTTCCCTAGGGACAATGCAGTGGGCACAGGTTGAGGGAGAAGGTCAGATAGATAGAGAAAGAAAGGGGAGGTTAATTAAAGCCACGCTCTGAAGAGCTGCCTGGGCACCTGAAATACTGTCCTTAAAACTTCTTCTTTTCCACCTCCCACTTGCTTGACATGTAAAAGCTCAGATGTGATTTTTTTCCTCTCTGCTCTTTTGGATTAAGAAGTAACACCATTCCTGAGGGCCGGCTCCCCAGCCAGGGCTCTTGCTCAGACTCAAGCTCCTTAAAGAGCTGGACAACTCAGTGAGGATGAAGGCAGGCCAGGCAGAAGCAGGTCCTCACAGGTGGCACATCCTGAAACACGCTAGGTACTGAGACATTCCCAATTGTTAAGGTCCTCTGCTGCTAGGAAAACTACTTTTTGCAGTAGGGCTGAAACCGAGGGCCCATGGGGGAAGAGGTGGGTGGTGGATGTGTGCACACCTGCCCCTGTAGCACTGATACCCTCCTTAAAGTACTGGGTGGGGGCGGAGGATTTGCCAGTCTAAATGGACAGTTGGGGCCATTCTGGCTCCCCAAGAGTGTGACTCTAACAATCTCTGAAGCTGGTAAACTTATCCTTCCAGCAGCTCCTGAGCCTTCCCAGGATGGGGACTGTCTGGGTTGAGCTCATGGCTGCACTTGGCACCGGGCACAGGATCAGCAAGGGTGTAGTCATTAGCAATGTCACTGGAGCTGGGTCTGAATCCAGGCTCCACCTGTAGGTCCTGTAGGACCGTGAATGAGTCTGTGAGCCCTTGGGACTTGATTTCCTCCTTGTGAGATGAGGAGAGTATCAGCATCCCCACGGTCAAGACCCGAGTGAGTTCACAACTTTGCACTGTGGCAGGTTCCTAGGAAGCTTGCTCTGCCTATTAGCTGTTGTTATTATCAGGGGTTCAAGTTCTGTGTTGCTCAGCTTTCAGCTCATAGGAGGCCATGTACCTAATGCATTTTATTACTTAAGAATTCTGATCATGCCTGGGTCCGCTGTGCTGGCCACGGCACCTTGCTGGGCACCATGGCCACGCTGCTGGCACTGCTGGGTCTAGCCAGCAGGATGAGTGCCCGGGTCCCTGGCGCTGGCTCTGTTCCTGCTGGGGCCAGACACCTGGCTGTTGTGCATGGCCCAGGGAGTCTGCTGTGACCACCAGGACTCCAGCAGAATCACTGAGACCACAGGCAGAAATGACAGCAGCACAGAGCAAAAAAGGCAAAGCAGGTCACAGCAGCTGAAAAAGATCTTTCAAGAATACCGTGCTGGGCTGGGGATGTGGCTCAGCGGTAGCGCGCTCGCCTGGCATACGTGCGGCCCGGGTTCGATCCTCAGCACCACATACCAACAAAGATGTTGTGTCCGCCGAGAACTAGAAAATAAATATTAAAAAAAAAAAATTCTCTCTCTCTCTCCCTTACTCTCTCTTAAAAAAAAAAAAAAAAAAAAAAAGAATACCATACTGCTGGCCTATCATTGCACCTTGGAATATCATTAGTCTCCTGGGGGGTGTCTTACATGGTGGTTTCAGGTGGGGTGGACAGGTCTGCAGTCCTGCTTAAACTTTAATTTAAAGGGCCGTGGGTCAGTCCAATGGATGTGGTAGCTTACACAGTCCATGAGTGAGGATGGCATCACCTTAGTCTCTGTGCCCTTCGCTGTCAGGTGTTTTTGGAAAGTGGGACTTTTTAACAGCTGCACTTGATGAGCCCTTCAGTTGTAGGCCCTGAAACTTAAGTTACACAACATGGATTGGTTTTAGGGGTGTAGGTTTTTTCTGGGTGGAGGGAGGGGTATAATTGCTGTGTTCTTGTGAATTAATTTTACTTTTGTCTGCAAAAATCAGGATTTTGAATAATCATATATATATATATATATATATATATATATATATATATATATATATATATATATATATATTTGTTTTACAGTTTGTTAATGCTAAAAAAGGAAAAAAAGAAAAAGAAAATCCTGGTCATGATTCCTCAGAACTTCCTTTTGACTCACTCTGCACGTGATATTTTCAACCTGACATTTCAGAGGCCTTCAGACAGCCTTTGGTTATTTTCTGGCTGTGGGCAGGGATTTCTCTGGGGTCTTTTCGAATACTTTCAGATGAGATGAGGGTTCTTTCTGGCCAAAGGTGGGAGGGTGTGGGGGAGACATGACTGAGATACAGGATGTAGCCTCCTCCTGAGGTGTTCTGGAAAGCTCGAGGGTGCACAGTGGCTTGCAAGGGCTTCACACTCACCTTGGAATTCCTCATGTTCCCCCCCACCCAGCAGCATTCTCCAAGTCTCTGCCTGTTACGTTTGGGATGTGAGGTGTCCCCCAGAAGCTCATGTGTGAGGCAATGCAAGAAGGTTCAGAGGAGAAATGGCTGAGTCTTAACCCAATCAGTGAATTAATCCCCTGATAGGGATTAACTGAAAGGTAACTGAAACGGTAGGGTGCAGCTGGAGGAAGTGGGAATTGGGGCCTGGCTTTGGGGTATACATTTTGTATCTGGTGAGTAGAGTATTTCTCTCTGCTTCCTGAATACCATGTGAGCTGCTTCCCTCTGTCACACTCTACTGCCGCGATGCCTGCCTCACCTCAAGCCCCAAGGAATGGAGCTGGTCATCTATGGACTGAGACCTCTGAAACTGTGAGCCCTCAAATAAACTTTTCCTCCTCTACAATTGTTCTGGTCGGGTCTTTTTAGGCACAGTAGTGGAAAAAAAAAAAAAACCTGACTAAAACACTGCCTTTTCTTGGAGGTTCACTGTATCTGTCTGTAGCTCATTCTGTATGTGAAAAATCATAAAAAATAAAACGGTTAGGTTTGTAAGGTCCTTGCTTAGCATCTGGATGGTCATTTTAAGTGACAGCAGCCATTTTAAGAAAAATTTGGCTTTCTTGCCCAAGGGCATTTCTGAGAAAGGCTTACCACTCCCTCATACCAACCCAACCCTTAACCTCCCGCATTAGGACTCAGGCTCTAATCCCTAAGCCTGCCCCATAAAAGTCCCGAACCCCAAGCCTGTTTTGCCTCTCTGTCTGGGGAGAGATGGCCTTTATTCGTCAGCTCTGACAGGTAAACTCTCCTGTGCATCTCTGCCTGGTCTTTCATTTCTTGCTTGCCTGTCTCCTGGTTCCTCAGTTTCCTTTCAAGGTTGGTAAATTCTATGTTTATATTACCATAATTTAAAATCATAGTAGGGCTAGGGAGATGGCTCAGTGGTAGGGTGCTTGCCTAGCATGTGCAAGGCCCTGGGTTTGATCCCCAGAACCACAAAAAATAAAATAAAATAAAAGACATTAGTAACAAAAAAATTCCTTAAAAAAATTAGAGTGAGAGGGACATAGGGGCCTTCATTCATGATGTGACACCCAGTTTGGAGTCACATTACTTTCCGCAATCCTTCAGTCCTAATTGTTTTCTGGTTGGGTGGGTGGGTTTCAAAGCCCACCCAGAACGCTGGATTCTTTTGCTTCTGTGTCCTGATCCCCGCTCCAAGCAGGGCTCCAGATGGTGTCCCTTTGACTGTTCCTTAAAGCAGAAGCAGAAGAGGTCCCATGGCCAAGGACACGCCTACGACCACCTAGGAATGCTGCTTCTAAACATTTCTCTAGGGTCCCCAGATCTGGGTGGGAATAGAAAGGAGTGGGGAGCGGGCCCCTGTGCAGGTGTGTTCATGGCCTGCCAAGTCCAAAACTGCTTAGCGAGTTGCCTTGGCCCTTGGGGTTCCTCAGGCCTTTCTTGCACCCCATCCCCCTCACCGTATTGACTCAAGTGTGTGCTGTAGAAATGCCTGGTGCTCCCAGCAGGCTCAGGACTTTGGGCAGGTGCAGAGGGACTGTTGCTGGAGACCAAGACCAAATGCAAGCCTGTACTGCCCTCTGCTGGCAATCCTGGCTCACAGCCTTGAGGACAGCAAGCGGGCTCAGAGCCTGGGAGTGGGGAGAGAGCCAGCCGTCCTGAAAGAGGCGCCCCAAATTCCTGAAGATCCCTCATGCAGGTTCTTGGCCAGTTCATCCCTGCTGAGACCTCAGTGGGTCACCCCGGCCTGCCTGCCCTTTTTGTGGGTGCAGGCTGCCAAACAGAAAGCCGTTTTTGTAGGTCACCAGGTTTGTGTTCTGTCCCCCTTGGGCTAGATGAGCTTCAATTGTCTCCCTGAGGCAGTTTTGGCTCCTGCTTATTCCTCCAGAGTGTGCCATGTCTCCGGTTTGTCCTGCCATTGCCACATACCTCCGCGTCCTTTCCAAAATACAATTCTTAGTGCCTGCCTACCATCAGTCCCAATTATCCAGAGAGTCTCTGAAGAGCCCTCCCGCCCCTAGGCCATTCTGGCCTGATTGATCTGCACAGAACATTAATCTGTTTCTGCCATGCTCCAACCTGACATCCTTCATGATATTGGTCAAGAGGGTCATGACCAAGTTGGCATGAAATACAAAGCTCTTGAGGTCTAGCTTCTGCCTTCTTCTCCACAATTAACTACAACATTGTCATTCAAACAAGAGCTGGTGGAACAGCTCGGATCCTAGAGCAAAACTGTTTGCTAGCTGCTTGACCTGGGCAAGTGCCTCAATGCCTTTGCCTATAAAATGGGATCTGTAGTAATAACCTAGAATTCCTAGAACAGTTAACATATAAATAACATGTGTAAAGCACTTAAAACAGTACTTGGCATGTCGCAGGCACTTTATAAGTGTCAGTTATTATTATTAATTGAAAATATTGGTGATGTCTTCCTTTTGACTCCAACTTCTGTTGATCCGATTGCTGGAATATTCACAGGAGCAACCCATCCAGCAACCTCAGAGCAGCAACTTGATCTTAACCCCAGTGCCCTTCACTCCCAGTTAACCCAATCCACCCACACCCACGACCGTCCCAGCACTAGTCAGCACTTAGAACTCGAGGCACTGTCTTAGAGTTCTTGAACTTTAGTGTGGACGTCTGACCACAAGAGCTGACCCTTGGGCTTTCCCGATGTGCGCTATTTTGCAGCTGCTCAATGCTTTTCCAAGCCATCCAGCTTTTTGGCTTCTCCTTTTTTTCTTGGTCCTTTAGATCTTTCTAACTTTAAAAATTTCCCTTCCGAGTTTAATACATTACTCATCCCTTGAATTCTTACTAAGATCTTTAATTCTCTTGCGCATTCGTTCATTCATTAACCCAACAAACATCACTGAGCCTTCTATGTGCCTGGCCCTACCTCAGGTGCCGGCACACGAGGCACAGGGTACGCTTCTTGCTCACAGAGCTTAGAGCCTAGTTCAAGAAGACAAAATCATACACTAAAGATTGTACAATTACTAATTGAGAACATTCTAGAAAGTCATCAGCAGGGTGCTAGGAGGCTGAATAAGAGGAGGGCTTCAGGGATGACATCATAAAAGCATTCATTGCACTTCAGCAAATCAAGGCCATTGGAAACTTTGGCAAGGATGGTTTCAGGAGAAAAGTGTTGGATCAGAATACTTTAGAGTTAATGAGAATAAAGTGAAATGAAGTGAATTCATGAAGTGAGACATTAAGTAGAAGTACAAATGATTCATATTGGCTACTCTTGACAAACCAGGGAGAAAGAACAGGAAAATGGGAGATTTTGTAGCTGGCAGGACTGGTCCCTTGTTCAAAAATGAATGACCAGTGTCAGTGTAGGAGTGAACCAAGCACAGGGCCCTGTGTAAAATGCAAAAGGCACATGCCCATGAAGCTGGCTCTGACAGATTTGTGTGTCAGTGAAAATAATTTGTCAAAAAGAGAGACACTGATAATGTAGGAAAGAAGATAGGGAATAACAGAAGAAATAAAATTTGAGAAAGATGAAAGGGAGATGGGATCTAAAGTATACATGAAGGGGTTAGACAGGAGGAGGGACTTGTCCTCTATTATAGCAGAAAGAAAGAACAATATGGTGGTAGATGCACTAAGATCAGTAATGTGGCTTAGATGGTGTGTTAGTCAACTTTTTTTTGTCACTGCCACCAAAATACCTGATGAAGATAACTCAGAGGAGAAAAGGTTTATTTTGGCTCATAGTTTCAGAGGTTCAGTCCATGATGGGCCAACTCCATGGCTCTGGGCTCATGGTGAGGCAGAACGTCATGGCGGAAAGATGTAGTGGAGGAAAGCTGCTCACCTCCTGTTGGACAAGAAGCAGAGGGAGGGGAAGGGGCCCCAGGGAAGATGCAGCCTTCCGGGGTACTCCTTTAGTGACCCACCTCCTCCAGCTATGCCCTACCTGCCTATAGTCACTATCCATTCAGATTAGGATGCACTAATTAGGCTACAGCTCTCATAATCCAATCATGTCATCTCCAAACATTTCTTCATTAACACAGGAGCTTTTGGGAAACACCTCATATCCAAACCATAAGAGGTGGCTTCTAGTTTTCAATGATGACTTCATTTCCCTGAGGACCAGGGAGGCAAGGTTTTCAATCAATAATGAGAGGGCAGGAGGGGAAGGATGAGTGGTCTGAGTACAGAGAAATGCTTGTGGAAGATGGTCGGGGCTGGATTTATGCCAGTAAAAAGAAAACCGAGTTGGGTGTGGTGGCACACGCCTGTAATCCCAGCAGTTTGGGAAGCTGAGGCAGGAGGATCTGTAACTTAGTGAGGCACTAAGCAACTCAGTGAGACTCTGTCTCTAAATGAAATTCAAAATAGGGTTGGTGCCGCAGTCTGGCTGGGCACAAATCACGAGCCACTGAAGCAGGGACAAACTTTATTTCTGAACTCCACCAGCACGCTCCACACACGCTCCCGGGAATTCCCCCAAACGTCACGTGGCCTCTCCAGGAACCACAACCGGAAATATCCCTCCTCCTGCACTTCCCCAACCAATGGGAACTCTCCGGGAATCCCCACGAGAGCTCAAGCGGAACTCAACGGGAACTCTGCCAGAACTTAAAAGTCATCATCTTAATGGCTCGCTAGCGTCACCTCTCAACCACTACTTCTGGCAAAAATGCCATGCGTCATCCCGACTCGGCTGTGGCCCTCAACAGGTTGGGGATGTGACCCAGTAGTTGAGTGCCCCCGAGTTCAATTCCCAGTACCAGAAAAAAAAAAAGAAAGAAAGAAAAAAAGGAAGAAAGAAAGAAAGAAAGAAAGAAAGAAAGAAAGAAAGAAAGAAAGAAAGAAAGAAAGAAAGAAAGAAAGAAAACTGAAAACCATCACTGGATGGGAGATAGGAGAGTGCATCAGGGAGTTGTTGGTGTTTGTGAGAGAGTGATAGTAATATGACAAATAAGACAAATTCAGGTTTGGCAAGAGAATAAGTCAAGAGAGATGGACTGAATCAGAAGGATAAATGGGGTAGTAGTCCAGGTTTACGCAAGGGGTACTTGAGAATTGGGGCTGGAAGGATAGGGTTTGTGATCACAGAGGACAGTATGAGTTGATGATACTGGAAGCATGCAGTTTCCAGACCATCTGTGGGATGTGTGTGGTTGAGTTATAAGAAGAGATCTCTGTTAATGGGGAATTCAAGGATATGAGAGAGAAGTTGGGTGGGCTGTCACCATAGAGTGGAATTTTCCAAGAATGACAAGAAGGCACAGGCTGGAGCACGAGACTTTGGGAAAAGTGCTAAAGAATTCACTATTTTTTCAAGACAGGGTGAAATTATGCCTATTATTTTCTCCCCTACAACCATATTTTTTCTTTCTCCCTCTTTTTTTCCCTCTCCCTCTTTCTTCTTTCTTACTTTCTCTTTAGTACTGGGGTTGAGCCCAGGGGTGCTCTACCACTGAGCTACATCCCAGCCCTTGCTAAGTAACCCAGGATTGCAGGTGTGCACCACTATGCCTGATCTGTGACCAGATTCCCTTGGTTCTCCCATTTTCATTTATTTATTTATTTTAATTAGGTATCTATGACAGCAGAATGCATTTTGATGCATTGTACACAACTGAAGCACAACTTTTCATTTCTCTGTACATAACGTAGCGTCACACCGTATGTACCTAGGAAGTCCATCACATTCCACCATCTTTCCTGCCCCCTCCCCACCCCTCACTCCCCCTTGTCCAATCAAAGTTCCTCCATTTTTCCCATGCTCCCCCGCCCATTTATGGATCAGCATCCACTTAGCAGAGAGAACATTCGGCCTTTGGTTTTTTGGGATTGGCTTATTTCACTTATGAGATTCTTCAATGCCATCCATTTACCTGCAAATGACATAATTTTATTCTCTTTTAGTGCTGAGTAATATTCCATTGTGTATAAATACTTCACTTTCTTTATCCATTGAAAGGCATCTAGTTTGCTTCCACAGTTTAGCTATTATAAATTGAGCTGCTATGAACATTGATGTGGCTGTGTTACTATAGTATGCTGATTTTAAGTCCTTTGGGTATAGACCAAGAAGAGGGATAACTGGGTCAAATGGTGGTTCGATTCCAAGTTTTCTAAGGAATCTCCATACTGCTTTCCAGAATGGTTGCACCAATTTGCAGTCCCATCAGCAATGTTTGAATGGGCCTTTTTCCCCACTCCCCTACCACTTATTGCTTGTATTCTTGATAGCTGCATTCTGACTGGTGTGAGATGAAATCTTAGAGTAGTTTTGATTTGCATTTCTCTAATTACTAGAGATGCTGAACATTTTTTCATATATTTGTTCATTGATTGTATATCTTCTGAAGAGTGTTCAGTTCCTTAGCCTGTTTATTGGTTGGGTTATTTATTTATTTATTTTGGTGTTAAGTGTTTTGAGTTCTTTATATATCCTAGAGATTAGTGCTCTATCTGATGTGCATGTGTCAAAAATTTGGTCCCAAAATGTAGGCTCTCTGTTCATCTCATTGATTGTTTCTTTTGCTGAGAAGAAGCTTTTGAGTTTGAATCCATCCCATTTATTAATCCTTGATTTTATTTCTTGTGCTTTAGGTGTCTTGTTAAGGAAATTCGGGCCTAATTTGACATGATGAAGACTTAAGCCTACTTTTCCCTCTATTAGGCTCAGGGTCTCTGGTCTAATTCCTAGGCCCTTGATCCATTTTGAGTTGAGTTTTGTACATGGTGAGTTGTTTTTTCCCATTTCATCTGAGATGCCAAATACCTGCAGGACACAAGTAAAGGACAAAGAAAGACACAGTTCTTTCTTTGGACCAGGAGGGGGCACCAGAGACCCAATCAGAAGGTCCCGAATCTACTGGAAGTCTGGGAAAACAGGTGGATTTTATAAAGGAGCTCAGGATACTCTCCCTTGGGCTGTTGTAACAATCACCACTAGCTTGGTGGCTTAAACCTGCAGAAATATATTCTCTCATAGTTCTAGAGCCCAGAAATCCAAAATCACTATTAGTGGGTTGAAGTCAAGGTAATGGCAGAGCCATGCTCCCTTCAAAGGCTCTGGGGAGAAGGCTTTCTGGATCCTTCCAGCTCTGTGGCTGCCAGGACTCTCCTGTTGTGGTTACATAGCCAGTTCCTGCCTCATCTCCATGTGGCCTTCTCTGTGCCTTCTTCCTCCCATGAGGATATTTGTCATTGGATTTGGGGCCTACTCTAATCCAACATGATGTCATGCCAAATACTTAATTATGTCTGCAAAGATCCTATTTCCAAATAAGGTCACTAGTGGGTGGCTCAAATTTTAGTTTGATGATAGTATTAGTAGATTTACTTGGTTCTGGCTATATGTCTGTGCTAAGCTTTATGTCCATGCTAAACTCTTTAGGAAGGTGCTTAGCATTACCTTATTTTATGTTAAAAAATTCCTAGAGTCCTACAGCTGAAAAGATGTTGATATGTGAGAAAACTGAGACCCATGGTGGTGAGTGGGCTGCAGAGTCAGGTTTGAACCCTCCTACTCCCAGGCGGGGCTCCCTGCCTCTTCTTGGTTGGTGGGAATGTTATAGGTTTCTAAAGCCTCTGTTTGTGTTGTTCCCATTAATTGAATTTCATTTGTAAAAGGTGAAGTTTGGAAGTAGTCATTTCACATGTGACAAAAAGGAAAAAAAAAACTTACCTGTAAACAGTTTAAATTCAGATGTAAGTCTGGCTGGACTAAAACAATGGAAGAACTTGGAATTGAGGTGCTCTGTAGGTGCAGTTCTGGAACCCGGAGGAAGTGTAGGAGCCTGGACAGTCCTTTTCTGACCTTCATTTAAAGAGAAGGAGAACACCATCGTGGGGAGGCAGAGCCTTGGCACTGGTGGCTCTGGTCCTTCCAGAACTTGTCTGTATCCTCTGCCCCTGGATCTGGAACATATCCCCGAGTCATCCTAATGAAAGTTCATTTTTGTTAGGCTCATTTAAAGGGGGGTTCTGTTAACAGTCACCTCAAAGATGACTTCTTGAGCCAGTTCCTATCCTCCTGGGCCTTTCACAAATTCTAAAGACCAACCTGGAGGAATCTATGAGGATCCTACTCTCTCTCTCCCTCCTTTTTTTGGTACCAGAAATTGAATGCAGAGGTGTTTATCCACTAAGCCACATCCCCAGCCCTTTTGATGTTTTCTTGGAGACAGGCTCTTGCTAAGTTGCTTAGGACCTCACAAAGTTGCCGAGGCTGGCTTTGAACTTGGGATCCTCCTGTTTCAACCTGCCGAGTTGCTGGGATTACAGGTCTGTGCCACCACCCAGTCTTCCTCACTTTCATTTTACTCTTTCCATTCTGGTTTGGATCTTGAATATCCCCCAGAGGCCCATGTGTTGAAGACTCAGTCCCCAAATGCCACAGTGTTCAGAAGTTGGATCATGAGATCTATCCTTATTAGTGGATTAACCCATTAGATGGATTAATAATTTGAATGAACTGTTGGAAGGTGATGGAAACTGTTGGAGGTGGGCCCTAACTGGAGGGGCATGTTCTGGAAGGGTATTTCTCTCGTGCCCACCCAGGTGCTTCCTGACTACCATGAGCTGAGCAGCATTTCTTCACCAGGCCCTTCCACCATGAAGTTCTGCCTCACCTGGGGCCCAAAGCAATGGAGCCAGCTGAGAACAGACTGAAACCTCTGAAACCATGAACCAAAAATAGATCTTTCCTCCTCTAAGTTGTTTTTCTCAGGTATTTGTCACAGGGATGAAAAGCTCACTAACATTCCCCACCCCCTTGATACTCAGTTTATAAAGGAGAGACCTCCTCCATAAAGCAATGGCAGCCATGAGTCAGAGAGTCCCTCCAATGCCCTTTCTTCCACCCCCTCTGTGCTGTGTGTTCTCACATAATTTTTCCTATGCTGTTCTTGAAATTAGGAGGGAGGATACATTTGAGAAATGAATTGATTTTGGAAAAACTCCAAAACAAAACAACCTCAGTAATTTTGAACTACATTCTTTTAAAAAAGAAGTTTACTGAGGGGGAATTCATATACTCACACACTTGAAGTCCACACTTGGAAGATCTATAGATCTCACAGCCATCCCGAAACCAATTTTAGGATATTTTCATCATTCTCAAAAGAAATCCATTAGCAGGCCTCCCTAGCCCCCACTAATCAACCTTCTATCTCCAGATTTACCTTCTTTGTACCTTTCTCTATTTCTCAGAAATAGAACTGTACAATAGAACTACAGTCCCTTATTATTTGTGGTGAGCAGAGGGGTAGGTGCCACTCTTAGGACTTTAGAGTTAGATTCAAATATAAGGCTTGTTCTTTCCACAGTTGGCCATTGGAGCAGCAGAGATGTAACTATTTGAAGAGTTTCTAATGAAAGTAGTTTGGTGGGATGGGGAATAGGAGGATCACCATCTGGATGACCCCCTTTTTTCTCTTTGCTCTCAGCCCTGTCCTTCCCTACCAGCAGCCTAGAGAATAAGATATTGGGGGGAAAAGAAAACCTGAAAGCTTGTGGCTGTGAGGGGAAGAGAGGAGGAAAGGAGGACAAGAGAGAAATCAGATTTTAAGAAACTTAATACCTTAAAACACACGTGGGGATGTTTCAGGGTGGCGCCATTTCTCCTCCTTTTTCTGACTGTAGGCCTGGAGTCTCCCTGCAGCTTTGCTGGCAGAAGTGTAGCCATGTGCCTCTGCGGGGAACTGGACTCAGTGAAGCACACTGTACTTTGAATACATTTGTCTATATTCTACATCCCCCACTATACTTTTTTATTTTTGGTACAGGGGATTGAACTCAGGGGCACTCAACCACTGAGCCACATCCCCAGCCCTATTTTGTATTTTATTTAGAGACAGAGTCTCACTGAGTTGCTTAGCACCTCGCTTTTGCAGAGGCTGGCTTTGAACTCATGATCCTCTTGCCTCAGCCTCCTGAGCCGCTGGGATTAGAGGCGTGGGCCACCACGCCTAGCTCTGCCCTATACTTTAAATCATCTCTATTACCTAGTACAGTGTAAATGGGTAAATAAATAGTTGTTACACTGTATCAAGCAATATGACAAGAATGCCTGCACATATTCAGTACAGATGGGACTGCCAGAGACCAATGACATCATATGTCAGAGAGCGCCAGGGGCCTGCACAGCTGCGAGGTCTCAGCAGTGCGCCTGCATATCCCCTGGTTTGTGTGGAGTCAGTGGGGGCATAGTGCTTGGTGTGTGATTTCAGTTTTGCTTTTTGGAACACTTCCCCTGAGTGTTTTGGATCCTCAGTTGGTTGAGCCCACTATGCTGAATGTGCCTATACAGAACTGCTGGTTATTTGGTGACATTCTTTTCAGTCCATGGAGAATCGGTGCTATCTGATTTATCTTTGTGGTCTCTGTGGCCCTCATCATTCCACACTGGCTTGCCACAGCTTGGGCCTTGGTGACAATGTTGCTCACATACTGTGGAAAAGGGTCCAGGACACAAAAACTTAGGAAAGGGAAGTCCTGAGACTCATACCACGATAAGGACCATGTCATAGGTCAGGCCTGAAACGTGGTAAGCAGCTTTCAAGGCAAGTCCATGAGTTGATTGAACAGATAACTCCTGCTAGAGGAAACTTCAGTCAGAAAGGGGCATTGGTGGAAGACACTGGCAGGATCCTGCAGGTGCCATTTCAGGCAGGGACTCTCAGTTTGGAAGCATTCTAGGTTCATGGACAAGGCTGGCCAATGACATGGTTGTTTTGGTCACCTTAGCCTGCTGTCATTAACTGTCCCATTCATGTAATTACCCCCCCTTGCTTCTCTCATGCTCACAGAAATGCCTCTGCCTGATTTGGTGTTCTGTGCAGGTGTGCTTTATGGAAGAGGATGTCCCAGCACACTGACCCCTGTGCTGGGACAGGCAAATGCCTACCTGGCCCTCCCCAACAAGCTCCCTCTGCCTTTTAGGTGAGTGTGCCTCTGTGCACCTTGAAACCCAGTCAGGTGACACCGCAGTGTGAAATCAGATTTTAAGAAACTTAATACTTAGTTAGCAGCAACAATTGACTCCAATGGGAAGGTACCACATGCAGACTTGCCTTAACAGTACCTACCAGCAAGCCACATCTTGAATGACAAGGTTGATTGAGAGCCAAGTTTGGTGCTGTTTGCTCCAATAGCTAAAACTGCTGGTCAGTACCTGCTCACACGTTTTTCTTTTTGGTGGTTCTGGGGATTGAACCCAGGGGTTCTCAACCACTGAGCCATACCTCCAACCCTTTGAATTTTGAGACGAAGTCTCCCTAAGTTTCCCAGGCTGGCCTCTAACTTACTATCTTCCTGCCTCAGTCTCCCAAGATGCTGGGTCCATCATGCCTGGCTCTCATGGCTTTTACTGTTGGGAGCAGCTCAAACTGAATGGCTCACAGAAACCCTTCCTTAACAGGAGGCTAGAAGATTCTAGCCCTCTCCACGTAGTTTGGAAATTCTCCATCCCCTTCCTTCTCTCCACTATAGTCTTGAGAGTCACCCAGCTGCTATCATTTTTGGCTGTGTGAGAGGAGGAGAATCTCCAAACAAAGGTGGGGTCTGCCAAGGAGACTAGAGCCCCAACCCTACCCACCATTGAGGATCTATTCTAACATTTTGAAAACCATTGGGATCCAAGGTGAGGTCAACTGGATAGGAAAGTGGGAAAGTGGGAAGAGGAACAAAACCACTTACTCAAGGTGGGGCAGAGAACAAAGGGTGCTGAGTGTTAAGGTCTGTAAATAAGTCAAAAATAACACCTGGTATTTTGCCAGACAAATGTTAGAGTTCGTAAACAAGTCTGGATGGTGCCTGGCAAAATGTCAGAGGGAGTGGTTTGAGAAGTAACAAAAGCTAGCCATTAAGTTTGGAGATGCCTTATTGGTTGACTGATGTATCTAGTTTATGCTAATTAAGATAAGCTGTGCAAAATGTATAAATAGCTCTGTTGCTCTACAATAAATGGCTCCTATTCCTGCTGCATCAATCTACAGAAGTTATTCATCACCCCCCGGTTATTTTGCTGCAGCTGGCCTGCGGCAGATGGTGGCCCGTACGGGGAGCCCCGGGACACTTGGGGGTAAGTGACGAAAAAAAGCTGCCCGTCCATAGATAGGACGGGAGCAATCTGCTGGTCCCTAGGCAGATAGGGCGAGAGGAAAAATGGCCATTTCGAGAAAATGGAAAAGATTGATACAGTATGTTTGTGTCTTGTTTTGTCTCAGTGTATTGTATTGTCTTTGCAATGAAAATATGGAAGGGGTGAGAAGTAAATTACTAAGGGAAGAAGGCACCCCAGTGGAACCAAGAATAATTAGGGCATGTGTTGATAAAAGCCTGGGAACTCTAGTCAGAAAGAAAAAGAAAAAGAAAGTTCAGAAGAAGAAGGATTATCAGAAAAAAAGTTGCAGCAAAAGGCTATTACTAAATGCTTTTCGTTACCGGAGGGTGCGTGAATCTGTGCAGCGGCTGCCATGTGCGCAAGCAGGTCATGGTGCAGCAAGTACTTTCCAAGCAGCGGCGGCAGCCAGCTCTTCCACTGCCGGGAGCCCAAATCTAGACCTGACCTGGAGGCACAGTCTAGCAAGCTCTTGCTCCCTGTGCTCGAAGCAGTTTGAGTCCGGGACACTCCCCAGGGCCATCCGGGGATGCCTGGGACACTACAGCTGGCAGAAGACTCGATGTTTGGTCATTTTCAATGCCAATAACTAAGCTACAATGGTTCTCCCACACCAGGAAGCTAATGAGTAATGAGCACTATTAAGGCTTATTTCAAATGTAAAAACCCTTGAGATAATGTACTAAATTGTTCAAAAAGTTGTTTTCTTAGTGGAATGCTACAGGATTTTCTTTAGCCAGCGTTGCAGAGTTCCTGCCTTTGTCCCAGTGCCAGTGAAAACGAACGTGGAAGAATTTCCAGCGTTGCTGAAAACCGGAGGAGATTTCGGCTGAGAACCGGACAAGACTTCGGATCAAGCTAGCTGCCTGCAGAACTTACCTGGACTGTGATTTAAGCTAGCTGCCTGCAGAACTTACCTGGACTGTGATTTACCTGGACTGTGAGTTATTCTATTGAGATACTGCATTACCTGGACTGAGACAACAAACTGTAATGTACAACAAATTGTAACTCAATATCTTTGCTAACAGTGTCATTGCTGGTATAATTTTTCCAAGGGCTTCTTGCATGGAGCCATAAGTTGGCTTGGTATTGTAGCATTTTGTATCCTCACTTTCTGTTTGTAGCAGGTTATTTATGGTGTTTCTGTAAAAACCACTATGGTCTTTATTTAAATTAAACAAAAGGGGGAATTGTTAAGGTCTGTAAATAAGTCAAAAATAACACCTGGTATTTTGCCAGACAAATGTTAGAGTTCGTAAACAAGTCTGGATGGTGCCTGGCAAAATGTCAGAGGGAGTGGTTTGAGAAGTAACAAAAGCTAGCCATTAAGTTTGGAGATGCCTTATTGGTTGACTGATGTATCTAGTTTATGCTAATTAAGATAAGCTGTGCAAAATGTATAAATAGCTCTGTTGCCCTACAATAAATGGCTCCTATTCCTGCTGCATCAATCTACAGAAGTTATTCATCACCCCCCGGTTATTTTGCTGCAGCTGGCCTGCGGCAGCTGAGGTCAGGTATTGCAGGAATCCAAGTCTGGCAGCATGAGAAATGTGTGTGTGTGTGTGTGTGAGAGAGAGAGAGAGAGGGGGGGGGGTTAGGGTGAAGATTAGAGAGAAACGATGTACTCTTCTAGGGCATGGCAACAGCAATCACCTCCTCCAGCCAAGCCTGACCTGCCTAAAGTTACTACCAAATGAGGGCATTGGAACTAGGATAGAATGATACCATCCATAATCTACTCTTGCATTAACAGGAGGTTTCACCCAGTCTCCTCCTCCTCCTTCTCCCACCTCTTCCTCTTCCCCTCCTCCTCCTGCTCCTCCTCCTCCTTCTCTCTCTTCTCCTCCTCTTTCCTCTCTTCCTCCTCCTTTCTTCACCTTCTCTTCCTCATCCTCCTTCCTCTTCTTCTTTTCCTCCTCCCCTTCCATATCCTGCTCATCTTTCTTCTCCTTTGCTTCCTCGTCCTCATCCTCCTCCTTTTTTCTTTTTCTGCTTCTCCTCTTCCTTCTTCTCCTTCCTCCTCCTCCTCCTCTCCTAATCCTCCTCCTCTTCTCCACCTCCTTCCCCTTGGGATTCTGTTTTCTCCTCTCCTTCTTCTCCCTCTCCTTATTCTCCTTTTCCTCTTCTTCCTCCTCCTTTTATGTTCCTCCTTCTTCATTTCCTTCTTCTCCATTTCCTTTTCCTTCTTCTTTTCTTCCTTCTTCTTCCTCTTGCTTTCAATCTCCTCCACCTTCTTTTCCTTCTTCTCCTTTTCCTTTCCTCCTCCTTCATCTTCTTTTTATTTCTTTTCTTCTCCTTCTCCACCTCCTCTTTCTCCTCCTACTTTTCCCCATTCCTCTCCTCCTTCTCCTCCTCCTCCTCCTCCTCCTCCTCCTCCTCCTCCTTCTTCTCTCTCTCTCTCTTTCTTTTGATTGAACGCAGGGACAATCGACCACTGAGCCCCATCCCCAGCCCTATTTTGTATTTTCTTTAGAGACAGGGTCTCGCTGTGGCTGAGGCTGGCTTTGGACCCACAATCCTCCTAACTCAGGATCCCAAGCTGCTGGGATTACAGGTGTGTGCCTGGTCTCTTCCTCCTCCTTCTTCCTTTTATCCTTCTCCTTCTCTATCTACTTTTTCTTTTCTCCCTTCTCCTCTTTTCCTCCTCTCCTTCTTCACCTTCAACTTCTCCTACCCCTCTCTCTTCCTCTTGTTTTCTTCTCCTCCTTTTCTTACTACTACTTCTTCCTCTTCCTCTTCTTCCTCTTCTCCTTCCTTCTCCCCTCCCCTCCTCTTCTTCTTTTTGCTCTTTCTCCTCCTTTTTTCTTTTACTCTTCTCCTCCCATCTTTCTCCACCTTCTTTTTCTTCTTCTACTCATCATCCTTTTCTCTGCTTCCTATTCCTCTTATGCTCCTCCTCAGTCTTCTACTTAATCTTTTCCTCTTTCTTATCCTCTTCCTTTTCCTCACCCTCTCTTCCTTCCTCTTCCTCTTCCGCTCTTCCTTCTCCTCCTCCTTTCCTCCTCTTTCTCCTCCTTCTACTTGTTCTCCTCCTTTTGCTTTTCCTCCTTTCCTCCTTTCTCTACCTCTCCTCCCCTTCCTCCTCCTTCTTACTTTTGTCTTCCTCTTTTTCTACTCCTCCTCTTCTTCTTTTTAAAAAATTTTTCTTGTTCTTCTTTCTCTTTCCTCTTCCTCCTAATTCTTTATCTTCTCATTTTCTTCCTTTATGTGTCCTCCTTTTCCTTCTACTTCCTTTTATCTTCTTCTTCTTCTTCCTCCTCCTACTTCCTCTTCCCCTCCTCATTTTTTCTCCTCTTACTCTTTCTTTTTCTTCTTCCTCTTTTTCTCCTTCTACTTTTTCTTCTTCTCCTCATACTTCTTTTTTTCTTCTCCTCCTCAAACTTCTTTTTTCTTTTTTTTCTTCTCCCCCTCCTCCGCCATCTCATTCTCCTCTTCCCCTTCTTCTTCCTTTTCCTCTTCTCCTCCTCCTCCTCTTCTTTCTCTCCTCCTCCCCCTTCTTCTTCTCATCCTTTCTCTTCCTCTCCTCCTCCTCCTTCTCCTCCTCCTCTTCAACCTCCTCCTTCAACTGTTCCTCCTTTTCCTCCTCCTTTCTTTTTCTTCCCCTCCTTCTCTTCCTTTTTTCCTTCTTCTTCTTCTTCTTCTTCTTCTTCTTCTTCTTCTTCCTCTCCTCCTCCACTTCCTCCTCCTTCTTTTCTATTCATTATCTTCCTCCTCCTTTTCCTTCCTTTTACTCTTCCCCTCTTCCTACTTCTCCATCTTCTGCTCCTCCCTGTCTTCCTCCTCCTCCTCCTCTTCCCACCCCACTTCCTCTCCTCCTTTTCCACCTCCTTTTCTTTTTCTTCTTTTCCTTACCCTCCTGTCTCCTCATTCTGCTCCTCCTCCTCCTTCCCTTTCACCTTCTCTTTCTCCTCCTTCTTCCTCTTGTCCTTTGCCTGTTTCTCCTTCTCATTCTTCTCCTTCTCATTCTCCTCCTCCTCTTTTTCTCTCTTCTCCTCCTCCTCCTCCTCCTCCTCCTCTTCTTCTTCTTCTTCTTCTTCTTCTTCTTCTTCTTCTTCTTCTTCTTCTTCTTCTTCTTCTTCTCCTCCTCCTCCTCCTCCTCCTCCCCCTCCACCTCCTCCTCCTCCTCTTCCCTTTCCCCTCCTCTTGTTTTTCCTTCTACTTCTTCTCTTCCTTCTTAGTCGTCTTTTTCTTCTCTTCCTTCCTCTCATTATTCCTCCTCTTCTTTGTCTCCTTCACCTTGTTTTTTGCCTTTCACCTTCTCCTCCTCCTGTCATCTTCCTTGTCTTCTCCTCCTCCCCTTTTTCCTCTCTTCCTCCTCCTCTCCTTCTTCACCTCCTCCTCTCCCTCTTCCCCCTTTCATTCTTTCTCTTCCTCTGCTGCCACTGCTGCTTCTTCTTCTCCACCTCTTCCTCCTTCCTCTTTTTCTTATCTCCCTTCTCCTCTTTTTCTGCTCACTCTCCTTCTCTTCCTTTTCATTTTCCTCTTCCTCTTTCTTTCCCTCTTCCCATCCTCCTCCTATTCTCTTCCTCTATCTCCTCCTCCTTTCTTTCTCTGCTTTCTCCTTCTTCCTCTTTCCCTCCTCCTACTCTTCCTTCTCCCTCTCCTCCTTTCTTCTTTTCCTCCTCTTCCTCCTTTCTCTTCCCCTTCCCCTCCTCCTCCTCCTCCTCCTTCTGCTTCCCCTCATCCTTCCTCTTCCTCTCCTCCTCATCTTCTTTCCTTCTTCTTCCTCTTTTTTCCTTTCCCTTTTTCTTCTCTTTCCTCCTCCTCCTTCTTCTCTTCCTTCTCATTCTCCTTCTTCTCTTCCTTCTCATTCTCCTCCTCCTCCTACCTCTTTATCTTCCTTTCTTCCTCCTACCCCTCATCCTCCTACCCCTCCTCTTCCTCCTTCTTCCTCTTTTCCTCATCTTTCTTTTTTCTTTTCTTCTTTCCTTCCTCCTCTTCATCTTCCTCTTCCTCTTCTTTTCCTCCTCTTGCTCCTTCTTCTTTTCTCTTTCTCCTCTTTCTCCTTCCTCTTATTCTTTGCCTTCTCCTACTCCTTCTTTTCCTTTTACTCCCATCTTCCTCTTCTTTTTCTTCTCATCCTCCTCTTTTGCTTTCATTCTCTCCTCCTCCTCCTCCGTCTTCTACTTACTCTTCTTTTCCTTCTCCTTCTCCTCCTTCTTGTCCTCCTCCTCCTTCTTCATCTTCTCCTTCTTCCTTTTGTGTCCTCCTCTTCCTCTCCTCCTCTTCTTCTCCTTTTCTCCTATTCCTTCTTATATATTATATAAAATTATTAGAAACCCCCGTTGGCTGTCTTCCTTCTTTTTCTGGGATGATGGGTATGAACCCAGGTCCTTACATGTTGGGCAAGAGCTCTACTCTTGAGGTCATCCCCAGTACAGATGTCTTTCTTGTAATACTGAATTTACCATAGTATACAAGGTTAGAAGTGGCAAAACTAAAGCTGATGAAAATATATAAAAATGTTTTAAAAACAAATTTTCCTATCATAACAGTCTTCTCCATTGAGCAGAATACAGCAACATCAATTTTAGGGCAGACCTTTTAAAGTTCTTTGAATATGACCTATGGTTTTACATTTATAGATGTATCTTCTACAAATGATCTTTCAATATTTAAGAATATTTTTCATGGAAGAATGAAATTGACATTGTTTAGATATTATTAGAAACCCCCGTTGGCTGTCTTCTTTCTGTGGTTAGAAAATATCCAAATCAAGCACCTGACCTTATCTAATTCAAGATGCCACTTTTGTTGTCAAAGTAGGACAATTTCTTGCAAACTTCAGTTATATATCTTAGGCACAATATTTATTACTCTATTAAATGAGAGCGCTTACTGTCACACCACTTTTGTACCAATTCAAGAATGATTGAATATCTTCTTCATTATTGTACAAGCAGCAGCAGCATTGTGGAAAAAATAATGGGCTGTGGTCTAAATTTGAGTCATCCTGCCTCTGCACTTACCACTTGAGTTATCCTGGGATACAGGTAATCCCAGCAATCAGTTTCTTCATCCATAATTGCAAGGCTGTTGAGGGATAAATGAAACTGTTATAAAATGTTTGTATGTAGCATGGAGAATGTGATACTATCCACTATCCTGGTGCTGAATAGCTTACACCACCATTTTTACAAATGAAAATGCTATTAACTAAACTCAACAGCATGAAAAAAATGTAATGACTTCAGATTTATGGGTAGGATTGGATTTACTCATTTTGTAACAGGTATAATTAGTAATAAGCAACTCTGTAATTATTCATGATATTAAAAAACATACAAGGTACTGTGCACTTTTAAGTTTAAGATTATCCTAATGAAAAGGTAAAAATGTGTCCTAAAAATAAATTTATTGAACTTGAGCATCATATTTACAGTATACATTTGTATGTCTATATTTTAAAATTAGACAATAGTTTTGCTATGTATAAACTTCAGAAAATACAGGTAAGCAAACAAGGAAAAATAATCCCACTAGAGATAAACACTGTTAATCTTTTAGTAAGTCACCTTTCAGAATTGTGGAAGTAGTAATAATAAAGTACTTTATACAGTATTAACAACTGGTGATGTTATATCAGCATGTTTTTTGAAAATAAAATTCAAATGTAACGTATCTTAGAAGATATACTATGCCAAAACTATGAATGTACTTTATAGGAAATACTTTAACAGCAAATATATTCTGTATTGGTACAGATATGGTTTTGAGAATGTCAGATTGGAAGAATAGTGTTCATTCTTCTCAAAAAGTTGCCACTTTATAGAAATAATCTTTTTTAGTACTGCCAGCTCTGTAAAGTATTATAAGCTCTCTGATTTATACCATCATCTCCAATTTAATAGATAAGAAAATAGGAGCAAAGACAGATGACAATTTCAAGTCACATGACTAAATGGTAGAGCCTGGAATTACCTTAGATGACTCCTTACTAAAGCCAAACTTGTGTTTGATGCTGTAGTATTTTTAAAGCTATCAAATAGGAGGATAAAAGATAATATGCACATCTATACAGCATTCTCCTGTTCTGGGTATATTTTCTTTACTTATACTTTATTAATATGGAAATATGTTGTATAACTGAAGGCACCAAAAAAGAAAAATAGAGCTGTTGATGTAGCTTGAGCACTTTAGCCATGCTTGAGGCCCTGGATTCCATCCCCAGAACTGTGTTTTAGTCAGTCCTGGACAAAATTCACAATATCAAACTGTGATTTCAGCCTGGGCTGTGGCTCAGTGTTAAAGCATGTGCCTAGCATGTGTGAGGCAAGGGGTTCAATCCTCAGTAGCACATACATATAAATAAATAAAATAAAGGTACTGTATCCATTTACAACTACAAACATTAAAAAAACTTGATTTCTTTTTTATACTGGGATTAAACCCAGGGCTTGAGCATGTTAAACACACACTCTACCACTGATCTACACCCCAGCCCCTCAAACTCTGAGTCTGAATGTCAGTGTCCATCTGAGAAACAGGATGAAGTACACAAGGAATGTATAAATTCTGAGTATTTGGTATCACATGACAAATAAAAGTATATAAATATCAGAGACATGTGCAAGCAACAGGAAACAGATTTCATCCTCATTAAACTTGTCCCTATGTATATGTCAGTTACCTAAGCTCTGGCTACCTGGTTGAATTTCTTGAATTCGATAAAAACTGTAACTACTGAAGATCCACCTAATTGCTTCATATGAAGTCTCAAAGCAACTGGCCTAAGAGAGTTAAGTAAAATAAAAACATGGCTGACAAAATTAAAAAATGGTACCGTTTATTTTAAAATTATAAAGCTATAAATAGGTTTTAAAAATGCAAATAGTAGAGTATAAACATGAAAGGTAAAATGTTCTTTAACCTATATAACTTCTAGTTCTCCACAGCTGCAGTCCTAATATGGCAGACATTAGCTATATACATAGCTAAAACTGAAATTTAAAAATATGGTTTCTCACACTAGCTATATTGCAGTTGTACAGCCACCACAGGGGGCTAGAGGCTATCACACTGGATGTGCAGATAGGAAGCATTTCCACCATCACAGAACGTTCACTGGATGGCACTGATGTAATCACATTCAAGCACTTGCACATATACATATATATTTCATTATTATGAGTTCTTTCCAAGTCCCTTATATTTTTCCAAGTCCCAGATATTTTTCAAAATTTTCTTCCTGTTCTGGGGCTGTCTTCCTACTTTTTCTTAATGGTGACTTTAAGGCACAAAAGTTATTTTTTATGAAGTCCTAGTCAACCTAAAGCTTGAATACAAAATGGCTATTTCCTCCCAAGAGTTTCAGTTCCTGTATCTAGATCTGCGATCCATTTTGAGTCAAGTTTTGTATGTGGCATGAGGTAGGGGTCATTTTGTAATTTATAAGTTGTCCCAGCACCATTAGTCTAAGACTCCTCTGTCCTTACTGAGTGGTATTGATACCTTTGAGAACCAACCAGCAACATCTAAGGTTTCTTTCTGGACTCTCAGTTCTGCCCCTTTGCTCAATTTATTCACACACCTACACTGTCTCCATGACTATAACATCGTAGTAGTGAGACAAGTCCTCCCACTTTGCTTTTTTGAAGTTGATAGGGCTTTTCTGGGTCCCTTATTTTTTTTCCCTTATGATTTCATGTTAATTTTATCAGTTGCTTGTCAGTTTCTGCAAGTAATGTGGCTGGGATTTTGATAAAAATTGTTTTCACTTTGGGTAGCATTGCCATCTTCATTAGATCTTTTATTTCTTTCCACTTTTTTTTCTTATGCCTTTATCCTTTTTGATATTACTATAAATAGAATTTTCTTAACCTCATTTTTGGAACATTGTTAGTATAGAAACAAAATGGATTTTAGTATATTGCTTTTGCAACTTTTTGAATTCAGTTTTAAAATGAATTTCCTATGATTTTCTATGCACAAGAATATGTCAACTGTGAATACATATACTTGTTATCACTTATCCCAAGCACTTGAGATCAAAAGTGTTTCAGATTTTTGGACTATTTACATATATATGAGATATCTTGGGACAAGTATACCCCTTATACACAAAACCTGATGGCAATTTTATGTAATATTTGTAGTGTGTCTGCATTTAAAAATATTTTTTAAGTTGTTGATAGACCTTTATTTATTTATTTATATGTGGTGCTGGGAATCGAACCCAATCCGTCATACATGCTAGGCAAGTGCGCTACCACTGAGCCACAGCCCCAGACCCATGTGTCTGCATTTTGATTATGGTTTGTCATGTAAGGTCAAGTGTGGAATTTTCTACTTGTGGCATCATTTCAGTGCTCAGAGTTTCAGATTTTGGAGAATTAGGAATGCTTAACCTGTAGTTTTTAACTTGAAAACATCATGAACCATTATGAAAGAACGTTAGATTTTATCTAGTGCTTTTCTGCATCTGTTACGACAATCTATGTGGGTTTGTCCCTTATTAATACGGTATGGTTGGATCTTCATTACTAACTTGCTAAAATTTATAACCTCCATTTTGTCATCTTTTTCACTGCTGAGACTAAAAAGATCTGACCAACACAATAATAGAGGAGGAAAAGTTTATTTGAGGGCTCACGATTTCAGAAGTCTTAGTCTGTATAAAGAAGGCCAGCTCCATTCCTTGGGGATGGCAGAGGGAAGGGGCTCACATCATGATCCAGAACTAGAAAGAATCCACCTGCCAGATACAAATATATACCCAAAGTCATGTCGCAATTCCCATCTCCTCCAGCCATACCCTACTACTTCATTTACCACTCAGTTAATCCTATCAGGGGACTAAATCACTGATTGGGTTAAGACTCTTATGACCCAATCATTTCTCCTTGCACTGACTCACGTGAACTTTTGGGGGACACATCACATCCAAAACATAACATTCGGCCCCTGGCCCCCAAAAGCTTTCAACCATCTCACAATGCAAAATATATATTTTTTCCATTTCCAAGAGTCCCCATAGTCAACAGTTCTGAGATTGCTCAAAGTTCAAGTCCAAAGTACGAGGCTCAAGGCAATCTTGCATTGTGAGCTTCTATAAAATTAAAAGTGATTTATAAGTATCCAATATATAATGGTATAGAGTAAACATTTCCAGTTAGAAAATTAGAAGGAAGGGATAGGATTAAAGCAAGACTGAAATACATCTGTGGCTCCATGTCTGGCATCTGGGGCACATGGTATCTTGAAGTTCTCTCCAAAGGGTATGTGTAGCTCTATCCCTATGGCCTTGTTTGTTGAAGCCCAAGTGGTCTTTATGTTGGCTCGTCTCTGCTCAATTCCTGCAGCTTTCCTAGGACGATGTTCCACATTACTGGCATTTCTTAATCTCGGGGGTCTCCACTACACCTTTGGCTTCCTCCTCACATCTCCACACTGACTTTTTCAGGGGGTGCCTGCAGGGACTACAACCCTGCCTGGCCTTCCTTTGAAATATTGGTAGAAACCTCATAAACCCCTAACTCCAGCATCCTGCATTCCTGAATAACCAGCACCACATAGTAGATGCCAAGTTCTGCTGCCATCTTGAGCAGTAGCCAAGCCTCCAGGGACCCTTGTGGTAGCAGTCTCTGAGTGTCTTGGTGGCTGAGGACATTGAAAAAACTTCCTAGGCCCCCTTTTGCAAGAAGGGTGCTCCACTGGTCTTTTCTCAAGAGAATTTTCACCTTTTACTTCCTTGAGCTTGAGATGGGTATGGTCTTGCCAGCTCCTGAGATGCCCTCAAGCCATCTTTCTTAGGGTCTCTAGGCAAAGTCGTCAGCATTTCTGTAGTAGCAGTGAAGTCTTTAACAACCACAACTTTCTTAGCTCTAGCTTTACTCAGGACTTTCAAGTTCACTTTTTCCAAATCTTTCTGCTCCTGATTATCACAATAAATTTGGCTAAAAGTTGCCAGCAATATCTATGCCACTTCCTGAAGGTTATGCTGCCTAGACATTTCTTCTGCCAGATTAAGAAGTCCATCACTTCTAAAATCATCCTCACAGAAAGTCTCTGGACATGGGCAAAATGAAGATAGCTTCTCAGCCAGAACATAACATAAATGGCCTCTACCCCAAATTCCAATAGAGTCATCCTCTGAACCCTCTTGAGCCCTGTCTTCATTGTCTCCAGTCTTATTGGCATTCTGGTCTTCTGAGCTCCCACCAGAATCAGCCATTAAGCTCTGCTTACAACAATCTAAAGTATTTCCAGCTTGCACTATTAAACATCTTCAAATTCCTCCCACCAATTCTAAAAAGCTCAAAAAGCTTCTGAACCACATGGTCAGGTTAGTCACAGCAATAACCCCACTTCTTGGAACAAATTTCTGTCTTAAGTCAGTTTTTTTCACTGTTGTGACTAAAAGCATCTGATCAGCACAATTATATAGGAAGAAAAGTTTTATTTGATGGTTCATGGTTTCAGAAATCTTAGTCCATAGAAGGCTGGCTCCATTCTTTTGGGGCCTGAGGTGAGGCTGAACATCAGGGCAGAGGGAAGTGCTGACATCATGATCAGAAAGCAAAATCTACTTGCCAGATACAAATATATATACCCAAAGCTACACCCCAATTCCCACCTCCTCCAGCCACACCCTGCACTTCAGTTACCACTTAGTTAATCCCTATCAGGATTAAATCCCCCATTGGGCTAAGACTCTTACAATCTAATCATTTCTCCTCTGATCTTTCTTGCACTGTTGCTTACATATGAGCTTTTGGGAGATACCTCACATCCAAGCCATAACAATTCCCAAATCAACTCTTGAGGAATTTTGTGGTCATCTGTAGACATGTAGAGAGTAGTGAAAAATTTGTCACCCAGACTACATGTTCCCAGATGAGGCCTAACAAGGTGATGCTCTGCCTTCTTGCTTTAGTTCTCATGGAGATGACAAAAGGATGAAGGTGGAAAGCAGTTCAGTGCGGTTCAACAGTTCAGAAGCTCTGGCTCAGGCTGGACAGGACTTGAATTCCAACTTCGGCACCTGTTAGTGGAACAGCCTCAGGCATGTCACTGAACACTTCCAAATCTGTTTTACTTTTGTAGAATGAAGAAAACAGAATCTATGTGAGACATACATGTGTCTATGTGTACACATATGTACACACACACATACCTATTCTCCTAGGAGCAATGGTTCCACAGTCACTAATTCTATGTTGTGGTTACTTTATGGAGCATAACAATTGTGATAATGAGAGCTGACTATATATTAGCTTAAATGATGTTTAGATGTTAAACCTTGAATTTGTGGCATAAATTCCACTTGATTATGGTATGTAATATTTTTATATGCTAGTAGATTTTGTTTGCTAGTAATTTATTAATAATTTTTGCATCTGTATTCATAAAGGATATTGGTCTGTAGTATTCTTGAAATGTCCTTGTCTTGTTTTGGCCTCACAGGATGAGTTTGGGAAACGTTCTCTCCTTTCTTTGGGAAGAGTGTGCAAAGACTGGGTGCTGATTTTAATGTTTGGTACAATTCAGTGGTGAAGCTATCTGGGCCTGGAATTGTCTCTGTGTGACTTTTAAAATTACTAAATCTTTTCCCTTGTTATTGCCAATTTTCTTTTAAACCTGCTTTTATGTAGGACACAAAATGATAAGGATATTATCTCTTAAGCCCATTTTAAATTACTAATTCTCTATTTTCCCTTGTTATTTCTAGCTGCATTTCAATCCAGCTTTTAGGCAGAATCACAAGTGATAAGAACATCATCTCTTAAGTCCAGTTAAGTTCAAGAAGGAAACTAGGCACAGTGGTGTATGCCTGTAATCCCAGCAGCTTGGGAGGCTAAGGCAGGAGGATCATGAGTTCAAAGCCAGCCTTAACAACTTACTGAGGCCCTAAGCAACTTAGTGAGATCCTTATCCTGTCTCAAAATATAAAAAGGGCTGAGATGTGGCTCAGTGGTTAAGCATACCTGGATTCAATCCCCCCCCCAACAAAAAAAATTCAAGAGGAAAATATATGTCATCAACGTTTGGAAGATTCAGATAAACATCTACCAAAATTACATCTCTATTCTTAACTCTGCTGTCTAGCTTCAACACAGATAAACATTTCATCACCTCTCGTGGTTTTGTGAAATTATGAACAAGAAATTTCAGTCCTTTCTACATAAGATTTATTTACAAACAATCTTAACTGACACTTGCAGCAAGGTCCTATGATTATTAACTGAAGTTTATACATTGCTCAAGATAATATACAGATATGTGTACCTACCTACCTGTCTTTCAACCTATCTACAAAAGTAACAGTTGTCTCAGAATCTGTCAGGAAGGCAGGAGTAGAGAAAACATGGGAACAGAATTCTGGAGTCTCAGTTCTGATGCCAGCTCCAACTTACACAAGAGACTTTAATCTTTTTCTCCCACTGATAAAACTAGGTTAAGCCTGATGATCAATAGGATTCCTTCTGGTGTAAAATATACAATGACTTATTCTACAACAATGCCATTCCCATTGCTACTAACTCAGTGATCAAAATGAAAAGATTTTTGTTATGTACATGTACATACACACACACACCCACACTCACACCCACACGTCATTCTTACAGAACCAACCAACCACTTTCACAAAGTCTTAAAAGAGAAAAAAGAGCAAGAGGAAGTCTGTGGTTAAATAATATAATTCCAACAACTCATAAAGTCCTAAGCCTGCTATGAAACAACTGTCGCTTATTTTCTTTGTATATATATATTATATTTGTCTTTTCACAATGCTCACTTTTTAAAAAGCACTATTTCATGTGAGGCATCTAATAAGAAGGTCACTTTTCAGAAATCATGAGCCTATCAGAGAAACTGAATGGTATTTCATCAGTTGTCTCGACTGGCACATTACTTCTACTGAAGTGGCAGGAGTAATGATGGGTATGATAATTTGAAATAAATGCATTAGGAGTCCGGCTGCAATGACACCTGTCTGATGGCATAACACTGTTTGAATTACTAAGATGTGAATGGTAGACACCATGGAATGAGTCCTGAGATGAATGATAGTGCCCTGCTCCCCCCAAGGTGGATGTGGAGCTATGGTAAGGCCCATCAGACATAAGACGTGTAGGAAGGCAAGTCTTTCTTCCCAGACTTCGGTGCATGTCTAATTTAGCGATGAGAGGCTTCCCGACGTTCACTTCCTGCTTCTCCTCCACAGTGTCTTCCAGTCCCGAGTACTGATAAGACAAACATACTGTGAAGATTAGATGTTCCTGAAAAGGAAAAGAAATGAGGTTTACCATTTTATCAATGTTAAAAATATCAATCTTAAGATATAATTCCCATACATACAACAAAAAGCCATTCAGCCCTCTATCCCAGGTTCCAATTCTCAAGGCATCCTCTTCCTCTCCCCTAAATCAAAAAAGGCTGGCCATTAGCCATCTTCTTTTCCTTCCTTCAATACTATACTGAACAAGATAATGGGCTAAACCTTTAAGAGATGACTTTAGCTAATACATAGTTATGCGGCTATGAGTAAGTTAAAAACTCAACTCTTCTAAGGATATGACTTTATGTAGAGCTAGCTTCTCATTAGCAAATCAACTAGAAATTTAAAAAAAAGATTAAAGAGGAATTACATACTAATTTGCTGTATATTCTGTGGAAAGTCATAGAACAAGGAAATGATGATTCAAAAATGCTAAGATATTTAAAAGTCGAATATGCTGTATTTTCCTAACTTCTCAGGAGTATGGATGATAAACACACATACTCTCACACAAAAGTCCTCAAGCCACTACCAGGGATAGAATATAAGGACACTGAGAGGACCCACTGTAGATTGATTATCTCAACTTCAATTTAATAACCAATAAAGCAGCATATGAATGGATTTTGCCAACAGACTTTTCAGTTTCAAATAATTTTTCATTAGTAGCTATAATTAGGAAAAGTAGTAACCTTTAATTTTTGCAGTGAACTGAGTCTTGTATACAGGCAATGCTTGGGAAGATCCTTTGATACTAAATAGCTGCCAGTTTCTTCAGGAGTTCCTTTATTTGCATCTTTTGGATCAATATCCAGGTCCTGCGGGGTAGGGGGGGAATCAGTGAATGTTATTAATGAAATCAATCAGTCACACACTGTCTATGGTAGAACATCTTGACAGGTATTGCTCTCATGAATTTGACATAAGTAGTGATTCCTTACCCAGGATTAAAGAAGCAATGAGAACCATATTCTATGATTACAATAGAATTGTAAATTCTGTACTAATATATTTAAAAAGTAAAGTTATCTCTGAAAGGGTAGTGCTAACTTTACTACTCTTTGAAATACTTATTATCCTACTCAAGTTTCTTTTTCAGTAGAGAGAACCCCATTAGTAATTAGCTCCTGAATTCTTTCTCGTTATGATCATATGTTTAGAATATTTAAGAAGAATAACTGAATAAGCTAAAGTCAGCCCTTCCCTTTTTCGTTTTTTAGAGTCAACCACTGGTGAAGGACACTGCCCTTCTGCTTTTCTGGAGGGACGCCCCAGCAACACTGGGTGGCCTAACCTGAGCAGTGCTGCTATCACTGGAGGCTGGTTGAAACTAACTGAGTGATTCCGTACTAAATCATTTGCTGTCACATGAAGCAATAGGTTCCATGAAGTCTCTATAAATAATAAAAGTGACATTTTGGACTTGTTTCTCTTAGTCCTTGCTTACTTCTCAGTTTGTCATACCTATGTAGAAAGAGGGGTACTATTTATTAGATTATTTTGATCAATAAAAAATAAATACTAGAAATAAATGTTTGGAAAGAATAGAATTAGATTTCTATTCTTCCAATATATGACCATAACTTTACAAGTAAGTTTTATGTGTTATAATAACACAATGGAAACAATAATTTTTTTTTAAAAAAAATCCCCCCACTCTATATATGTACTTGTATGTATAAATAAAGTATTTTGTTCTTCTACATTTGACATCCTTTTTAAGGTCTGAGAAAGGCATCCTTTCTGAGTGAACTTTAGACATTTTAAAATTAGACAAACTTAAGGTATTTTGGCAAAAATAGTAAATGTCATGATCAATGTTTCTAAATTACAAAGAAGTAACACTTATATAAATACATTTCCCTTATATTTACCATCAACTTTTAAGTTTTTAAAAGTTTAGAAGTTTTTTTTTTTTTTTTTTTTTGTGTGTGTGTGTGTGTGCATGCTGAGTACTGAACCCAAGGCCTCCTCACATGTGCTAGGCAAGTGCTCTACCACTGAGCTACATCTCCAGCTCAAAAGTTCAGTTCTTTAACATCACAATACCCCTTTTATTTTTCTTCTCAGAACTGGGGTTTGAAATCAGGGGTACTCCACCACAGACACACATCCCAAGCCCTTTTTTATTTTTTGAAACAATGTCTCATCTTGCTAAGCTGCCAAGGATGTTCTTGAACTTGTGATCATACTAGCCTCCTGCCTCAGCCTTTTGAATTGCTGGGATTATAGGTAAGTATCACCAAGCCCAGCTAATATCACTAATTTTAAATAAAAAATAAAAATAAAAAAGGAGAGACTTACAAGTGGGAAATCAGTAACATATGCATCACACATTATTATCTCAGGTGGTTTGTGGACTATACTTGTATAGATTATCATGACATTGGAAAACTCAGCTGCAAATCCTAATTGAATCTGAACACCACATTGAA
The DNA here is from genome assembly GCF_045843805.1 of Urocitellus parryii. Taxonomy (NCBI): domain Eukaryota; kingdom Metazoa; phylum Chordata; class Mammalia; order Rodentia; family Sciuridae; genus Urocitellus; species Urocitellus parryii. Next base: position 16,615,173 of record NC_135543.1, read on the forward strand.
ATTTAAGACACATACTTTCTGGAAGTTCTGAAAAAGAACAATAGGGACAACTTATAAAGAGTGCTTGGTAAATTTTCTGATAAAATATCTAGTATTCTGTATAGGATAAAATACAATTAGAGACTTTTCTTTTGCTTAAAAAATGTTATATAACCAATATTATTTAAACACATATTTTTGCTGGCTAAACATATCAAATCTTTTATTATAATTCTTGCCCATCTGCATATATACTTTACTTAGTGGTAATCAAGAGTATATGCACAATTATAGATATATTTTCACTGATGTCTCAATCTTCATGACAATAATTTTTTCTGATGCTGGAATGAAATCCAGGGTCTCATGAATGTTAGGCAATGCTCTACCAGTGAGCATTTTTCACTTTTTTTTGAAGACAAGGTCTTGCTAAGTTGCCTAGGCTGGCCTTGAACTTGGGATTCTCCTCCCTCGGCTGCTGGGATTACAGATGTGGGCCACTGCACTACCTTCTCTTACCATTTTATGCTATTAAAAAAACAAACAAACAAACAAAAAAACACCAAAAAAGCTATCTGCTTATTAAATTTGTTACAAATACCTTCTACCTGACTTTTTAGTCTTATTTTATAGAAGGTTTTGTTTCCTATTGATCTTTACCACTGTCACTTTGTGTTGTTCAGACTTATTTACAGAAAAGATATTCAATTTTAATTACTATGCAATTATCTGGAATGCCAAGATAATGTGTTTACAGCACTTTACCCTTTAATGTGCTCTAATATGTTAATTTGCTAAAACTATTATAAAAAGAAATATGCTTTATAGGCATTCAATAAATGTAATTATTTTTCAATTATTTCTAGCAAGAGATTCACAGAATAGATATTTGGAGCTCAAGGGAAAAATCTAAAATCTTTATTACAGTCAATAATTCAAACTTATTTTTTCACTAAATCATAAAAGGTAAACTGCAAAATAATTGCCAAAATGTAATTTAGGCTACAGATAGGATTTTTATCTCACCTTTTCCCTTTTATAACCCCAAACCAATAAAGTGTCATAGAGAGAATGGCAGTAATATTCATGGGCCACGCATGTGTTTCAATCACAGCAATCCTATCTAGTAGGATTTCACTCTCATGTTATAGATAACATGTTTACCAGGTAGTAGAAACCAGGTCAGAACCCAGACCTGACTAGATAGCTACACACTTCAGTAGTCACAGTATAAGACAAGCTAAAGACTACATACTACACAAATAAAAAAATTAACTCATTTAAAAAACACAAAAATAAAACATACTCAGTTAAATTTTACCAATGGTAAAAACAATGGGCTAAAGTTTTTGAAATCTTTAACATTAAATAAGTTGGTATAATATCTATAATTTAAACATTTGAATTTGCCCACTAAGCCAAAAATTTTCACTATAAAATTGGGAGGAAATCTATTTAATCAGATTAAAAAAAACCTTAACAATTTAAAGTAAGTTTATGATAGAAAGATTTCACAAGAAATATACCATACCATGAGCCTTGGCCCACTGTAGATTGCGCACTAGAGATTCTGCAGAATGAGCTGTGCCCTGAATTGGATCGGTGAGTGCTCTCTTCTCAGACAAACTGCTTCGAATCTCTAGAGCTTGTTTGCCTTTGGTAAGGTGACATTTACCCATATCTAAAAAAATAAGAAAGTAAGTAGTATTTTTAAAGTCAGCAATTCTTTTGTTATGTTTATGACATTTAGCCAAGAACTCTCTTATAAATCAGATTATATTCTCAAAATGATCCACTGACTCAAAAAATGTTTACTGAGCACTTACTCAGACATAGATTAAGGTGCCAGTGATGTAGCAGTAAGCAAAAACAAAAATACTGGACCCGTTTCTAAGAGCTGAAAGTATTTTTCTAAAAAAGCAGTCATGATAATTTTATGTCTATATTGGCTTACATTATGACCCAGCAATTCTAAATCTTAAATTTATATCCCAAAGAAACTCTTGTAGGCACACCCTAGGAGACATATACAAGAATGTTACAGCAGCACTATTCCCAGTAGGAAAATGCAGAAGTAACTCAAATGCCCATCAACAGGAGAGTAGGTGGAAAGAAAAGTTAATATGTTTTAAAAGTGGAATTTTTACACAGAAGTCACAATGAATGAACTATAGTTATGTAATAATATCAATCTTGGCAATATAATATTAATTGAAAAAACTTTTAGTCAAGTCCTGAGAGACTACATATTGTGTAATATCTTTCTATAAAGTTAAACACAACCTAAAACAAAAATATACATAATTTGGGGGGACATATGGAAACTCTTTTTTGCCCCTTTCTTGGTACTGGGGACTGAACCCAGGGGCACTTAACCACTGAGCCACATTCCTTGTCCTTTTTATTTTTTATTTTGAGTCAGGGTCTCACTAAGTTGCTGAGGCTGGCCTTAAACTTTCGATCCTCCTGCCTCAGCCTCCTGAGCTGCTGGGATTACTGGCATGAACCACTATCCCTGGCAGAACATATAGAAACTCAATAAAACTATGTAAGAAAGAAACTGAGGGCTGGGATGTGGCTCAGTGGTAGAGATGTTTGCCTGGCATGCATGAGACCCTGGGTTCCATCCCTAGCACTACAAGAAAAATTCACACACCGCACCCCCCTCCCCCAAAAAAGAAACAAACTAAAGAAATGATAAATGGTGGTATTTAGAAATGATTATTATCATGGAAGGTGGCAGCAAACAGATAGAGGAAACATAATTAGATGTAGATTTCTGTAAATGTCCTAGATTCAGATTGTGCATCTGTTCACAATACATACCTCAGAAGTAAGTTTGTTGGTACTACTAATTAAATAAGCTTTTTTGTTTTGTTTCTGTAGTGCTGGGATCAAATCCACATGCTAGGCAAGTCCTCTAACACTAAGCTACATCCCCAGCCGGTTTTATTCTATTTTTAGTCAGGATCTTGCAAAGTTGCCCAGGCTGTCCCCGAATTTGGGATTGTCTTGTCTCAGTCTCCTAGGTCACTGGGATTATAGGCTTGTGCCATTGTGCCTGACTAAATAAGTGTTTATTTCTAGCAGGTCTTGGAGTTTAAATATGAATATCATTTTCAGATATCTGAAAGCCAAACTGAAGAACTAGACTAGTGAGCATTCATTTTGCCATTTCAATCAATTGAATAGGCTGTACTGAATAGTACAAAAAAATTATATTCTGGAGCTACAATTATTACAGCGAGCAATTTATTTCACATTTTGTTTTACTTGTACATAGCTGAAATTGGCAATTTTAATTAAGGAGACATGGTAGATCTAAAAAAGATGAGCAAAAAGCAAAACTTTCCTAAGAAGTTTATAAGAAATTAAAAAATAATCACATTACATACCAAGATGCCATTTGTTGTCATGGCAACTTGGTAAGTAATCCTATATGGGTAAGTGTGGAACTTTTTTTTTTTTAATACTTTAAAAAATAACTTTATTTAAACTGGAACAAGACAAGGATACCCTCTTTCACCACTTCTATTTAACATAGTTCTTGAAACACTGGCCAGAGCAATTAGATGAAAGAAATTAAAGGGACACACATAGGGCTGGGGATGTGGCTCAAGTGGTAGCATGCTCATCTGGCACGCATGCGGCCCAGGTTCGATCCTCAGCACCGCATACAAACAACGATGTTGTGTCCGCCGAGAACTAAAAAATAAATATTAAAAAAACTCTCTCTCTCTCTCTCTCTCTCTCTATCACTCTCTCTTAAAAAAAAAAAGGGACACACATAGGAAAAGAAGAACTCAAAATGGCACTATTGGCTGATGATATGATTCTATACCTGGAAGGCCCTAAAGTTCCACCAGAAAACTCCTAGAACTAGTAAATGAATTCAGCAAAGTAGCAGGATATAAAAACACACCCATAAATCAAAGGCGTTTCTGTATGTCAGTGACAAATCCTCAGAAAAGGAAATGAGGAAAACTACCCCATTCTCAATAGCTTCAAACAACAACAACAACAACAAAACAAAAACAAAAACAAAACAAAAAAAAGACTTGGGAATCTTGGATAGGCAGAATTAATATTATCAAAATGACCTACTTCCAAAAGCACTATACAGATTTAATGCAATTCTGATCAAAATTCCAATGACATTCCTCATAGAAATAGAAAAAGCAATCATGAAATTCATCTGGAAAAATAGAGACCCAGAATAGTAAAGCAAACCTTAGCAAGAAGAGTGAAGTAGGTGGCATCACTATACCACACCTTAAACTATGCTACAGAGCAATAGTAACAAAAACACTTGGTATTGGCACCAAAATAGACTTGTAGACCAATGGTACAGAATAGAGGACACAGAGACTAATCCACAAAACTACAATATTATTTTATATTAGACAAAGGTGCCAAGAACATGCATTGGAGAAAAGAGCCTCTTCAACAAATGGTGCTGGGAAATCGGAAATCCATATGCAATAAAATGAAATTAAACTCCTATCTTTCACCACGTACAAAACTCAAAATGGATCAAGGACTTAGGAATACAACCAGAGACCCTGTGTCTAATAGAAGAAAAAGGAGGCTCTAATCTCCATCATGTGGGATTAGGCCCCAACTTCCTTAATAGGACTCCCGTGGCACACAAATTAAAATCAAGAATCAAATAAATGGGATGGACTCAAACTAAAAAGCTTCTTCTCAGCAAAAGAAACAGTCTGTGAGGTAAATAGAGAGCCTACATCTTGGGAGCAAATCTTTACCCCTCACACAGCAGATAGAGCACTAATCACTAAGGTATATAAGAACTCAAAAAGCTAAACACCAAAAAAACAAATAACCCAATCAGTAAGTGGGCCAAGAACCTGAAGAGACACTTCTCAGAAGATGATGTACAATCAACAAATACATGAAAAAATGTTCATCATCACTAGCAATTAGAGAAATGCAAATCAAAAACACTCTAAGATTTCATCTCACTCCAGTCAGAATGGCAGCTATTATGCATACAAACAACAATAAATGTTGGTGAGGATGTGGGGAAAAAGGTACACTCATACAGTGCTGATGGGACTGCAAATCGGTTCAGTCAATATGGAAAGCAGTATGCAGATTTCTTGGAAAATTGGGAATGGAACCACCATTTGACCCACCCAGCTATCCCTCTCATCGGTCTATACCCAAAGGACTTAAAAACAGCATACTATAGGAACACAGCCATATCAATGTTTATAGTAACACAATAGTAATTCAATTCACAATAGCTAAACTGTGGAACCAACCTAGATAGCCTTCAGTAGATGAATGGATATAAAAAAATGTGGCTTATATATACAATGGAATATTACTCAGCAATAAAAGAGAATAAAATCATGACATTTGCAGGTAAATGGATGGAGTTAGAGAAGATAATGCTAAGTGAAGTTAGTCAATCCCAAAAAACCAAATGCCGAATGTTTTCTTTGATATAAGGAGGCTGATTCATAGTGGGACAGGGAGAGGGAGCATGGGAGGAATAGATGAACTCTAGATAGGACAGAGAGGTGGGAGGGGAAGGGAGGGGGCATGGGGTAATTAATGATGGTGGAATGTGATGATCGTTATTATCCAAAGTACAGGTATGAAGACACGAATTGATGTGAATATACTATGAATACAACCAGAGACATAAAAAATTGTGCTCTATATAATAAGAATTGTAATGCATTCTGCTGTCATATATAGATAAAATTTAAAAAAATTAAAGTTAATACCTAAAAAAATAAACTTTTATTTATTGCCTAAAAAATACTTTTAAAAATAACTTTATTTATTTGTTTTTATGAGGTGCTAAGGAACAAACCCAGTGTCTCATTTGTGCTAGGCGAACATGTACCACTAAGCCTCAACTCCAGTCTGGTGCTTTCTGTTGTTTTAAAATAGTTGAAATATTCACTCATTCATGATACTAGGGATTGAACCCAAGAATATTCTGTCTCTGAGCTACATCTCTAGCCCCTTTTGTCCAAGCTGGTTTGTGATCCTCCCTGCTTCAGCCTTCCAAATAGTACACCGAGCTTAAAATGTACTTTAAAAATGAAATTAGACTAAAAACGCTTTAGAGGCTCTGAAGCACCTTAATGGATCTCAGTATAAAAATAACTAATATAATCCAAATATTTTACTTTTTTTGTTTGTTTGTTTGTCTTAAGCAGAAGAACCTTTTCTTCAATTGACACTTATAGGGAAGCCCAATGTGTAAATGAATTAAAAGCAGAACTTCTCTGGAAAAAAGCAGGAGGGTGGGGAGAAAACCCAAAGCCCTGGCAGGCTACATTAAGTAAGAGAGTGGTTAAGTCATGGGGTATAACTAAAATATCTACATTGACAAAAACATGAAAATAAATGTGACTGACAGTTGCTAGTGAAATAACTTACACTCAAACTGTCATCTCAGGAACATCCATGAAACTCATTTTTAGGGAGTGCTAGTTTGCGCTAGCATTACCTTATTTTTGGTCTGGATCATAAAAGAACATTTCCACAACACTGTAATCTACTGATGTAACATATATTTATTCAGACCTGACATGAGCACAGACAGCAAGCACTGTACTAGAAGGCAGGGCAGGGGACAAGAGGATATAGAAGACACAGCATTAGACCTCTAGGATCAAGCCTTTACAGCAGGCTTCAAAAAATACTAAGTTCACCAATTAAAGAATGAACTTGGCTTTTTCTATCAGAGTGTCAAAATTTCTGTAAGATTCTCTCTCTAATCCCAGAAGAGACTGTTCACTGGCCTTTTTTCCCCCTTTCTTCCAGGCAAGTACAGTGGGCAGCATCAAGGCGCCAGGCACAAAAACAAGGTATAGTTCTGAGGATTACTTTATCACCGTGTCTGATGTCAGCCCTGTCAGCTAAGTGATACTGCACAAATGCCATGAAGCTAAGACTGCATGGAGAGAAGAAAGGAATTAAATAGCAGGAGCTCTGATGAACATTACATTTAAAAATTGTTTTATAAAATAAATGTCAATTCCAAATCCACATGGTACTAGTAAGAATAAAATAATCACCAAACAGGGATTGGTAGTAGGTTTGGATCCCATTTGGGTGTTTCTTAGAGTTAACATCTATCTGAATAGGTTTATCTCCCACTCCTTTTTCTGAGTTGATTTCTTTCTTTAAATTTTACCTTCTGCAACTTCATCCAGTAACACAGTAATTTTTTTATCTTCTAATAATCTATCTTTTAAAAATTTCATGAAGATTCCATTTGCCAATCCAGAATGCTGGATTTCAAAAGCTTCTGCTCCTTGACACCTTAAAAACACCAAGAGAAAGAAGTGAAATAAACCAGGCACAGAAAGCCAAAAGCCACATTCTTATTTACATGTGGAGGCTAATCAAATCAAACATAGAGAAGCAGAAGGCAGAATGGTGATTCCTGGAGACTGGCAAGTCGGAGGAGTGGGAGTTGCTGGTCAAAGGACAAAATGCTATTAGACAGCAAATATCTTGAGGTGATGAATACATTAATTTGTTTGATCCATCACTCCACTTTGTACTCCATAAATACATAAAACTATACCTTGTCAATGTCCACTGAATAAGAAATTAAAGAAAGAAGTTTTTAAAGAAGCACATACTTGCTACCTGGAGTATCCATGTACAGTGATGAGCTTCATTCTCTCTCCTCCTCCCCTACAATGACATCCCTAATTAAAGAGTTATCTTTAAGCAGGAACTAAATGCATTGGTGCTTATAATAAGATACCAAGACATTAGGTACTGATGTCAAGTATTTAAAACTTTGCACCAAGAACATCAAGGAGGCAAATTTATGTCTAGATATCTATGCATCTAGGCCTCTAATCTCCAATCAAAAGAAAACATCAAAGAATAAATAAAGGAATCTCAACATAAGCATAAAATTTTCTTACGTGGCATATCCAAACACAATATTGGCAGTCACTTTTAGTGCATCCAAGATTGGAATGGTGTCATCATAATCATTTCTATTTAAAAGGAAGAAAGGAGAGAAGGACAGATACAGATATGAAAAGTTGAACAGTATTCTTTAAAGAATATAAATAATATAATGAAAAATACAATATAATTTTAGTATAAATTATTTAAAATTGTAGGTTCCAAATTGCTTCATCTAGTCAGCAATTTATTTACCAAAAATAATCTCAGGCTCCTACACACACAAAAAAAGCAAACAGTCACATCTTCTGTTAGCTTTAAAACTGGAGGTACATTTAAACTTGGGCATTGGGTTTGATTGGTAAATGCTGAGAAAGTGAAAAGCAGTAAATCCAATAATCATTGGTTCTGTTCCTTAGCAATGCAGTGGCAGGCAAATGGGATCCAAACCTTTAAACATTTGCTTCAGCTATCCTTTCAATATTTGCAGATTCAGGGCTAACTAGTGATGTGTCCTAACTCTAGGGGAATGGTTTTGTTTTAATTCCTGAAGGAATAACTGTAGTGACTGTCAGAAACATGTTCAGGCATTCTGGAGAGTTAACTCTTTGTAGTGTGATAACCATGCCTTTTAGTTCTTCACTTTTATTCTCTGACAAACAGGAATAGAATAAAAATAATTCGATATACATAGAGAAACAAGGAATTTTTTCTAGTTTTCTTCTTTCAGTTTCAATTTATAATCAGAAATTCAAAAATTCAAATGGTTCTTGACTTCTTACAAGTTTGCCTTAGGTTTAATTTATCAAGGTTGATATTTAACAACAAAAGTAACTTAATAAACATTAAAATTTTACCTTTTCCTACACATATCCAACAAGAATACATTGAGTCCAGTTTCTTTTTCTTGCATCAATTTCAGTATATTTTGTACACACAGGCAATTTTCAGACCTATATGGATTTGGAGCATCTACAGGGACCATAAAGCTGTTTCCAAAGTTTTCATAACCATGTCCTGCATAATATAATAACCCTGGAGAGAGGGGCAGGGAGAAAAGAGATAGATGTTAACTCTAAGAAACACCCAATATAAATTCAGTCAATGTTAACTTCCATTTTAAATTATTGAGGCAACAGTCTTTACTTAAATTCTGCATTTAAGATATCAAGATGCAGTATGAAGTGTATTCTAATTAATACAAGAATATATTTACAATATGAATTGCAGTTTTATCTCAGGTTGTATAAAGAAAAGGGTGCAGGACTGTTTTCCTGGCTCATTTATCTCAAAAGGTGAAGATTTCCTTCAGTGCACAGAAGTCTTAAATTCATCTGTGTATTCCTGGCACAAGGAAGGAGCTTAGGAAATATATAAAAGATGAATAGGCAAGCAATGTTCAACATCATGAGCCACTAGGAAAATGCAAATCAAAACCATAATAAGATATCACTTCACACTTACTAGGTTATCTATAGTAAAAAGAGAATAAAAAGTGCAAGTGAAGATGTAGAGAAATCGAGATCCAATTACTTCTGGAGGGAATATAACATGGTGTAAGAAGTTTAGAAAGTTTAACAATTCTTCAAAAAGGTAAACAAAAAATTACCATATGACCCAGCAATTCCACTCCTAGGTACATACCCAAGAGAACTGAAAACTTAAGTCCACTTAAAAATGTGTACCCAAATACTTACAGCAGCATTATTCATAATATCCAGAAAGTGAAAACAATCTAAATACCTACCTGCTGATGAACAGACAGGAAAAATGTGGTGTATTCATATAATGAAATATTATTCAGCCCTAAAATAATAGAGTCTGATACAGGCTACAATATGGATGAAACTTAAAAATTTTACTCTAAGTAAAAGAAGGCAGACATAAAAGACTATATATTAAATTTGCATTTATATGAAATGTTCAGAATAGGCAAGTCCATAAAGATAGAAAAAGGTAGGGTATGGAGGAAAAGTACTGACTACTAATGGGTTTCTTTTTGGGTTAAAGAAAGTAGAGAGTTGGTGATCACCAGTGCACAACTTTGGGGACAGTCTGACCCACTAAATTATACATTTTAAAAGTAAAATTGATACTAAGTATTCAAAATATGACTCTATTTCCCCATTAGTGACTTCACTGCTTATTTTGAATCTTTATGACTTTTATTCTTTGATTGCCATATATTTTAACCCATCCTCAAAGAGCATCTCAAGTTCAGACTCCTGGGCAAGTTATCATTTGCTTATATCTTTCTAACATACTGCAATCTCTCCCTGCTTTGAAAATCACTGGCTTTGACTAACATTGTATAGTTGTACACACACTTCATTTTTTCTGATAGAAAATGATCATAGTGACATGTACTTTCATACAATCTAATTTTAATACACATAACACAATCTATAAACTATTCCTACCTACATAGATGAGAAAATTAAAAAGATTAAATGATTTGCTTAAAGTCATACAACTGATAGGTGAATAGACTCCACAGACAGTGCTTTGTCCCATTATATTAAGGAACTACAATTTTCTTGGGAGAATAGATCTTGTTCTTTATTCTCTATATTGCTCTCAGCAGTAGCACATTTCTTATCTGGACTGTGGATATGATAGGAATCCAGTAAGTACTTACTGAACTGCATTATATCAAACTGATCAAGACAGAATCAGATATAGAGCCCTTTTGTAAAGGGTCTGATTTAAGGAGAAGTGGTGCTATTCTAACTATGGGTATTAGAGAGCATCAACCAGAAAGCTTGGGTGCTACCCACATCATATCATTGAACATGCATAGCTTTAGTAAGATTTGGTCTGGGAGAAGAAGCAAATTAGGGAGGGAAGAGAGGGAAGGTTTGTTTCCATTCATCTAGGGGAAAGCTAGGTATGGTTCTACTATGTCAGTCATATGCTCAGCCTTGTAACTGCTGAAATCAAGGTACTTAAACCAAAATACGTCTTCTTCCCAAGAAGATTCATGAAAAGTATAAAAATTTTCTATTAAAGCCTGCAATCAAATTATATTAAGTGTTTTATGTAAAGTAGTTGAGATTTATTTTAAAAATTCCATCTCCAGTAATAATAAACTAACCCATTGCTCAAGGACAGAAGACAATATAGATGTCTATAAAATGTCAAAGAACCTAACATAGTCAGAGATATAATTCTGCACAACAGATCTTTAGGGTATTTATTTCTCTGGAATATGATTTTCAAGAATAAAATTTGCCAAAGCTATTTATTTCTGACCACAGAGGAGATATTCACTACTCTAGAAAACTCTCCCTCCAGAGAGGATCTGCACTCCACCTAGCACAGTGCTCTGATGAGGTCAACCCCACCTCTGGGAGACTCAAGAGAACTTGCTGTGCCAGGTCTGGCTCCAGGACAGCACTTCAGTTATGTGACCTCATATAACCCTCAGGACAAGGTATATAATATTATATTATCATTCCCCCTTTACAGATGTGAAAACAGACAATAATAAGTTTATAAGCTTACCTGAATTCAAACCACTAAAAGTGATAGACTCAGAATTTGAATGTAGGCCAGTTTATCACTGTGCTGTATTATACTGTCTTTATTATTTACTGCTGACTTTTTATTTAACATTATTCTCAGGAAATATAAAGTATAAAATGTTAGTATACCAGTTTCTCACCATTTTAATACTTTATAAACTCCTCTCCCCCCACCTCCTTAGAAACCTAATGGAAGCCCAAAGCAGAATGCTGCCTAGTCTAAATCCTCAACCTAAAAATAAAGGTTGAATTAATTTCCTTAATAAATTTTCAGGAAGTCATCATTGCTGCAATATTTTGAGCACTTCAAGGTGCCAGGCACAGAAGTAATTATTTGCTCTTACTTTTCCTTTACCAATCCCATTAATTTATTACTAATCATTTTTTGAGATCACTGTTGGCTTAGAAAAGGTAAACCACCTTAGTTACACTGCTTGTAAGCAGAAAAGCCAGAGCCTGAGCCTGGGCTAGCTTACTCTGAGGCCTCCTTCTTAACCACTGAGCTGCCAAGAACTGAATGACAAACTCTTAAGTTTGAACAAGGCTTCTGCCATCTTTTGACCAGACACTTTTATTTCTTCCCCACAAAAGCACAGATAAGCTGCAGCCAGTGATGAATATACTAAAGCATTTGGTAGATAGATAATAGGCCAAACAGCTACTTTTTACCTTAGCTATCTGTATAACTAAAAATCTTTATCTTACTTAACTTCAAGGACACCTAATATCATTCAATTATTTCTATTTTTAAGGCATTTGTAAACATAAGTTTCATATGTTTTGAATTACTTATTTTCTGTTCTACTGTAACTTGTATTTTACAAGCCCATAAATAACATAATAATATAATGGCATAAACTTGAGTCCCTATGTTTTTCTAACCTAAAGTTGTTCAAGCTGAAATCCCCATGACTCTACCTTCACCTCCTCTCCACCCCTCAGGTACTACCAGTCATCTGGGGATATCAATCAGAGTCAAAGGCACAGTCCAAACAAAAATGAAAGGTTTATTTATGAAATGCCCTAAACCCTCAAGCCTTTAACACACTTACATTTAATGTAGATGTGTCTGATGTTTTGGATAGTCACAATACTTCAAAATAAAATGCAGCCACCCTGTTAAGACATGAATCAGTGGGATTTAAAAATGTTCTAGCTTCCTTAAGCTACCATTTTGCCCTAAACATGTCTCTTTACTCTGTACCCCAAGATGATGTTTTTATAGTGGGGCCTCAACTGAAATCTTTCCTCAGCTTTTTATATTTCTGGTTCTCTATTTAGCAGGGACAATTAAAGGTTTTGATTTGATTAGCCAAATAAAAGGCTTAAAAAGCAAGGTGACACTGTCAATATAAATAAGAATAGATACTCAAGTATATACTTTTTCAGAGAATTCCTTCACTCTCCATAGTTTACCAATCCAGAAATCTAAATTTACCAATATTTTTTCTTATATCTCATTGCTTCTAAAGAAGTTTTGAAGACTTTTCCTGTTTAAGCCATTTAGGTACCTTAAAAACTGAGATGAATACACTTAAGCAATCCACCTGAGTCTAAGATGAAAGTATAAGTCAGTAATAGGGCATCTTAGTACAGTATATTCTTTCCTATTTTCATAAGAAAAATGGATGGTTGCACCATCAGTTATCATCCCATAATGCTCATTTGCAAAGTTATACTATTACAACATGAACATAATAGCTGAAGTTGCAAATAGTAGTTACTTGTTAACTTCAGCTGTGTCACAGTGGTAATTCTCATTATTCAGAAAATGAAAGTCATTTAAATAAGATTTTTTTTCCTTTGGTACTTAACCACTGAGCCACATCCCCAGCCCTTTTTAATATTTTGTTTAGAGAAAACGTGTCACTAAGATGCTTAGGGCCTCACTAAGTTGCTGAGACTGGTTTTGAACTTGCAATCCTCCTACCTCAGCCTCCTGAGCCACTGGGATTACAGGTGTATGCCACCATGCTGGCCTAAATAAGATTTTATGACTTTTCCTCATCTCTTATACTCAGTGTGCTAAATCTTGAAAGAAATGCTTCTTGTTCTATTAAAAATTCTACTTTGAGAATTATGAGCAATTCTGCCAACTTGCCTGATTAATCAATCTAATTATAAATAAAAAATCAAAATCCATAAATTATTAAAGTAAAATTACTTGAAACATATAAAAGTAAAATTGAAACTTTTTTTTTTGTTGTTGTTTTAAATTGATTGTATGCCTAAGGATAGCCCTGGAAGTCAAATGTTATTGCACAATGTCATAGTAAGCACAATTTTCAGAAATACAGTTCAGATGAGCTCAACAGCTGGCCTACTGATGTTTGAGGTTGTGCATATTAAAATAAATAAATTGACAAATTACCACTGAAAACATATTCTGTTGCTTTAAAAATTCTTTATCAGACATGCAGTGTCTTAATATATTTAAGTAAAAGAATGGGAAAAACCATTAATATTTGAATCATATCTGTATAGGCTCTCTTCTTCCTATCTGTATAGGCTCTCTCTCTCAGTACTGGGGATTGACCAAGGGCACTTTACCACTGAGCTACATCCCTAGCCCTTATTATTTTTATTTTTAAAATCTGACACAGGGTCTTGCTATGTTGCCCAGGCTAGTCTTAAACTTGTGATCCTCCTGCCTCACCCCAAGTTGCTGAGTTTAGAGGTGGGCACCATCATGCCTGGCTATCTGGATTTTTAATTTCTAAACTGACTAGGCCAGGGGTATAGCACAATGGCAGAGCACTTGCCTAGCATATGTGAGGCTATGGGTTCAATCCCCAGCATCAAAAAAGAAAAAAAGAAAAAAAATTTATATACCTTGTTCACCAACATTTCCATATTAAAATCTGGTTCTCACTAAAAAACTACAAAATACCACGCAATGATTAGGAAAAAGAAGGAAAAAAACCCCTACAATGTATATTCTGGTACAACCTTTCATACTTATTATTTTACATATGTGAAAGTATCTTTTCCTATTTGATCACCAAGCTTTACTATATGGTAGCTCTCATAATCAATAAAAAATAAAATCACAAAAGACTGCTAATAAGTCTAATATGAACAATATTGTTTTGATGAAATAAAAAACATAAAAGTAAAGACATTGAGCTAAAAAGTTTTCAGTTATACATGGAATGAAGATCAAATTTATCTTTTTTTATAAGAAAAATAAAACTCTTCAATAATGTATTTATCTTACCTTTACCCTAATTTTCAATTCTTAACTTGTACAATGAGAATAGTAGATAATTATAAAGAGATTATAAATATCTTACCATATACTCCTTTGTCTAGAAGCAGTAAAAATTCATCCACGGCATTACGCATCTCATATTCAGTAAGATCCAATAATGAAACAACTTTGAAATCCAGCTGTCTTAGTAAGTTGGTCAATTCATACACATCCACCAAAGGAGCTTTAAGTTTGGGGTGCTCCCAGTAATTCATATTTCCTATCAAAAGAGCAACTTTGTCCTTTGCTGTAAAGAAAAAAGGGGGGCATTGTAGGTTTAAAGGAGAATACACAAATTAAAACCTATGGAAATGATATCATTTTAATGTACTTTTGCTTTAAGATTGTATCATTTCATTTCAAATAAGATTTTATCATAATCTAATTTCATTTTAGTACTATTGCTTTATGTAGGAAATCAACACATGAAGGGACTTAAGAGGCTATATGAACAAACAACTGAAATTAAGCTTACAAATACTTTTGAGAACCAGGTAAAGGACATTTGTTAGCTGCAAAGAAATACAATGGTAACTAACATTAAAATACACTTTTATGGCCAGGAGCAGTGGCGCATGCCTATAATCCCAGTGGCTTGGGAGGCTGAGGTAGGAGGATCATGAATTCAAAGCCAGCCTCCGCAAAAGTGAGGTGCTAAGCAATTCAATGTGATCCTGACTCTAAATAAAATACAGATTAGGGCTGGGAATGTGACTCTGTGATCGAGTGTCCCTGAATTCAATCCTGGTACTGCCACCGCGCCCCCATACTTTTATGGAATTACAACAAAATAATATTCAACTAGACTTTCAGAGCAAATTAAACAAAGAATATTTAGAATTGAGTCCCCATCAAATTAGGTCCTGTTTTGCTGAGAACAGAAGAGGTAAAAACAAAAGAAATACTTAAAAAAGAGACATAAAGAAGTCTTATCAGAGCAAGTAAGGGAAAAGATCAGAGAAAAGAAACTCCAGCAGGACTGTATTATTTGTTTCTGCAGTAGCTCTGTAAAGCTACTACTGTCTTCTCCTAACTTCTTTTAAAAATACTTCCTGTCTGTCATGAGGCTATTTGAGGGATATGTGAGCTCAGTGTACTGTGAGACTTTGTTAAAGAGTGGGTTCTGATAAAAATAGGCTTTTCTGTGTGTGTGTGTGTGTGTAAGATACCTATACCTAATGCCTTAAAAGTACCAGCTAGCTTAATCAGGTGTGTGACTTGCTCTAAACAACCAGCTTAGGGCTTAAGAGACTTTACCACTACCTTTCTTTGAGGGTCTAGGGTGGGGACAAAAGGTGTAAACAATATATTATGCAGCCTGTCATATGAAAATATAGCACATTTAATGACCTATAGGACATATTTGAAAAGGATGATAAGTGACTGTGCTATTAGTTTATAAATTTTAAATTAATCAGTGTTATTGTAGAGTGTACACCTTCTACTTACATTAAAAGAAGTTCATTGTACAATTGCCTTGTTATGCTGACAGCAGTCTCATACATCTTATGTTTACTATATCTCAACTGTACTGGGGCCACATTCAGTAATTGACCTACATGGCCTAACAGAGCATTTCTCAGAACATATTGCTGTTATTAAATGACACAGACTATATTTGGGAAAGAAGAGTACAGTTTAGAGAATGCCAAGGTTCAACAATTTGAGAACTATATGCCTTACAATGTATGTATCAACAATAATGGCCCATAACTCTTCCAAAATTTTCCCCAATGATAGTTTTTAATAGGCAGTTCCTAAAATCCCATAGAGCATTTTCTTCAAATTAATGTTAAGAAAATTTATACAAGTAAATCCTACCTTGCCCCATCTACTTGTGAAGCAGTTCCTTGATGGCAGGAGAACTGGGGTGGATTTAGAACAGAGAAGCAGATGCTATGGTTGAAATGAGAGTTGACAAAGACTTATTCCAGAAAACTGGTTGTGGAAAGAGAAAGAAAGAGTAAAACTTTAGAGAAAGGACAGAGAAAAAAATGGTAAAATTTGAATTTGAGGAGTTAAGGGAGAAGAATAAAGAAAAACCTTCAAAACAGTAACTATACAATTTATGTTTGGGTTTTCATATAAAAAATAAATGCAAGAAATTTTTTATGAAAACATTAACTGTAAGAACCATCCACAACTTTTTGAACAAAACCCATTTAGTGGAAAAAGAAACATGGGGTTGGGGGTGTAGCTCAGGGGTAGAGCTCATGTTAGCATGCATGAGGCCCTGCATTCCATCCCCAGAACTGCTACCCCCAAAAATAGGATTAAAAAAATAAACAAAAATGCTAATTCATTACACAAAAGAAAAATGAAACCATTTCAGAAAGATATTTTAACTACATGATCTAGACCTCTTCTGAAGTTTAATGCAGTGTTCTTCAAAAATTGGTAAAGTTTTATATGATTAATTTTGTACCTAATAAGTCTAATTATTATGTTACTTATTCAAAATCAGTGAATATCCCTTAGTACCTAGAAAAGGGACTGGTACAAATTAAGTGCTATTAAATATTTGTTAAATAAAAAAATCTTTGCATATGCATCAAAAATTGAGTAAAAGCATACAATCTGACTGGCTAAATATATAGTCCTTATTATTCTGATGCATTAAACTTTTTAATGACTCTCCCCCCATGTTCTACAAACTAAGGTCCAAGTTCCTCAGTCCAACAAACAAGGCCATTCTCATTCTAGATCATGCCCATTATCTTTCCAGCTCCAGTTACAGATGATCCTCCAAGGAATCATGTATTCTTGCACTTGTGTGGTACAGACTCACTCCTGAATTTGGGCAGCTCTGTGACTTTTGCTGAGCAACATAATGTGGTGTGACACGCTGCCAGTTCTGAGTCCAAGCCTTAAGAGTTCCTGACAGTGTCTACTTTTGGGATCCAGCCACCATGTAAAGAAAGCAGTAGATCAGTGAGGGAGAAGGTACAGTAGGAGGGGATCTTCTATCATTCCTCACTAAAATACGTGAGCAAAGCTATCTTGGATGCTGCGGTCCTGATCACTAAGCACACCAATGAGTGTTCCTAAAGGAAAACAGTCAAGAATCATCTGCTGAACCCAGATGAACTGCAGAATCATGAGAGAGAATAAAACTCCTGTTTTTAAGATAGTAAATTTTCGAATACTGTTATTAGCAATAGACTACACTACCACTCTAATCTATAAATTCCTTTCCTAGGACTCTGCCTTCCCACAGTACTGACCTGCTTATTCCCTACCCAGGTCTCATATCTCCATGCTCACCATGCTTCATTCCTTCTGCCTCAAATACTATTCTCACTTTGTCTACTTGGGATCCTCCTATTTATCTGAAAATTCTCACCTGGGCTTTGCCTCTTAGGTAAAGCCTTCCCTGGGTTCTTCTTGGACAAATTTGATTACCATCTTCCATGAACAATTTCTGAACTATTTCTAAATTCTTTACCTATTTCTTGTATGGCATGTATTACATATCTATTTGTGTTATAGCATGCATCATGTACTGCATTATTCACTTAACATCTGCGTCCCTTATTAGGATTGCAATGCCCTGAGTTCAGGAGCCAAGGCTTATTCTCTTACTTCACAAAGGGTACCATAGATGAGACATTTAACGTTTGGTGAATTTCATGATAAAAGCTAAGCTGATCTTTAGTTTATCTTGCTATTCTTTCAATTAGTACAGCTTGAGAAAGGACCCCCAACATAAAAGAAGCTGTGGAACTCCTGGGTATATCAGGGTATATCAATACTCCTGGGTATTGATCCTCAGCTATGAAATGATGTAATCCTAAACAAGTTTCATTAAACACTTAAAGAGTTTTAGCTGGCACAATGGCTCATGCCTGTAATCCCAGTGACAGGAGGCTGAGGCAAGAGGATCAAAAGTTCAAGGCTTGCCTTAGCAATATAGCAAGGTCCCAAGCAACTTAGCAAGAACTTATCTCTAAATAAAAAAATATAAAGTACCTTGGGTTCAGTCTATAGTACCAACCCCCACAAACCACTTATAGCTTTAAATTATCATCTACAGAACATGAGGAAAGTGTCTACATCTCAAGGCATAATTATACATTTCACCAAGTGAAAACACTTAGTTTACTGGTATTACACTAATATTAGTGTATTTGATAT
Source organism: Urocitellus parryii (assembly GCF_045843805.1). Lineage (NCBI taxonomy): Eukaryota > Metazoa > Chordata > Mammalia > Rodentia > Sciuridae > Urocitellus > Urocitellus parryii. Next base: position 16,633,974 of record NC_135543.1, read on the forward strand.
TCTACTAAACCATCTTCAACTATCAGCTGGTTACATTTGGACCTTATCATACTGTGTACTTACATACATATATAAGGATAGAATAGTCATGGCTTTGTTCAGGATACTATTTAAATAGGACTTTCTTAATAACTGAGGCTTAGGGTTCTAGAGGAAAGATAACAGACCTGCAATGCACAACAACTTACCACTATGAATGAAACAGAGCAGCTTTTTAAAAAATGCAGTAATTCCTAGTCCCTTGTCTTCTTTAGCACCAAAGGCTTTACCTTCACTGTTGCCAGTTCCACGAGCAAATCCTGAACCTTGCTGTCACCTAAGCTGCTGCACCTCTGTAACCCCAAACAATGTATTTCCTCTCTGTAACCATGGTGGCCTCTTATTTGCTAACATTTTTGCCCCTCTATTTTTTCTTTCAACTCCTGATCCTCATATTCTCCTGCTTTTTCTTGGTAGTACTGGTGGTTGGACCCTACTGGGGGTGAACATGCTAGGCAAGTACTCTTTCACTGAACTACATCCCCAGCCCATCTATAAACTTTTTAAGGCTGTCTTTCCTTGTGTAGTCTTTATCCCTTGTTTAATTTCTCTAAATACTTGCTTCTTCTGGATGTGCCCTGTAAACTCTACCTCAGTGCCTGGCTTGCAGAAAGGAGCAGGAAAACTAGTCCATCAGTCTTCCTTCTCTAAAAAGCTGAATTGTTACAGAGAAGTCACAAAACTGATTTGTACCATTATAAATCCTAATTTAAAAAAAAATATTTATTTTTTAGTTTTAAGTGGACATGATATCTTTATTTTATATTTATGCAGTGCTGAGGATTGAACTCAGTGCCTCAAGCATGCTAGGTGAGCACTCTACCACTGAGTCACAACCCCAGCCCATAAATCCTAATTTTTTAAAGTCTTAGTTTGACTCCTTCCATATTCTTGGAGATGGTAGCTTTAATTTTCTTTAGCCCCTAAATCTCTGCTATTGCCCAAGTTCTATATTTAATCTTACTCTACTCTTTTTCTCAATTCTTTAAGCAGAATTACTCAGAAAGGAAAATCATCAATTAAAAAATGTCAACTTCCTGACAAATCTTTCTACATCTTTACCAATCTCTCCTTCCTGCTAAATCACCCCTCTCTCTCCCACAAAATAAGGTTTCAATATTCCACTTAGAGCCAATTTCTCCTTTTTCCATCTTAGCCCAAATCCCTAATATCTCTATGAACTTACTCCATATATTGTCTTCTCTTTGATGGAATCCTATAACCTCTCACCTGCAGTTGCAGGAGAGCCCATCTCTCAAATGTAAAGCCTTGTATTTCTCCCACCTTTTCAAGAACATTGATTATATATCTATCCAATGAATCTTGCACTGCCATTTTTCCTCAACAAACTAATTTGTTTTTGTTTTCACATGTTCACTTCTTTTTTTTCTTTTTAAAGTTTTTAGTTGTAGATTGCAATACCTTTATTTTATTTGTTTATTTTTATGTGCTGCCAGGGATCAAACTCAGTGCCTCATACATGCTAGGCAAGCACTCACCACTGAGCCCCAACTCCGGCCCACATGTTCACTTCTGAATCATTCTTTATCTACATATTTTACCTACATCTGAACCGCCAGCAAAAGCTCAGTAACTGACTCATGTTAGGTGGGCGCTGTTGACATTTCACTAAAAGTAAAAATGGCTTCTTCAGTAACCAAATCCAGTGGTGAATTTTAGATATTTCCTTACCTGACTTCCATTGAAATCAATATATTGACTGTTTTTACCCTTTTTAAATGTTAATCTGCTAACTTTTACATGGTATGAATCTCCTGGATATTCTCCAATTTTCTTGGTTTTCTCCCTTATATTTTCTTCTCTAAGCATTCTTTAAATGCAACTGTTCAGTTATATCTTGCCCTTCATTCTCTTCTGTTCCCACTGGAGAGGATGGGAAATCAAATGCCAAAATTTACTGCAATCCCTATGGATTTTCTAATTTCTACCCCACCAAGAAGTCATGTTAAGCACTTCCTTTTTATGATCTATTTAACAGGCACATGTTTCTCTTTGATTACATATAGTGAAAAACACAGAAATCACGCCACAAAAGCCGACCCCTGAAATGGAATTTGTCATCTTTTTAAAGCCTCTTTCTTTTCTAATTTCTTCTAAAAATATTAAAAATAAATGCTTGGTCCTAAATGGATTACACCTGTAATCTTAGCAACAACTTGGGAGACTAAGGCAGGAGGATTACAAGTTCAAGGCCAGCTCTGGCAAGTTAGCAAGACCCTGTCTCAAAATAAAAGTAAAAATAAAAATAAAAAAGGCTGGGAAGTGGCTCAGTGGTAGAGCACTCTGGGTTCAATCCTAGTACCAGGAAAAAAAAAAAGTCTCAACATTCAAATGTTTATAAAACCAAGTTAAAATATCTTAAATCCCTTCATGATCATCAAAAAATAGAATTAAATTATGTTAATTATATTTGATTATGCACTTTAAACTCTACTCACCCAAAGGCTGGTCAGTTGTTTGCTCTTTATTATCTATATAAAGATAAAGAAAGCAAAACAGATGTTATTATTTATGATACAAATATTTTCAGAGCTAAAGATGTGAGAAAAGTAATGAATGAAAACATCAGCAAAGTCATTAAAATGAAGAATATGGTAGAACAGAATTCACTAAAGGCTGGAAAGGGGAGGGGAGATAGACAATGGGCACCAAAACACAGAGGAGGTGAAGGAGTTCTGTAATACTATACCCAAAGGACTTAAAAACAGAATACTACAGGGACACAGCCACATTAATATTTATAGCAGCACAATTCACAATAGCTAAACTGTAGAACCAACCTAGATGCCTTTCAGTAGATGAATGGATAAAGAAAATGTGGTACATATACACAATGGAATATTATTCAGCATTAAAAGAGAATTAAATTATGGCATTTGCAGGTAAATGGATGGAGTTGGAGAATATAATGCTAAGTAAAGTTAGCCAATCCCCCCAAAACCCAAATGCCGAATGTTTTCTCTGATTTAAGGATGCTGATTCATATTGTGGTTGGGTGGGGGTGTGGGAGAATTGGATGAACTCTGGATAGGGCAAGGGGGGAGGGAGGGGGTATTTGGGTAGAAAAGGTGGAATGAGATGGACATCATTACCCTAAGTACATATTTGAAGACGAATGATGTGACTCTACTTTGTGTACAACCAGAGATATGAAAAACTGTGCTCTATATGTGTAATATAAATTGTAATGCATTCTGCTGTCATATATAACAAATTAAAAAAAAAAACGCAACTGCAGTCTACAACACATATACATTTTGAAATAATTAGAGAAGCATTTGAAGGTTCCTTACACACAGGACTGATAACATTTGAGATGAAGATGCTAATTATAGCATGATAGGATCATTACACACTGTATACATGTATCAGATTACATTGTGCTCCATAAATAAGTACAAATATTATATGTCAATTAAAATATAAAGAATTTAACCCTGGGTTCAACTGCAAGCAAAACAAAATAACAAAAACAAAGAAAGACTTTAAAAGGAAAAAAAAAGTACATCTAGTTCCTAATAACTGATTTACTGTTTTAAAATTTTCAGATTTTTAAATTAGTGCTTTCGAGTTATGTGTTATAGCTGGGTTCATCCCAACAAATTCTTATATGCATGGAATTCAATTTCAGATCACGATTCCCCACTTTTCCTTTTCATCCTCCCATCCCTCCCCTGTTGTCCTTCATCTATTCCTTTCATTCATCTATTTATATTTGATTATTTTACTTATACATAAAGGTGAAATTCACACACACACACACACACACACACACACGATTTTTAAAGAATTCATTCTGTATTACCCTTCCATTTCCCATCCCTCCATTATGCCTATAAAATCTTCTACACTACCGATCTTCCCTTTAAGACTTTCAGGTTTTTAATAAAACTATATAAGGATGAATGGAATTGGAATCAAGGTAGGGGAGTTCCTTTGATAACTGAATGACAAAACTGGGGTAATAATCCTTAATACTTTACTAGCAATAACAATCTGAAAATGGGAGTGGTGTTAAGAATAAGTACCAGCAGTAACACTGATGCTTTGGTTGGCACTGTTATAATTGCTCTCTACACAACAGATTTAATTAGACCTCACTTTACCCCATGAAGTATGTGTTATCATCAACTCCATCATACAGATAAAGAAAGAGGTTCAACTCAGTCACTTGCCCAAAGCTGTCAAACTGGTAGTAGCAAATCTAGATTTTGACTGAGGGAGTCTCATTCTTGATCCTACACTCTTACCGTTATTCTACATAGAATGAAATCCCTCTCACCCTTGAAAGCCACCAGGAAGAGAGGGAGGGAAAGATGCAGTTCAATCCATTGTATGCTCACTTCTGTAGGAGGGTAACTATTCACACATTTAGTAATATAAATGCTACAGGAGCCTATTACAAACACAAATTTTGCCCACGTCACTTTTTTTTTTTTGTACCAGGGATTAAAACCAGGAGTGCTTAACCACTAAGCCTCATTCCCAATCCTTATAATATTTTATTTAGAAATAGGGTCTTGCTGAGTTGCTTAGGGCCTCACTAAGTTGGTGAGGCTGGCTTTGAACTCGAAATCCTTCTGCCTCAGCTTCCTGAGCCATGGGGATTACAGGCATGTGCTACGGGCCAGCCATGTGTCCCTCTTTTTAAACTCAAATTTTTTTGTCTCTATGAATCTTGGGGAGTTAAGGAAAAAGAGAGGCAGGAAAATTTTAGAAGTTTAGTAATGGATGTAAGCAGAAGGTTTTATGAAATAACTTCACAATGTTCATGAAAGGGCAAGAAATAATAAATTTAGGAAGAAGGATTCAATGTAGACCAAGTGAAACAACATCTGATGGTTCTCAACTGTATTCAGTTCTGAATGTTTGAAGCAAGTCTCAGGCTTCACATGAATTCGAGGATATCACAGCATGGAAACTGATACATTTTGGTAATGGTGGTTTTTTTTTTTTTTTTGCTTTATCTAGGTTGCCAATAGGCAATTAGCACAGCTCAAACAGATTTTAGAATGATAGATCTTTATTAATGAAATAGAAAACTATTAATTAAATAGTTTAAACTATTAATTAAATACTTAAATATTAATTAAATACTTCATTTAATTAATAGCAAATAGCAAATAGGAGCTTGGGTATAGCTCAGTAGTAGAGTGCTTGCATGGCATGCACATGGCCCTGGGTTTGATTCCTCACATTGCCAAAACCAAAAACCAAACAAACAAAAACTCCAAACAAAAAACACACAAACTAATTATGTGTGTTAAAATAATGAGAAATAATGACTTTCTATAGACATTAGATTATATAATTCCCTTCTTAATGAATTGCTGCATGCTTTTACTTTCAAATCTATTCACAGTCTCACAAATCTATCTGCACCTTTTAGAATGCTCATAAGCTATACTGACATCCTCTGCTTTACATTTTGATAGACCTTTTATCCTAGTTAAAGTCTTCCTTTATCTTGTTCAGAAATCTGTTCTAATTAAAATCAGCCTAGATTCTTAATACAGCCTGCATATTCCTGCCATCTGTCAGTCTCTTAATGGTCACTGAGAAGCCTACCTGCATAGTGCCAGCTTTCCCCATTCACACACATCTCACCTCAGGTGAAGGTGACCTACCCAGCTACTTCAGATGCATTCTTTGTCTCCAGAATGGAGAACATGGGCTAAAGTGTGACCTGTTCGGAAATGTAGCCTGTCACTTTTTTTGTAGGGCTGTGAATCAAATGTAGGGCTTCAAGCATGCTAGCCATGAGTTGCACTGAGTTGCACTCCAGCCACTATCACTCTTTCAAACCTACTTCCCTTTTACCAAATTAAAGGTCATCATATTACCCATTAACTCTTGTTTATGATATAAGGAATAATGCACAATTATAAAATATACAATAGTATTTTATGCTGCCTCAAATACTTAGTTTTCTACCATTATATTTGTTTCACTTGCATGAAATTCAACTTCATGTAAGTAATTTCAACTCTAAATTATATTCTTTCAACAAAAAATTACTATTATTACTGTACCAAGAATTATCTATGGTGTTTTTACTGTATTCAATCACTTAAAAATTTAAAACTAGGGGCTGGGGTTGTGGGTCAGCGGTAGAGTGCTCGCCTAGCATGTGCAAGGCCCTGGGTTTGATCCTCAGCACAACATAAAAATAAATAAACAAAATAAAGGTATTGTGTACAATTAAAAAAATATTTAAAAAATTTAAACTAAAACATTTTATGTTTGTACTACTCACCAGGATGCCCAAAATCATTTAGTTCATCTGAAACAGAATAAGGGAAAATATATTATTTTAAATAATCTGCCAATTTCACACAAACAGACTAGAGAAGAAGTTTTTGAGTTCTTAAATTATGTCATAATGTTTTATTAGTTTAGAACTTTTCAAACTAAATGAAGAAGCCATGCAAATACTGCATAGGAAAGAATGCTGTTGTGGACATCATTTAGGACTATTAAGCTACTGTTGCTTTCATTAAATACTGAAAATTTAAATAAATTCATTCTCAATTTGTTCAAAGTTTTAGATATTCTGGCCAATTATGGGGGGTGGGACTCACAAGAGGTCTATTTGTGGCAACTGTAAACTTCCTGAAACTAACAAAACTTTAATTTTAGAACATTATAAAGTTTACAAAACTACTGAAAGATAGTGAAGAAGGTTCCTGTACTCACTGACTTAGTCCCCCCCCCTTTTAATCATCTTAGGTTAGTATGGTGTATCTGTCATGACTAATGAGCCATTTTATATTTTTTTTTGTTCTAGGACTCCATTTAGGAAACAATTGCTCAGACATTCTTTATTTCCAATGAATGTGACAGTCTTGAGGAGAAATTGGTCAGGTATTTTTTAGAATGTCCCTTTACTGGGCTTTACCTAACGTTTTCCTCCTGGTTACTCATGGTTTCTCAAAAAGTGATTATGCTTCAGGGAAGTAGAGTGGTACCCACTCTGGGTCATCTTACCACGGCTCAAGAACAGTTAAAATATTCCAAGCAAATGTCCATGTCAATATAGCCACTATTTCTAAAATTCTTCAAAAAATTTTATGAAGGTAAAAACTAACATTAACAATACATTGCAAATGTTATACTATTCATAAAGTGTTATGCAGAAATTTTATTATTATATGTGGCATAAATCAATCTAAGAGTGGTATGAAGCAGTGCGTGGGGTGTGGAAAATTTCTTCTGCCTTCAGTCTTAGACTACACTCATTTCCAGTAGTTATGTCAGCACATTCTTAGCAAGGCTGTTTGTCATACAGTTAGGTGCTTTGGGCATATTCTGCATTCCATTGTGGGGGACCCTTCCTCTGGCCTCCTAAGTGATTGTTTAAAATCTGTACATGTGCATTACTGCTGCAGTTTTAACACAGGACAGATTCCATGCCACCCAAACCCCTAGACTTCACCTATTCAACCTCTGCCCCTTGTCCTAATCAAACATTTTAACAAAATACACAAAATGAAATAGAGGACATTATATTTTGTAGGTTAAAAAAGATATAACATGGGATACTGTTCACAATATGTATCAATTAACCAACTATAAAATATCTCATCTTTATAGGCTCTTTAGAAAAAATTGGATCTAACTTTTCATTCTGAAATTTTTGGATCAACTTCACCACTAGACTTTCATCTCTACGTGTTCTGAATAGAGCTGTCTGAAAAAAACAAATTTTTGTATTTTTTTGCCACTGAAAAACATTACTTGAGAAATTGTGCAGGTATAGAAGCAGCATGGCAGGGTGATAATCACATGCATCACCATGAAGCCAAATGACAGTGCTCTCTTTTTATTTATTTTCACAGTGGTCAGGTATCCAATATTAGGGTGTTTAAAAGAAAATATGCAATTAGGCAAAAAGGAGTTAGAGAGATGTTTGATGAGTAAATCTTCACATGGCTCTCTCACCTAGGGTTAACAGATCATGGATTAGAACTCCCTTATGTGAGAAAATTCTTATTTATTACCATGTACCAGGATAAAAACAATAGTTACAGTATTTTAAAGTGATATGATATGAAAGACAGGAGATATGAAAGACAAGAAAACCAGAAAACATGATTTAACATTATTTTCTTACTTTATCCAAGTAGAACCCAAGATTATGTAGTAGTCTGAAGAGGCAGCAAGTGAAAAAATACTTTGCTATCCACAGACATAATTTTACAAATCAATGTGACAGCACACTAAGGGAAGGTATCTAAGTTTTAATATTTACTCTTTACTCATTACAATTTAAGTATAATGTTTGGCTAATTAAAATATATTAGAAGTTTGTGTTGAAATAGATTTTCCATTTTTTACATATTATGGAACAGGTGACTATAATCTATAGATTTATAGCTTAAAAAATTCTTGTATTATTTTCAGAATATTTACTATTTGATTAAAACATGTAATAAAAAACAAATCTCCTGTTCTGAAACTACATTTGCATTTGGGGGGCATCTTATAAAGGCTAACAAAATAATCTAAACAAATATTCATGACAATATAGCTACATATTATACAAATTTTTGTATAATAAAAATCAACATTAAGGATTAATCACAAATGTTCATTATTTAAAACAAGTTATGCAGGAGCTTTGTTATATACAACAGAAAATCAACTTAAGACTAATAATTTCAGAATTTCGGTTTAATAGCATCTGTGGCAATTCATAAAACTTCAATGACTAACATACATTATTCTTCAATCAAAATAATTTCTTAGAGCTAGTATTTTTTCCATCACTGCACTCAGTAAGCTAGAGCACTTCACCAGTCCCCAGAGCAACCAGCATGCAAGAGCCTTGGTCTTGAACCAAAGAATTACACTACCTTCAGTGCACTCCACTGCCTCATCTGTTCTTCCTTGTTTCAGAGAAAACAAATTTGAATATATTATATTTCATGATCTTATGAAGGGCAGCCATCAAGCAAAGAGATAAATAGCACAAAAACATGTGGGCACACCAACCCATGCATCACCATCATCTACTACTAACAACAGGATCACACACATAGTAAGCTTCAATAGCATAAACTCCCCAATTATGCTGTTCATAGTGGGGATTGTTGAGTAATAATTATGTTTTCCTTTATGAGTCTGTGATGATTACTTTTTAAAATGTTTTATTAAAAATCTTTTTCTGGGCTGGGGTTGTGGCTAAGAGGTAGAGAGCTTGCCTAGCATGCATGAGGCATTGGATTTGATCCTCAGTAACACATAAAGTAAAATAAAGACCTTACAACTAGAACTAAAAAGTAAGTATTTAAAAAAATCTTTTTCTATCAAATCAAGTTTTTTTTGTATGTAAAGCTTTAAAGAATATGTTTTTTTGCCATGAATGTTTAAAATAAACTAAAACTTTTCAAGAAAATTAAAATTACCTAAATGGCTTTTGTTTGGATTCATTTTGCTTTTTGTATGTGACTCTAGATATGAATTTAGTGTGCATTCTCTCAAATTCTATATAAACAATATAACTCCTGACATCAAACACACTGTTAAATAGTATGGGGTTAAAATGTAGAATTTCTTTTGCATAAATGTTTCAGTTTATATAGCTTATATTATATGAGTAATACAGCTTACCTATGATGACATCTACCTTCTTGCTATCCTGACTGTCTCGATCATTATAAACATGACACCAGTAGGTTCCTTGATGTTCTAAATCCACATAGGGCACCTGTATCAATATCAATATTAGAACACATTTTAATGTACTGTTACATTCATTTCCATTAGAATATATTTATGGAACTTACACCGATACCATTTTTAATTGGCTATTCTTTCTATTTACATGTAGTTATTTACCTCTCAGAGGTTAACAATTTAGGAATAATTATTAAAATAATAATTTACTTACATATTGGTTTTCCCCAAGTGCAGGATTAAATATCAGATACTAAATTTATAACCACATTTGTCAACACTTTATATTTTACCTTCTTATACTAACATTAGGAGGAAATCCTTGATTTTACAATGTAATGTTAGAATGTGCAAGTATTAAAAGTTCATTAGAGTAAAACTGAACCTCAAGTCATTATATGTCATAATAACCAAGGTACATAATTTTACATAGTTTCGTAACTGCAATATTATATACATAAATGTCCTATGTAAGTCTTAATTTGGCTTATGATATCAATTAGCTAAAAAATTATTCATTAGCAAAATAAAGCTTTATTTGAGAAAGTTATCTTATTTAAGTTAAATACATTTTAGCACTGTATGTAAAGTTTTAATATTTGGTAAGGAAAATTTATTCTTATCATCCCTTCTTTTAATTTATTCTACATACATTTCTGGTAATAGCTTCTATTTCCTATTACAGGGAGAATCTTGCTCTGGGTTATACAGTACAGTGGGTTATAATTATGTAACTTTTATCAATTAATTAAACTTAACTTTCATGATATCCTTTTATTTATCTATAAAATAAGGGCAATGAAATAATATATTACCCCTAAGATCTCTTCCAGTTCTAAAATATAATAGTAAAGAGTAAATTATATAAATTTGTACATTTATAAAAATGTACCTCTTAAAATGAATTCAAAACAGCCTTGTAAAATATGAATTTCTATGTTGCAAAACTGTCAACCACAATTTACTTTCTTACTCAGTTCTAAAATATACTTACTTTATCAAGTCTCCTTAGAATATATTGAAATAATGTCAAAACCAAGATGTTGTATTTGAGCATTATAAACATTGTTGGTAATGATTATATAATTTTTTGGTTAACATAGATACAGCCCTTATTATGAAATGAAATAAAGTCAGCAGAACCAATTAATTTTAAATCAAAAGGGACTTGAAATAAAAATATTGAAAACATTCAAGCACCTTGAAGAATATGAGTTTTAGTGTTCACTTTTCATTTTAACTCTACCATTTATTTCCCCAAACCCCCCAAATCAACTACCTACCATGTATAGCTTTTTTGTCTCATGTGGTAATGGTGATTCATTTTTGAACCACTGGTAGTGAGGAATAGGGCTTCCAATAGCAACACACTGTAAAACCAATGTGCTTCCTAGCATTAGCTTTTGGGACTTTGGTTCAACACAAATTTGCAACCTGGATTCAGACAAGCTATCCGGACTTCCTTAAATTAAAAGAAAAAAATCTCTAGGTTAAAAATAAAAAACACATTTTTCCTATAATTAAAAAAATACATAAATCCAAGCTCACTATTCAGTTTTTACAATCTTTAAAAACATTTGCCAAATTAAGTTTCACAAAACTATAGTATTATCAGAAACATTAAGAGATGTTCTGAGGATAAGCAAGTGCTATGACAAGTAAGTTTAGAATATTCTGAATTAAGCAAAGTTAACAGGCAGGTAATGGGAAGAAAATAAGCTTGAGATGGAGATGCTGTGCATGAAGGCAGAGTAATAGGTAATGGAAACTGCAGGGTAGAGGAGCTCAGCAACAGGGACCAGACTGAGAAGATTCTGTGTTATCTTAGAAGATGGCGTGAGCATGCAAGTGTGCATATGCACGAACACACACACACACACACACACACACACACACACACACACACACCCACCACAAGAAAGATGATTAAACCACATGGGGTCAAATCTTAGTGACTAGTGACAATGTATTAGACAAAGTATGTATGTGAGCTTTTGTTACTATTTTGACACTTTGAAGTTCTTTTAAAGTAAAAAGAGTTAAGGCAATTCATCAATCAATATTAAACTTCTTTTGTCACTTACTCCGGAAGCTTTCTGTTACTTCTGTCACATCACAAACATCCAGCTGTGACCACTGGCTGAATTCAAAGGTAAGATTATTATTAACACGACAGACATAAAAGCCTGCATCTTTTACATGCACAGTGTTAAAAATAAGTTCTGATGCATTTCCATATGGAATCTGTGAAGGAATAAGGGAATGTAAGTGTATATTCATCAAAAAGGCATCTTAAAATATATGACATAATTCATGATACAAATTTGGTAATTTTCCCCCTCCAAGTTCTGAAATATTAAAAAAAAACAAATAATAGCATTTGGAGTTATTTGGGACTTGAGTTAATAGAAATCAAGAGCCTTTTTAAAAAAAATCATTAAAAGGAGTGAGATGTCCTCCAAATATCTTCCTGAAACTAATAGAAAAGCTGCTCTTCTATAAAAACAGTTCAAATGTTCAGTACTGAAAGGATTTGCAACTGCAACCTTTGTAAGTTAAGTAGCATATAACATGATAAACATCACTGTGGTGTGGAGAAAACACAATTAGACCTGGCTATAACTTTCAGACCAAATGAGCTGTGAATACATGGACACATTATTTCACCTCATCTACAAAATTCTGTAAGAGGATAATCTTCTTTAACAAACCATATCCAGCTGGGCAGAAAAGGGTTATGGAAAGCATGTAAGTGATGGAAGGGATGGCCATCCAGGGTCTCCTGAGTTCTTCTGCCTGGGCTCTGTCAGTGTATTAAGGTTTCTTTCACCTTTGCTGCTCCCAGCAATTCATCAACTCCACCCAACTTGGGCACACTGCCAAGGGGCTTCCTCAAGTGCTGCCTCATTGTGTTACAGCAGCCCCTTGCAAGGTTATTTCAAGGAGGCTGCAACTCTTCCTTTCCATACTCCAACCAACTCAACTCTCAGTACAAGAGCAAGAGCATTTCACTGAAAATGGAACTACTGGGATGAGAGGCTGTACTTAGCATGGCCTGACAATCCTTTTATGTTACCCTGCTAAGCCTGCTTTCCCATTAGATGATTCAGTAAACTTTCAAATCTCTTGCAATCCTACTTCTCTCAGGCATTGAATACAGAGAGAAATTCTTTCCTCTTGCTGCCACTGAATCACAAACCCACCTATCAGTGCCCATGCCTATTTATAACTGCCCTCTTCCTTCCTGTTCAGATGGAAGATGCATCTTTCTAACAAAGACTGCTTGGGCTAAAGACCTGTGAAGACCCACTTGGCACCTCAAGAGTTAGTGTGAAGATTGTATTAAATGAAAGACATCTGGGATTAAACAGAAGCAGAAAAAAGTCTTCTCATATGTCCCTTTTCTGACTAAAAGAAGAAAATTCTGGGAAATGAGGCTGCCATAAATTCCCTCCTAGGGTAACCTCTGCTCCTTGGAAGGTGACCAGAGTAAACCTACTATAAATCCCCTCTCCAGTTTTATGGCTATGAAGAACAGGAAAAGACTCAGCACCACTCAAAGATTATAAAAAACTTTCCTACTCCCCTTATTCTTCTAGAAATTCTTTGTTATTTTCCACAGAAGTTTATATGCAACTTAGGTATTTAACCAGTTAGCAAGTAACTTCTTTGTAGATTCCTGCATACATATGAATAACCTCCTTCTCTTGCTATTTGCAGGTTCCCATCACTGGAGGCAGAGCAAACACTTTTCTTTTCCAAAAATCCCATCCCCTCTGATTTTGCTCCTGCAATGCATCTATTTCTCCCATTTACTCTATCACTCTCCCAAACACACTCTAGTACCTTCTACCTTAAGTCAAAAAACAAACCTGCCTTGACTCCACATGCCTCCTCCAGGAAGTACTGAAGAAGCTGGCCACCCTTTCTTCTTGAAATACTTTATTTTTTATTTTTCCTGGTTTCTTTACTGGTTCATCCTTTAATACTGAACTCTCAATGTTATCTATCACCAGATATCCAAACTGCCTAGCTGATTCACTTGGATGTATAATAGACATTTCAAATTTAACATGTCTAAAGTCAAATCCTTGATGTTTCTCCCTAAATCTATTGCAGTCTTCTCAACACCTCAGCATAAATATGTCCCAGATGCTCAAGTGTAAAACCTAGTCACCATCCTCTACCTTTCTTCCTTCTTCCTCATGTTCCACATCCTAGCTATCAGCTGACCAACTCTATCCAAAATACAAGCTGAAATACCCTGGGATCCATCTCTACTGCTTTACCCAACTCCATACTAGGGTTATTTCTTTTCCAGCACAGTCAGTAGATACCTGGTCTTCTTGATGTTCTTTGTTTCCTTCAAATGTTTTTGTGTTAAAAACATAAATCCTCCCATACTACTTATCTCGCTTAAAACCTTTTGTGGCTTCTCACTTTATGCTTATTTTCTTACCACATGCTTATTTTCTCCTAGCTCTGAACTCAAAGAAATGATCACATTTGCTTACCATCCCCTCCCCCCGAAATGGGCAGGGACCTTGCATTTCACTGCTCCATTGTCATGCCTTCAAATGTGACCTGGCACAAAACAGGTGCTCCACAAATACTTAAGTGGATATCTCCTAAGATAGACCGAGGAACATAAGAGTGGTCTGGTAAAACTTGACTTGTTAGAATTTTCAAATCCACTACAGGGCTGAGGATGTAGCTTAGCGGTAGAGCATTTGCTTAGCACATATGAGGTCCTCGGTTTCATCCCAACAGGATACACAAAAAAGTCTTTTCTAAAATCCACTTTAGCTCTTCATATCTAAGATGTACTCCACAACCACTACATTTACACCTTTCTCCAATCAGGAAAAACCTTAAAAATGTAGGCTTAATGCAGTAGGGTTTTTCTATTACTTATCTTGCAAAAGGTGTTTATTCAAATAAAAGCAACTTTGCAATAGAAAAAAAATGGTAAAAATACCTTTCACTACTATGTTCCAACAGCCAAGGCACATATTTAATTCTTTTAACTCCTGATGGTAGGAGTTCATGTGGTGAATAACAGTAGTCAGGGTTCCAACACAGACCTGTCTAGCTCCAAAACCTACATGTAATCTTTTTACTACATTCCATAGTTGCTCTACTTTACCTATGAAGGGATGGAAATAATAAAAAAAATGATATAAAACCACAAACTTTTTCTATGGTTTAAGGTGATTTCATGTAAGCAAAGATCATAATCTCATGGCTCTTTTACTTGGTTAAGATTTGCAAATGGAGCCTTGGCATCAAGTTTTAAGGATGTTGAATTTACTGTGACGAACAGGTTGAAAAGAAAATGCATGGAGTTTCAAGGTATAATGTTGGAGAAAAGTGGGTGAAGGAGAGGCAGTGAAACAGAAAAGCCCACAAAAGTGGATATACATGGGACAACTAGACAGAAATCCCTAATGGCAGGGTGGGTCAAAAAATTTCAAGAAAAGATAATTCTAATATGTGATTTTAAATTACTTATTGAGAGGTGCAGGCATCTAATCCTTCTACAAGTGGAATAAATGCCCCACTCTGTGAACCTTAATTTTACTTAAGAATGGACAGGACCAGGGGTATGGCTCAGTGACAGAGTGCTTGCCCAGCATGTGCAAAGACCTGGGTTCAATTCCCAGCAAAAAAAGAAGGTCTATATCTTCTAAAATAGCATAGTTCTGTAGAATTTTTCAAATAATAACATTGCATTAACTTTTCATCTAGCCTTCAAAGACTTTTAGCTAAGAATTGTGGTTGAAATATAATCTGTTGTAAAGAAATTGGAAGATATGTTAAAATGTACCAGTGATGGTTCCTATCTGCTAACACTGTTGCCCTGAGTAATCCCTATTTCCCACAATTTTTATAGTGGAAAACTGATTTCATTATTACTTACATTGTTTTGGCAATTTTGGAATTATGTTACCATAATAAAGATTTTTGAATACTTCATTAATAATATTAACAATATCTATCAGACTCTTAGCCAAATTCCTAAAATTGCAGTTAGGACAAATATATTAATTAATTTTCAATCTTTTTCTCTTCTTGAAGAAATTAAAACACTTAAAAAAATTACCTCTTTATTCATTTTGAACCATTGGTATTGTACAAAAGGATGTCCAGTTGCCCGGCAACAGAGTTTCACAAACTGTCCAGCCAAGACTGCCTTTGATTCTGGGTTTACAGTGATCTTTAATCCTTAAGAAAAAAAAAAGTTGTGTAAATAAAGTCACAAAAGATGGGTTCTCCTTGTATATGTCTGAAACCCAAAAAGGAAATATTTTGAAAATAACCTGTATATTAATCTTTGTCATAAATGTGTTTATTCAAATAAAAGTAACTTGCTTCTACATTAGTTTATGAGGTTGTGAGCTGTAGGCTTTGTAGAATCTTGAGGAAAGAAACTTACCTGCAAAAGACATTGATTTAATCTATTTCCACATGACTGGAAGAGAATTACATTTCTTCAATTCTTAGACATGTTTTCCCTACATTCTAATACTTCTGAAATCAGGATGCGCTTCACAGCAGACACTTGCCAGGCAACAGTATACTGTAGTTCTCAGGGCCTGTTCATGCAAATACCTGGTCCAAAATGCTCACATGGCTGGGATTTCAACTGAGTTAGGTGCACTATTAGTAAAATAAGAATTAAATTTAAATGTCTGCTGTGGGGTCTCAATGTGTCACCTAAAATTTGTGTGGTGGAAATAGTCCTCCAGACAACAGTGTTGGGAGGAGGGCCAGTGGGAGAGGTTTAGATCATGTGGGCTCCATCCTCACGAATGGATTACTACACTATAAAAAGAGCTCTCAGGAGTGAGTTCACTCTCTTGCTTTTCTGCTATGTAAAGACACAATAGCCATGCTTGCCATTCTACCTTGTGTCATGTGAAGCTAAAGCAAGAAGGCCCTCATCACATATCCATGCCTTGATCTTAAACTTTCAGCCTCTAGAAATGGAAAAGTAAACTTTGTTCTTTAGAAATTACCCAGTCTGGCTGGGTGTGGTGGCACATGCCTGTAATCCCAGTGCTCAGGAGGCTGAGGCAGGAGGATCACTAGTTTGAGGTCAGTCTCAGCAACTCAACAAGGCCCTAAGCAACTTAGTGAGAATTTGTCTCAAAATAAAAAATAAAAAATGCTGGGGATGTGGCTCAGTGATTAAGCATCCCTGGATTCAATCCTGGGTTAAAAAAAAAAGGGAAAAGTAATTTCCCAGTCTGTGGCATTCTATTTAGTAGAACAAAACAGATTAAGTAAGATGATAGCATAAAAATGTCATGAAATGATCATATTATGACTTAGCACTGATATGAAACCTAAGCTTTGGGGTAATCTATTTGCAGCAATAGATAACTGACATTACAAAAACCTCCAAATTTAGGAAGTTTTATATTTGCCAAGATTATAATTCATAAAACTTGGTTAACTTATTTTCAGGAAGAAGAAAAGATCATTAAAACTTCCTGATCCTACTTGTTTTCTCACTTATCCTGAATGTGATCTCAAAACTGTTTTTTTTTTTCCCTCTACAACCCACTAATCCAAAGTAACAAAATAAGATTACAAGTAATGAGGAGAGATTAGAAATAACAGCAACCTTAAGATATCAGAGGTACTAAGCTTTTATAAAAAAAAAACTGCTTAAAAGTAAAATGTGAAACCATACCAGAAAGATACCAAATATAAACAAAACTTGAGTAAATATTTATTGCATACCTAGTACAATTGATGATCTGGAGAAATCCTAGATAGTCTTTAGCAAATTAGTACAATTTCTCAAAAGAAAAAAAATTAAAGCTCTTGACAGGGGAGAGACTTCAGTTTCATTAATCATTTATATTGAGGATGAATGAAGTTCAGAATTTTTCTGATATCTGTGACACATATTGGTGGGAAAGTCACAAAACTATATTTTATTTATTTATTTTTAAATATTTATTTTTCAGCTTTCGGTGGACACAACATCTTTGTTTGTATGTGGTGCTGAGGATCGAACCCGGGCCGCACGCATGCCAGGCGAGCGAGCTACCGCTTGAGCCATGTCCCCAGCCCCAACAAAACTACATTTTAATGCCTCCACATTTATCATTATCTACTTGGGAAGTCTTACAGCACAACTTTAAAATGTAGATATTCTGATTTTCCAGGTTTAGGTATGATAAGAAGGGGAGACAGTTACAACAATGATGAAAAGGAAAAAAATAAATCTGAAAAATATAGCTTTGATTAAACTGGCTTTAAATATGGATGGCCTCAGTACCTCCAGACACAATCAGACTGCCCCGCCAGTTCCTGCAGGTTTCCAACGGGAAAGGTTGCAGCCTACCATCATCTGGCCAGTTACTCAGGATTAAAACTTGGAGCAGTTATCCTTGAATGCCTCCTCCTCATTCGTCATCCTGCACTTGCAATCTGTATGCAAGCCCTGTCCATTAAGCTTTTCCATATCTCACCATCTTTCAGTACCCCAATCTTTTTTTTTTTTTGTACCAGGGGTTGAACCTAGGGGCTCTTAACCTCTGAGCCACATCCCCAGTCCTTTTTTCTATTTTATTTAGAGACAGGGTCTTGCTGAGTTGCTTAGGAAGTTGATAAGTTGCTAAAGCTGGCAAAAAAAGTACCTCCTCCTACCTCAGCCTCGAAAACCACTAGGATTAAAGGCGTGTCCACCACACCTGGCTCAAGTGCCTCAATCTTAATCCAAGCTGCTGTTAGCTATGGAGTGATAATAAGCCTGTTCACTTATTTTCTTACTTCCAACCAACAGTCCAAATATCTATTAAAACATAAATTAATTCAAAATCACTCCTGTAATTAAAACCCTCGAGTGCCCTCCCACTATACTTGGAATAAAATTCCAACTCCTTACCACAGTTCACAAAGCCCCACATGAGCTTTTCTCAATCATTCAGGTCTCTTACTAAAATGTTAGCAGCTTCTCTGGGAAACATCTCTAAATTAGCTACCTTTCCACCCCAAGTTCCCTATTACCTGAAATACCCATTCTTGCTGCCTGTCTAACCTATTAAAATAAAAACTCTGTGAGAGCAAGGACCATGTTTGTCTTAATCACCAGTTTACTCCACACCTAGAGTAGTGCAGCACCTGTTAAACATAGTGGTACAGTGGGGTTCAACATGCAGTTGTTAAGTGAATGTGCAGAATAATAAAAATTATTGTAGCAGTAATTTACTGGCTGTTTAATATGCACCAATATTTTTATCATTACCCTCCCAAATAACTATAAAATGTAGATATGAATTATATCTATGTTGCAATAAAAAGAAGTAATTTGCAGAAGATCACACAAATTATTTCTTTTTCCTTGTAAAAAAAGGCAGAACCAGGATGTGAATCTGTACTTTTTCCAGTGATTGTCAATGTATTCTCCACAGTAATCTCATCTTTGCCCCAATAAGTCTTTCTTACTGAAGACAGTGTTAGGCAAAGCAACTCTGTACCATAATACTGCTTACAAATTTACCATGGCATGTATTCTCTGTAATTATATAAAAAGACAAGAGACAATAACTACAGAAATTAAAAGGCTTTCTTCCTAGAGAGTCTTACAATGGAATAAATGACTTTACTGGAAGAGAATCACATGGCATAGATGTTCTAAAGGCATCTTTCCTTTGTGTGGGACACAAAATTAAATGATTTCTAAAGAAGATTCCAATTCAGTTTGTAAACTGGCCCTATACCAAAAATTTTAGTACAGTCTAGTCTTTAACAACAAATAAATATATTTTGTTGTTATGTATATACACATACAGATATATGTATACATATATGTATGTGTGTGTATATATATAAATAAATAAACCCTATCACTTATTGCTTCAAAGACTGAGAATTTATAGGCAAAATGAGATTTGGAAACTGGCCCCAGTGAGTAGTAAAGCAAAGAAGTTGCAACACCTCCCATTTAAACCACACACATTTCCTTCCTCCCACGATGCCTTGTATGACAGGGAACCATGGTCAACCCTTAACCACCCCTGTGCAGCGCCAACTAGTCAGAAGGTGCTGAACAAAGGTAAGGAAAGAATCTGGCACCATGCTATGTAGGATGTAGCAAGGTATACAACTGAAAGTTCTATTTTAAATGGTGAATGCACAGTTTCCTGGCAAACAAGCATATTTTCAGATAACATCTGCAAAGAAGTCAAGAGAAGTTACTTGATTTCCTGTAAGCCTGGGAGAATGTGACTAGATATGATGGAACTAAGGATTGTGCTTTACAAACATACACACACACACATACACACACACACATATTATATTAAGCAATAAAACAAAGTTAAAATATTGCTAGAATTACAAAAAAGGTAAATTAGGACGATTCTTGGTTTGAAAAAAGGATTCATCATAGGTTCACTTTAAGTTATTTTCACAATTCATGTAAATATTGATGTAATTTACAAACACCCTTTCCAGAAACAGATCTATTGAATGTGTTTAAATACATCTACTTTCAGAGGCCATGAACAACAACAACAAAAAACCCATCAGCTTCCAACTAAAACATTTTCTCAAAGTTACTCTAAAAATTTCTAAGCTATCACAGCAAACTATCAATGTACCCTACAGCATTCCAGAATAAACACCCCTCCTCTTCCTGTAAGGTAACATCTCCCCTTTTATACAACCAGTGCATGCCCACGAGTGTCCTTCTTACATGTCAATTTGCATCTATGAGGCTAAATCTAGTCTCCCACATCCATCCCTTGTTGTGCTGCAGGGCCCAAGACTGAACACTCCACACCCAGAAACACATTCTTTCAGACCTCACTTAATACTCCCTTTCCATCTCTATTTTTTAATCTTATTCCCATCCATACTATCTCTATATTTTTTCACTTGTTGTTATTTTCTTTTTCAGGAATAATTGCCAATTTTCTGGATCCATGAAATAAGCAAAGACCCTTATAAATAAGAAATAGCATTTAAAACTTTTAAACTTGGTAATAAGAAAAAAAAATTGAAATCCATGGGTCAAAGAGGCACCTGAGGTAATAATCCATAACTAAGTTTCTCAAATGACCTAGAATTTTCTAGCATTTTGAAAATGGTACTTGATTCAGCAGACCTAGTTTTTAATCTTACTTTTGTCAATAACTAACTGTGACTTTGGCCAAACTATAACTTCCAGAAGTCTCATTTTCCACATAAGTATTTGCTGGTTAAGATTAAATGTTCACACTTCACTGAGGTATGAAGATAAAATTGAAGTTCAGGTATTTTGGACACCAAAGAATACTGTTCAGTAGTCTCTGCACTTATCTTTGAGATCATTTGACAATAAAAATAGATATAAAACATAATGAGTATGCTACAAAGAATTCAAGAATAAAAGTGATATGAAATCAAAGAAAGGGGTGGGGGCAAATGGAAAAGATGCTCCTGAAATCATGTGCTGTGTCTGATAGGTATCCTCAATGAAGCATCTTTTATATGAAGAATGAAATAAAAACAGTAATATCACAAAACCAGGGTAAGAAACTTAGAATTCATCCTAATGAAACCCACATATACAATGTTAATTATCTTTAAATGTCCTCACATTTCCAGCCCCTGTTCTACCAATTGCAGGTAAGTATCTTACTTCCTTAGGTAATTGTTTCATGATCTACATAAATATAATTGATCGAGCTTATAAGTCTGTGCTCAAAATGTTTTCACTTAGAATAAAAGAAGCAAAAATATCTTGAATTGCATATCTAAATTTATCTACATCTTCCAAGACTATATATGCCACTATTGTTGCTTTGGGATCAGAGTCTTTGACCCTTAAATACAATAGAGATCTGAAATAAGATCTCTGGTTAAAAACAATTTTAGCACATTTGATTACCTCCTTGTCCAATTCCCAAAGGAATAAAAATAGAGAAACACTATGAGTGCTGGAAACCAGGAATGGATACCAGCCACACAAAAACACAAAACAATTTCTCCAACATATAGTTCAAGCAAGACTGAGAGGAAGCTGGCCAACTACCTGCTGTGGAAAAGTGCAGTGAGAGAGAAAGCAGAAGGGAGGAACTTTAGTCTGGACTTCAGAAAATGTATTAGGTGCCAGAGCCTAAAGACAGCAAGAATTTCAGGATGAGTTCACACCTAAAGACAGCAAGAATTTCAGGATGAGTTCACACTCACCTAAGACTTTACATTAAACGGCCACTGAAGCTGGCTCCAAATCACAGGGATTATTCAGCTAGAGATGGAGGAACACTCACAACTTTAGCTACTTCTGGGCTACCAAATATATAAAGGAAATTTGGCCAGTGTCTTAAAAGACATATCAAATACTACAGTTATCTCTCAAGGTTATTTCACATTATTGTTTCATACCAATTGGAATGAAATATAGCAAACTAAAGTTCTTTCTGTCAGAATATACCTAGAATTTCCCCTCCTCCTTGCATTTGGACTTGCAAAGACCTGTTCTAAGGCTCACAGCGTCTTTGAAAGAATTCATATTATTAACCCTAACCAGATCCCTATCAGAGCCCCTAACATCAGAGAAAAATCATCTGACCCCTATCAGAGAAAAATCATTAGACTTTCTGTGGAATAAGGACTAATATCATCCTGTGAAATGATATTAACTACAAAATACAGAGAAAACATTAGAATATTTGTTAGTTTTTACTAAGATTCAAGAATATAGTACACTGAAAAGGAAAACTAGAGATTAGATAAACTTATTTTACATATACTTATTTTTACAGTTGTCCTGGCTATGATGTTTGCCTCCCCTACTAAACTATGACCTTCAATAGGTAGAAACTATTATTTAATTCAGCTCTGAATTCACAATACTTGATGTCTGAGATAGCAAAGTATTGGAATACAGTAAAGGTTTACTTAATGAATGAGCAAAGTCACAAATTGAGGTGATTCTATCGGAGCTTGCAATCTTCTCTTTCTAAAAATATTTTTGATGTTGATGGACCTTTATTTTATTCATTCATTTAAATGAGGTGCTGAGAATCAAACCCAGTGCCTGACACATGCCAGGCAAGCACTCTACTGCCGCAGCGGCACTCTACCACTGAGCCACAAACCCAACCTCAGAGCTTGCATTCTTAATGTAATTATAAGAGTTTTTATTTTTGATAGCATTGATATTAAAATTCTTCTTTATAAATCTTACATTTCTTTATTCTAATACCTATAGTGTAAATTTTAGATTACTGGGTAGCTATAGATATTAAACTAACAATAGTTTACTGCTTTCCAAAATTACTGAGCTTTATTAAATCCCCAAAATATTTCCTTTTAAATAAATAAATAATATTCAAGTAACAACCAATTTTATTGATACCATGTGGTTAATACAACAAAAACCTTCACAGAAACAGCATACAAGTGGTAATATAAAAACTGTTTTCCTATTTCCTACAAAATAGCCCTATGGAATGATCTTGTAAAAACCTGTTTGCCACATATCAGAACAACCTGAACAGGGCACACTGACAGGAGAGTGCTCTTATTATTTGGAGAAAAGCACAAAGAGCAAAACTGGATTTTTAAAAGGAAGATTACTGATGTTTACTAGGGAGGCACTTTACCAGTTGCTGGCTTGTCAAAGGTCAAAATATAAAATATTATTTAAAAAATTCAGGCAGATCATTACATATCAATAAACTTATGACTCAATTTCAGTGAAGCCTGGTTTCACATACAGAAAACTTTAATTGGGAACCATAGATTTCAATGTCAGTGACTGCACCACAAATTTAAGAGATGTGTTTGGCCCCTGTCACTGTCTAGAAACAATTCAACACATCATTACTCCATGTCACTCCTGCTCTTCTGACAGACAGAACACTCCACTCATTTTATAGAATTGATAACCAATGGTCAGAATGATTGAAAAAGAGAAATGAGATTCAAAAGTGTTATTAAATTCCAAGAGAAGTTTCTTAAGTTTTCAGAGGCCTTATTGTTCTATAAAGTATGAGAACTTAGTGCCCTAATCTGGTGGATTTTGATCCTCACAACTACTGTGTACTCACTACTTGAGGCATTGGGCATATAAAAATTAATAAATAGTATCTTAAGAAGTTTACTGATTGGTGATGGACAGAGTTACATACTGGGGCATCTGTATTAGCAGCTAGTTATTCCTAGCCTGCAACACTTGATATGAAGAGGCAGTGGGAAACAAAAGCCAAACATTTAAAACTGTGCATATCTCAAAGGAAGCATTTACTGGTGGCTTATTTTACCATCTACATTAGTAAATTGGGATGACTTGGGAGTCCATGTTTCTTCTCATTTGTTCATGACTTTTTGGTTATATCCCCAGCATCTGTTGTTTCTGTTTTCCATCCAACAGGTCTAATTTTGTTTGGTGATACATGTGGTTCCTGGAAAGCTGACTCAACCCAATTCACTACTGGCTTTAATCCAGGCAAATCAGCACATTCCATGTCCCTGGCTACAATGACAGGTTTAGGGACAGGGAAGTATACAAAACTAATTAATGAGAGTGAATCTTTTGATTTTTCTGGGAATGTGGGGAAAAAGATGCATGAGACTAGGAATGGATAGCAGACATCTTGGGCTAATGGAGCAACAGTCTTAAAAGGAAGCTTATGTCAAGAGAAGAACAGCAAAGACAAAAACCAACCAGTCCCTTACAAATAGGCTTTTCAGTCGGGACAAACAATGTATTCCCTTTATTCTATCAGTTTGAGTTGGGGTTTCTGGTACATGTAAATCCATAGTTCACTGCTATACCTTCTGTCCCTAAGTCCTTATTTAACATAACAATATATCATAACCAGGTTGGTTATATAATGAAGTGGCATACCTGAAATTTACATAAAACAGAGAGCATCAATTCCTTAGTCTATGGCCCTTCCAAACCTGGCTGGCCTCTTTGCTTTCAGTGGATACTTAGGAGCCTGCAGTACTGTTGCATCAGGCAACTCTGATACATGTCTTTCCTGACACCATTGCAATTGACTAACTCTAACTATAGCTACAGAGAAGAGGAACTGTTTCCTATTCCTCATTTAACTTTGGAAGTAAGATGCCTCACTCAATTTTGACATATTGAGGAAAAACTATTGTGGTTTATTTAATTACACTTGAAAATATCATGTTGGCAAAAAACTTAAAACATTAAACATCTGGCAGGTGTAGGGGCACATGTCTGTAATCCCAGTGGCTCTGGAAGCCGAGTCAGGAGGATTGCAAGTTCAAAGCCAGCCTCAGCAACTTAGCAAGACCCTGTCTCTAAATAAAATATTAAAAAAGGGTTGGGGATGTGACTCAGTAGTTAAGTGGTCCATACCAAAATCAAAACAAAATAAAATAAACATCTGTCCTACTGCGTTTATCATCCAAATACATACGTATACAAAAATAATTGTGTGAGTTCACTTTTTTGGCTAACTGTTTCAGTGTCTGTTACCTATAACAGACAATACAGTCTTATCTATAATAAGATTATTATAATCTTACCTATAAATATTTTAGCATGCATCTCCTTGGAATATATTCCTCTATAGAACTACAATATTATTGTATGAACTCCATAATGACAAATATGTAGGCTACATTAAAAATTTCCCAATTGTTTAAAAAACATCTCCTATAGCCAGTTCTTTGAACTATAATCAATGTTCATGCATTCTTATTTGCTTTTTATATCTTTTTTGGTTTCGATATGGGACAAGAAAAAATTTAATGAAATTTACCTGGTAAATGAGATGTTTTTCTCTAAGTTTTACTCCACAAACTTCTACATAATATTCCTACCAGAAAACCCACCTGGGGGGCTGAGAAGCTGAAGAACTTCAGTGTGTTCCATAGCCTGTAGGAAGTCGCTCAATTCCGCTACCGTGCAACCTTTTTCACCCATTAGTTTTAGTAAACACAGGCTTGGGCTTCCTTCAGGCTCCAACACCTTAAGAGAACACTGCTCCAGGTCCAGACAACTGAAAATGACAAATTTATTCAAGTCAACAACCTCTTTTCAGAATGATATATCTACTAAATAGCTGAACCATTCCAGGTACTATAAGGAATTAATCACAAGTTGGTGTGTGCTGGAAACTATTTACATTATCAGTGCTAGTGTTCTTTCCTCCCCCTTCTTTAGAATTTCCTCCTCCTCTTTATTCCCTTCTCTCACTCAGTTCCCAGAGTTATTAAGGCAGGAGAGTTCAAGAGAAATCTTGAAGCAGGATGTGAGAGAAATTCAGCCTTGATGGTGATCGAAATTTTTGTCTTTCATTTGAAAACAAGAACTAGGAAGAACAGAAAAAAAATCTTTTTAACTTCTTCTTTGAAGATAATGAAGCACAAGATGATCCAAAATGAAGGTGCTAAAAGGTTAAATTCTGCTGTTTTATGAAAGGAATATGCCTTCATTCCATTGGGGAACTACAATATCTGAAATCATGGCACATGAGCAAATACAAATAGTGCTAGTAGGGCTCTAGAGATAAAGAGAAGCCAATGACTCAAAAATGTCACTAGATAAAACAATCAATGTTACAAAGTTAGCAATCAGAAAAGACTTAAAACACCCAAGTCAAGCCAAGGAACAAACATAGAAATAGCTTAAGGACTACTAGGCCTTTTTTTTTTTTTTTAACTTACAACATAATGAATGAGCTTATATTTAATATAATACTTCTCAACATGGGATTTTACTCAATTAATACAAAGGTTGTTTTGCTTACACTGAATCTCTTCCAATGTCAATATAAAGGGTTCTTTTTAACTTTAAATCTTTTTCCATTTCAATATAATATATATTAAATACATTTTTCCAAACCTTTTTCCCCCTATAGATGTTTTAATTTTGGCTATTTGATATGTAAGTATAATATTAACTTGGTATATAAAGCAAATATATAATAAAAACATGGAGAAAAAGACTCCATAAGGATTCAGGAAGCAGTGATAACTTGACAGTGGAGATCTGCCAGATTCTGGACAAGAGATTCTTCCTTCCTATTTCCTGTGCTTTGAGAATTCTGAAACTTTCAACTACTACTTACTTTATACCATCCCATGTCTTTGACACTTATTTCTAAGCAGCAAATACAATTTATGGGCTGCAGTTTTCAGTACATTATTTGTTATAAAGAAAACATTTTTTTTCCATGTAACAAACATCTATTTGTTCTCATTTCATGGGAAACAACTAAGAATAAGAAACCATTACCGTTCACTGGGAAGTTTACAGACTAAAGCTCAGGTTTATCCTCAATAACACAAAAGTTTTCAGGGCAAAGTTTGATTCAGGAGGCCCTTAAAAGTTACATCTGTCCATTCTGCTTTCATGCATACACACCAAGGCAAGCACAAATGCCTGCAATGTTGAGAACCACATCTAACAAGGTAGCGATTGTGTCCCCGGTTTCTAGTGTTTCAACAACTAGCAGAACCAAAAGCAATGAAATGAGGACTAAGAACAATTGTGTTGAAACTGAGGTCATGATACTGGGATCTTGAAGGCTGAGAAATGGTACATATAAAAATTTATCTGGCTTGAAATATTCCCTTTTTGAAGCTCTGGATGCTGAGGCTAAGAGAGTACATGTGACACTGCTTCTGGGAAGCAGCCATTACAAGAATCAGGATTACTAAGTTTTTAAATAATTAGAATGAGATTTTTAAAAATAAGAATACTATATGCTAAATAAACTTGTTTTATGAGAAGTTTGCCAGGATCTAATACATGAAATTAAGACATCATCTCATTAAATCTGATGCTTTAACTGTTGACATTGATATAGAAACACTTTGACTTTTTTTCCCCAAAAGACCAAATTGAAGTAATCAATTTCTCTTCTTATACAGAGGCAAAGAGAAAAGCAAGATTCTGAGTCTCCCTTCATTGTACTAATTTTCTGCATGGGTACTGGCTTTCAGCTAAGGTGATGCATGAAACATACTCAAATTTTATCTTTCCTTCCTTAGTTATATTCCTGTAAGTGTGCTTCCTGAGCCCTAATTCAGAATTTTTGAATTACATTTAAAAACTGCTTTATTACTGAAACAAATGGGCTTTGCTTTTTATAAAATCAAATGGAACATATTATAATGGTATTTTTGGGGGTATAAACCACAGAATTGCTTTTAGGTTCTTCTGCTTCTTCTCTTGGTACATTTACTCTCTGGAATCTTCATTTATTAATTCAATTTATCTATCTATCTATTTATGTAATTAGTTTTAATTTCTCAGCATCAAAATTATACTGGACAACTTATTTATTAATCACCCAAAATAGGTAAATTTTTTCTAGGTATTGAGGATAGAACAGCAAATAATATTTGCTACCCTCTTGAATTTTTTCACTTTAGAGGAGGATAGATAACACACAAACCTCTCTCTCTTTTTGGTACCGGGGATTGAACCTAGGGGCACTGAACCACTGTCACATCTCCTATTCCCCCTGCCTTTTTTTTTTTTGAGTTAGAGTCTTGCTAAGTTGCTTAGGGCCTTGTAAACTTGCTGAGGCTGATTTAGAACTCACGATCCTCTGGCCTCAACCTCCTGAGTTGCTGGGATTACAGGTGTGCACTGCCATGCCCGGCATATCTCCTGATATATATATCCAATGTTTTGGAGAAAACTAAAACAAAGCAAGGGGACAAAAAATACTGGAACAGATGTATGGGGTAATTTCAAATCTTATAATCCATAAAGTACTTATCCAGAGGATGGCTTTTAAGCAAACACTTGAAAAGTGGACAAGCAAATCATGTAGTTATTTGTGGAGACCACCTCATTCTGAATAAACAGCAGGTACAAAGACACTACTATATTCAGGGGGTATGACTAAAGCGGTGGTGGTGGAGAGAGATTGATTAACTGTAGGATGTAAGGTTCAAGTGTTAACTAGTATCTAAATAGCATTTTTACACTGAGATAGAAAAGCAACTAGAGGGTTTTGAAGAAAGGATAGACAAAATACGATTTAATGTTTTTAAAGAATCTTCTATGCTGAGAACAGACCAGAAATAGGGGCAAAGCAAAAGGAGGAAGAAGTTGAGTGGCTATTGGAATAATCCAGGTGAGAAATAATGGTAGCTTGGCCCAGTATGGTAGATGTGGAAATTGGATTCCAGATATATACTGAGGATTTGAAGATAAAAATAACATATCTAGAAGCAGAATCAGGAATGACTTGATTTTTTTTTTTTTGGCCTAGCAACTGGAAGGATAAAGTTGTCATTTATAGAGATGCAGAAAACTGAGAAAAAGGTTTGTGGGAGGGGACATGTTAAGATTCAGACATGTTACATTTAAGATATCTAAAAGACAAGAGGAGATGACAAATAGACGTCTACACACACCTGGGGATTCAAAGCAGATATATTGGTAGTAATCAACTTAATGATATATAAAGTCATATGACTGAAGAATAACACCAGGAGACTAGGTTAACAAACAAAACAGAGAGATACAAAGCCTGAGCTCTAATGTACGATAAATTCAGAGACAGGAGATGGAGAGGAGGGAATCTTTGGCTAGAACTTTTACACATATTCTCATTCCTGTTATAAGCTGAGCGAAGGCAGGGTTTCTGTAGCTAAAGGAGCACCTTTTACATGCATGTATGCAATGACTGATGGTTTTTCCTTGGTGTGTGTTCCACAGTCCCATTTTTTAGCCTCATTTCTTAGCTTCTGACTGAGCAGAATTTAGGGATTTTAGAGCTCCCTCCCCGCAAATCTTTGCCCATCCCTGAAGCTTATAATTTACACTATGGGCAAGACGCTCAGACTCTGTGCCTATATACAGCAGTGTCCAATATTTGATCAGTTTGGAATGGAACCACGGCTGGTTTTCATGTAGGGCATTCATGGTCGTGGCAAACTAAACCATAAGTAAGCAACATGCTGAGTCATCAACAACCGTGTGAAAATATTTACAAGTATTCCTAATTCCTGCTGGACAGCTCTGAATGGACTTTTCTTGTGGTTTATTGATTTATATTCTTAAGTAAATTCTTATCTAATTTGAGGAAAGATATAGAGTCAGGAAAAAAGTAAAGAGAGAAGAAACAACTTTCAAGATATTTGGGCCGTGAATCTAGTTAACTCTGAGGAAAACTCTTCACATTCTTTTGTGACTCATTGTTCACTTGGATCAGACTCTCTCACTACAAGTCTTGTCTAACACTAGAGAAAAACACTTTTAGGACCTTCTACCATCACAGATGCTCTTCTCCTATCATGGTATGAAACCACTTTAACATAAGCTTTTTTTGGTCTTAAATGGACTGAGAATTACCAGCTATCCCAGACCCTTGCCTGTCACTCTCCAGCCCCAAGTTTCCCCTGCTAACTTTTATAATGGCAGCTTAACTCTTCTGATCTCAATAGACACAACCTTAAACATCCCAAATTCTCCAACTCTCCCCACCTCCATTAACCTACATGGAACTAATCTTCATCATCCTGGAAGACTGGTGTAACTCACCTGTCTTGTCAGGCTTCCCACCCAGAATTCCCAGATTTCACAAATGCATGCTCTTCCGTGCTTGTCACCTCTTGCTAGGCGATGGTCCTCCTCTCTATATTACTCCATAGAAAAGTGGCCTCAAAGCTTTCACCAAACTCCCAAAGCTAACAGCATTTTGCAGCCTCTAGTGACTGAAGGCTTGGGAGGAAAATGCAACACCCAGGATCAGGTATCCACTCTTTGAGATCCCAGCAGCCACACGTTTTGCTGGCAAAGTCTTACTGACTTTCTTCCTTTATCACCAAGTGGTAGTAGTCTCCAAGAAGTCCAGATTCTTTCCTAACTAGGTTCCTGATTAATGTCAGAACAACACGAAGATCTGCCTCCAAAGACAGTTTGGCTGTGTGTGTGTTGCGGGGGTGAGGGTACTGGGGATTGTACTCTCAGCTCTACCACTCAGCTACATCCCCAGCCCATCCCCCCTTTTTTTTGATTTTGTAAACTTTGAGACAGGTCTCACCAAGTTCTGAGGCTGGCCTAGACTTGTGATCCTCCTGTCTTAGCCTCCCAAGTCACTGGGATTATAGGCATGTAACATCACTCCCAAGATGACAATTTTTTACATTATGATGAATCTAGAAATTCAGAAATCTGTGGACTTAGACAATAGTATTTTGCATTTCCTTTGTACAGCTAAAAGCCTAATGTGTTTTTCCTAGAATAGAAAAAACTTGCACCCTATGTCTGCTTGACTTTCTTAGCTTACATTTCTTACCTCATTTCTGCATGGGAAATAATCCCAAATCATTATTAAGTATTGCTTCGATCTTAACTTTGCAACTCAGGGTTGTTGGGAGGGTTAAAGTAGATAATATATGTAAACACTTAGTACATTGTTTGGTACTCTGTACTCAATAAAAAATAAAACCCCATTTTTAGTATTACATTCAACATGGCAATTAATGTTACTGTGAATGTCTCAAAATTCTAGTCTATTGCTAGATAAACCCTCATGAAGAGGAATAAAATATTTAACTTTTAATCTTCTGGAACTTTTAGCTAATAGCAGGCCTCAATAGTTTAAATGAATGACTCTCAATTCAACAAGCACTTATTGTCTAAGACAAGTTCTATGCATAACAGTATTAGGAGGTGATTTTGTATAAAGATATGTACAAATAATGGTAGAACAATATGAAGTTTGGTCACTTGAGAAGTTTAAAAAACTGCTAAGGAGTTCAAAGGCAGGCCAAAGTCATAACAATGGTATAGAGTGGTGGTTATAAGTATGGTCTCAGAAGCCCTGTTGCAGTTTCTGGACCCTTTCAGGAGGTTCACAGGTGAAAATGTTTTTTCATAATAATATTAAGATTTTATTAAACTTTTTCATTCATTCTTCCAGGAGTGTACACCAAAGTTTCCACTGTTGTTATCTGCCGATTTCAACAGACTGAATACAAAGAAACATAAAGAATCCAGTTTTTGTGATTGAATCAAGACGTTAGCGATTTTCAAAATGTAAATCAATGCTACTTTTGCTAATTATGTTTTAAAAATTTTGGACAAGTTTGCTTTTCTGCAAAAATGTTGTTAACCATGTAATGGATTCTTTTAAAATAAATTAACGTCTTGGAAATTTCTTGCTTTTAATTTCAAATGTGGTAAATGTCAATATATATAATATATATGTAACACAATAACCTGCATAAAGGCTCTCTGGGTTATATATATATATATATATATATATATATAATATTTTATACACACACACACACACACACACACGGGGGGGGGGGTGGAAGGTGCTGGGATCCCAACAGAGGGCTTCATTCATTCTAGGATAATTCTTAAGAGTGTAAAGGAGTCCTGAGATCAAAAACTTCAAATATCATTAATAGCATGGACCCTTTCCTTATCAGGAAGTTTCACTTATCAAGTTTATGCTCATGACGAAGTCAAAAAGAAAATCTGGTAATTTGATTTGATGGAGGAAGATGGTGAGTTTAGATTCAATTTTTCCCTCTTTCCTTTTTTTCTGCATAAAAATCTTCAGGAATCCCTGCACCCCAGTCCTTGGCTTCACTCCCTCTTCACCTGCACACCTGCCTCCTGACATTCCTTGGCCCCTCAAGGGCAGGGTCCACATAACTTTCTTCTGCATTTTAAGTTCTCTGGAATTACACTCGGAGAGAATTTCATTCTCTCAATATCTTCCCGGGTCAACCTCGACTTGTGGCTTTCAGCTCAGGGTCGGAGGGCAGGAAGAGGGTGCAGCGGCCGCGGGGCCACTTCGGCCTCTCCCCCTCCGAGCCGGGATCCCACCCCGCACTCCTCGCATGGCCAGGACTTGGCGTTTCGGGCTCTCGGAGACTCTGTGGAGGCTCTCGGTAGCCGTCCCCACCTGCGCTCTCTCCTCACCCCGGCGACGCGCTCCAGCCCTCCGCCCCAGCCCACACGCCCGCCCGCCCGGGCTCACCTGAGCCGGAGGCGCCCCCGACTGCCGGCCAGCTCGGCCAGCCGCCTCCAGCCCCGGCCCTCGGGCGCGCGGTCCAAGGTCTCGCCGAGCCTCCGCAGCAGCGGCTCCCCAAGGCGGAGGAGGGTCGCGCTGGCCAGGGAGGCTAGCGACTGCCCCGAGGGCGCGCCCGGAGGCGGCTGCAGGGCCGGGGACGGCGAGGCCTGCAGCGGCTCCCCCCTCAGCGACATGGCCCGCGCGGGCCGCGGCTCCGTCGCCCTTCCGCTAGCCTCTCGGCTCGCCTCGGAGTCCTGAGACAGCAGCGGAAGGAGAATTCGGGCAGCGCAGCGCAGCCCTCGCAGGAGGAAGCTCCGCTCCCCGCCCCGCGAGACAGGTTCTCCCGGGCACCCGCCCGGCGGGCCGAGGGGCGGGGCCTCCGCTGCGCGCGTGCGTGCGACCGCGCCTCCCGCCTTCCCCCCACAGCCTCCGGGCCCGCGCGGCGCCCGTGGCGAACCCGTGGAGCGCGGCGGCGCGGTTGGCTGCTGCTGCAGGAGGAAGCTGTGTAGGAACTGCGCCTCGGCCGCTCCTCCTCGGCGAGGAAGCCTGCGGCCTCGGGGCTTCCCGAGGCCGTGGGAGGAGGCTTGCCTCATGCCGGGGAGGGGAGCACTCGACTCCCGGTCTCCGGCCCCCACGCGCTTGTTCCCGAGCCGCGCTCGCCAGACTTGGGGACTTGCGTGTGTCAGGCTATGCCACCAGCTCCCACGTTGGGCAACCTCAGTGGACGCTTCCTTTTTTGGGGGGTTAGATGTGTATGGCGTTGCCAAAGGGAAGCAGTAGTGCTGGAGCTTCCTATACTTGACAGGAATCGCCCGAAACGTCCGCCTAGACTTTAATTTTAAAAACTGAAGGGTCGGGCCTAGTGGCATACCTCAGTGTTAGGGCACCTGCCGAACGTGCACAAGGGCCCGCTTCCATCCCTCGCATTGCAAACAAAACAAACTGAGCTGTGGTGTGTTTGGCTAATCAGATCTTGGAAATTGTTTTCTCTGGGTCAGACTGCCACCCACATTCGTAATCAGAGCAGGTAACCTTACAGAAGATGCCTTTCTCTGGACTGATCCACAATATTTAAACTGATAGACCAACTACACTGGAGCTTTCTTAGCTATATTCAAGGCCACAATCACAATGGAAAGTGTAGGCTAGTTTGGGACAAAAGCAAACAATTTTCTGAAGTCTGTCCAGCCAGGTAGCCCTGAGATTCTGGCCCAGCTTCTGGGTCCATTAACTTTTTCATCAGCCCAGACAGCAGGATTTTCTTCAGCAATAATTTGTACGCCCAGATTTTCATACCTGTTAGTGAGGTAGTGCTCCATACAGGCTCCCCCACATTCCAGCATAATCAGTCATCAAACTTTTTCACTCCTGTATGAGTTCAGACTTCAGAATGCAGTATAATGGTAAAGAGCATGACTTTTGGATCCAGATATATCTCCTGGGTGCGGGTTTTTATGACTTTGAATAGGTTACTTAACTTCTGTGCCTCCTCTGTAAAATGGGACTGAAATATAGTTTATGTAGGTTTCTGCTGGTGAAAGAATTTGATGTATATAAAGCACTTAGCTCAGTGCCTGGCACATAGTACACAATAAATGTGAACTCCTACTCTTAACAATACAAATGTTGTTTCACGTTCTGTTTGACTGGGCAAGTCTCTTCCAATCACTTTTAGTGCTTTCCTGTTTTGTCCTCCATCACTGGACAAATATTTTCTCAGAGTCATTACCTTCATATGCCAGTTGGGGAAGTTAAGTCTTCTAGTCTTTATTAGAATCCTACCTTTGAATTTAAATTTTGTAGACTTCTTTTCTAAACCTACCTTGTGCAGGGTGTTACTTAAGCAGCTCTTCATATGTGAGCATGGACTAAAATGGGTAGCTGTGTTATATTTATTTACCCTCTAAGTATCCTTGTCAATCTGATCCGGTGTTCTTTAC